>NC_052055.2:24941085-25266918 GCF_903992535.2 Arvicola amphibius
TTGGAGCAGATGGTCGTGCAGCAGTAATGACAGCTCTGGCTTACCTCACCTGGGATCCCCAGCACACTCTACACTATCTTCTTTCCCTATGCTCTTTCTTTTCTTTGTCTCCATTCCCACCATTCCTGTCCTTTAAGCCTCTTGTATTCCACTGCTTTGCCCCAGACTCTGTCCGTAGCCTCTGCAGCAGATTGTTGGTAATTATTCTTAGTAGCATTCAGCTCAGCTGCTGGGTCTGGGAGGAGGGTCTGCTTCAAATCCTCTCTTAGTCAGGGTGCTTTTCATGGCTGGGAACAAAACCCTGACTCAAGCTGGCTTAAACAAAAGAGAATTCATTATTTTGCAAATCAGGAATTCCAGGAGGCCAGGGCAGATCTGAATCTGGTTGAATCAGCCATTCAATAATAGCATTCAGTGCCAGTTTCTCGCCACCTCCCTCCAGATCCTCCTTCTCTACCATCATTACTTGGCATTTTAGGCAGGTGTCAAGACAGTGGCAGTAGCTTCAAGTGTTCCATCCCAAAATGACAAAGTCTGGAGAATCTGGAGGATTTTTTTTTGTGATTATTTCCTAAAAACAATGGGATCCTGGGCTGGAGAGATGGCTCAGTGGTTAAGAGCATTGCCTGCTCTTCCAAAGGTTCTGAGTTCAATTCCCGGCAACCACGTGGTGGCTCACAACCATCTGTAATGAGGTCTGGTGCCCTCTTCTGGCCTGCAGACATACACACAGACAGAATATTGTATACATAATAAGTAAATAAATAAATATTAAAAAAAACAATGGGATCCTGCAACTCTCCATTCATTCCACCACCTACCTAGAAGACCTCTCTCTCACGTTTGATAGGTCAGAATTAGGGCCTGACTATTCCTCAACCCATCTGCTATGGAAAGAATAGCCACACCCACCCCTGGAGCTTGGAGTGAAGTCAACTACTAGAATAAGACCATCACCAGAATTCCAAGCCAAATTTAAAGCAAGCTTTAATTAAAAATTGGCTGGGTTGATGAGCTCTGGCCAGGTCCATCTCTGGGTTCCCAGAAAATGTCCATGAGTCACAGTTTGCAGGGGTTTCAAAAGGCAAAACCCACAATGCATGACATTTCCCATTAGGACTAATCAGGGACAAGAATACATCCTGATGTATCTTCCACCTACATCCAATCAGGGACAAGCTCACATCCTGACGTCTTTGCTACCTATGCACCTCCTGTCTACATGTGATCACACACATCTGATACAGATGGGTCAAACAAACACAGGACAAACAGGAACTTACTATTAACTGCAAACAGAACCCTTAACCTGCAAGATACGTTTATCCTGTTTGGGCCTCACAGTAGAACAAAACCTTGGCTGTCTTAAGAAGGAAGAAAGAAATGAAAGAAGAAAGCAAGAATAGATGTAAATGAGGATAGATAGATAGATAGATAGATAGATAGATAGATAGATAGATAGATGGATAGAGGGACAATAGTAAGGTATTAAGACTAGGAAAGGGTGAAGAAAAGAGCCTCCTAGTAATCTCACCTCATTAGCCTTCCAAGGTGCAAATGTGAGCTCGGTGCTAACCTTTTATATCATAATGTACTAGTTCTGACTCTCACAGTACATCCCCATTGCTTCCTTCAGCATCTGTGCACACTGAGCTGTAGGAAGAGGCTGGGGAGGTCAGAAGCTCACTGGACTCTGCTTTAATAATTCCATTAGGACTATAGACATTCCCTGCCTTTTGAGACTTACTCGTTCACCTCTGACATGGAAAAGCCCATGGGATGGCACAGCTCCACCAGGAAGAAATCTTCTGCTGGTAGTTTGGCTCTAGTATCCCTATAAGACTGAAGGCAGCACAGCCCTTAATATTTTTAGCCATAAAATAACTTTATAAAATAGCTGTGTTGTAGTCGGAGGCTGCTTGTTTGTTTCCCAGCCACCCAGACCTGAAATAAACACACAGAAACTGTATTAATTAAAACACTACTTGGCCTATTAGCTTATGTATATTTCTAGTCAGTTCTTATATCTTAAATTAACACATTTCTATTAATCATTGTTGTGGCCTACCAGTAAGGTTCTTTGGCATCCATCGTCTGTCTCCTGTGGTGACTACATGGCTTCTCCTTGACTCTGCCTATTCTCTATATCTTTTCCAGATTGGCTATATTCTGTTAATCCACTGGCTGAAAGCAGCTTCTTTATTAACCAGTGGCACACAGAGGGGAATCCCACATCATGTAGTTCAGGCCCACGTGTTTGTTCTACTGGCCATTTTGCTCTAGGAATAATCTTGGCTGAACTATTTTACTTCCTTTCCTCCCAGTTTGCCTCTCTGTAGCAGAAATAAGAATTGTTTTAGTTACTTCCCTGTTGCTGTGATAGAACACAGTGATCAACACAACTTAGTAGAAGAAAGAGTTCATTGGTCTCATGGTTCCAGAGATTCATGGCTGGGCAGCATGGTAGCAAGAGCATGAAGCCAAGAGAGGGAATGGGAAGTAGAGGGAAAGTTTTAGGCCAGAAAACCTGTCCCCAGTATTATATTTCCTCTAGCAAAGCCACCCCTCTTTTTTAAAAAATATTTATTTTTTTATTAAAAATTTCCATCTCCTCCCCTCCTCCCACTTCTTTCCCCTCCCCTCTACCCACACCCCCACTCCCTCCTGCTTCAGGCCAAAGAACAGTCAGGGTTCCCGCCACTATGGAAAGTCCAAGGTCCTCCCAACTCCCCCCAGGTCCAGGAAGGTGAGCATCCATACTGACAAGGCTCCCACAGAGCCCGTCCATGCAGTAGAATCAAAGCCCAGCGCCATTGTCCTTGGCTTCTCAGTCAGCCTCCACCATCAGCCACATTCAAAGAGTCTGGTTTGATCACATGCTCCATCAGTCCCATTCCAACTGGCCTTGGTGATCTCCCATTAGATCACCATTAGACCGTCTCAGTGGGTGAATGCACCCCTCGTGGATAAAGAAGGTGTGGCACATATACAATTTAGAGTTCTACTCAGTGGTAAAAAACAATGACATCTTGAATTTTGCATGCAAATGGATGGAAATAGAAAACCTTTATTGAGTGAGGTAACCCAGACCCAAAAAGAAGAATATGGTATGTATTCACTCAAAAGTGGATTCTAGCGTATAATTCGTGATCCTAGAGAAGCTAAATAAAAAGGTGAACCCAAAGAAAAACATATTGTTATCATCCTGGATATTGGAAATTGACAAAATTGCCAGGCAGGGGGTGGGAGCATGGGGGTAAGGGTGAGGTGGGGATAAGGGGAGATGGGAGGAGAGAAGGGAGAAGGAGAGGATGGGGAGAGCTTGAGGGAATGGGATGGTTGGGATGGAGAAGGGGTGGATGTGGGAGCAGGGAAGTATATATCTTAATTACGGGAGCCATTTTAGGGTTGGCAAGAGACTTGACTCTAGAGGAGTTCCCAGGTGTCCAAGGAGATGTCCCCAGCTTGTTCCTTGGGCAGCAGAGGAAAGGGTGCCTGAACTGGCCTTGTCCTATAGCCACACTGATGATTAGCTTGCATATTACCATAAAACCTTCATCTGATGATGGATAGAGATAGAGACAGAGACCCACATTGGAGCACTGGACTGAGCTCCCAAGGTCCTAATGAGGAGCAGAAGGAGGGAGAACATGAGCAAAGCCACCCCTCCTAAGCCTCCCCAAACAGCACCACCAAGGCGAGAACGAGTGAGTGTTCAAATACAGGAGCCTATAGGGGGCATTCTTATTCAAACCACTATAGTAATTCTTACTCCCTCAAATTATTGAGAAAACGAGAAAAGAAAGTCAGTAAATACCTTCCCACAGAGTCTGTTCAGGGCAAGAAATTAATAACTCTTGATGATGATGATTTTTATGAATATAGATATTCTTTTGATCTAGAAAAGTCCTACAGTAGAGTCCCACCGAGTCTTCTAGTCCTGTGAGAGCTGACTTTTCCTTCCCTGGTCCATGTCATCAGTACCCTCCCAGCTTGAAGAACAGGCTCACATGGCCTAAGGAAGGAAGACAAGGACTCCACCAATGATTGATTTCATGCCATGACTTGGGCTGCCAAGAACACTTTGGGGAAATCTCTTGCCCTCCCCTGCTGAGGCATATTTTGGATGTTTACTTGTCATACTGCAAAGTGTATGTGACAAAACGAGTTATGACATACTCTCAATTTTTTTCCTCCATGTTGTAGTTCAGAATCTCTTGAATCGGTGTGTGTGTGTGTGTGTGTGTGTGTGTGTGTGTGTGTGTGTGTGATATGTCCAACCCCACAAACCATGCAGAAAGATATCCCAGTGTTGGGAGCTCTGGCCTGGAGGATGAATCAGAATCAGAGCAGGGGAAAGGACCTGTGCAAATCCACATGGACTTCTCTCTTGTGTCTTGCAGCCTGGACACATCACAAAGTCCTTTGCATGTTAGGAAGTTTTCCAGTCTTAGTTGGGCCAAGAAAAGAAATAGGAATTCCTAATAATATGAATGAAATCCATTCCTTATACCTTGTCTAGGTTTCCTGGGTTTCTGTAACAAATTTCCAGAAACATGGTTGACTAAACAACAGGTTTATTCCTCAGTTCTAGAGATCAGAACTCTTAAATAAAAATAATCACATGGCAATATTCCTTTCAATGACTCAAGGGCACATGTTTTCAGAAACTTTCAGGTAATGGTGGCTGTGGCATTTTTTGGCTTAGGGATCCGTAACCTCAATCTTACTTGAAGCATATCCTTGTCCTCTGTGTGTCTTGTTACCTTCTGTTCTCTTGTAAGGATACTTACACTTGGGCTTAGGAGCACCCTAATTCAGGAAGACTTCATCTTGAAATACTTTGCTTAATTACATCTGTGAAGGTATTTGAATGTTATGTTCTTTTATATTTCAGATGGATAAAACTTTGGTTGGGCTACCATCCAACCCACTCAGGCCCCAAACTGGCAACAGGTGACACAGCAAGCAAGCATGGCTGAATGTCATCCTACCAGCAATCCCGAGAACATATACGGCTTCAATCCGCTTGGCAGGTGAGGAGCTTGCACTGTTTCAGTGATTGGAAAAGTTCATCCATTTGTTCTTCATATATAGGCACAAACTTCTCTGTTTCCACTGTGCTCATTCAGATGCTATGTCTTAGTTACTATTCTATTGCTGTGATAATATACCATAACCAAGATGACATATAAAATAAGCATTTAAATTTAAGGACTTATAGTTACAGAGGGTTATAATCCATGATCATCCTGGCAGGGAGCATAGAAACAGGCAGCAGGCATGGTGCTGGAGCAGTAGTTGAGAGCACACATCTTGTGCCAGCCATGAGGCAGACAGAGAGCTAACTGGGAATGCTACAGGGTTTTGAAGCCTCAAAGTCCACTCCTAGTAATATGCCTTCTCAACAAAATCACATCTTCTAATTCCTCTCAAGCAGTTCTGCCAACTGGAAATCAATTATTTAAACATACCGGCCTATGAGGACCATTCTCATTCAAACCACCACACACTGGGACCTAGGAAGATCAAGTAACTTGTTCAACAGCTGTTAAGAAGCCACCCATTACTTAAGCCTAAATTTTTCATTTACTATTTTGACACAGAGAAATAGCTTTTATTCCTTCTGCTGTGCTGACCAAAACACATTTTTTCTTTGAGCCAATAACAACTCAAAAATAAGCCAACATGTTTTCACCTACTAGGGAACCGAGGAATTTCTCTCTTCCACTTACTTCCTGGTAAGAAGGAATCCTAATGCAATAGTTCAGATTCCTTGGAGGTCAGAGGCAGGCTACAGTAGCATCAGCTGTTCAGACTGTAAGAAATGCATGCTCAGTGGTTGCAGATAGGCATTTTCAGCAGTGGAGCTATGACTCTGCTCTAGGCTAGAGATAGCCTTTACCCTTAGAGCCTGGAACTGTCAACCAGAGACCCCTTAGGATCCTTGCAGCACATCCACGAGTCTTAACTTTTCTACCCTGCTGATCAGAAGCACTGAGGAGGATGAGAGCCATGCTTTATTGCTTATTTGCTGCACATAATACTTTATAACGACTGCTTTCAAAGAAGTGATCCCTTTCAATCCTCAGATATGATTATCACTACCCAAGCACACCTCTGGGATTGGCAGGGTACAAGAGTACTAATGGAGACACCAAACCAGGTTTAAATATGCGATGTTGGAAACCAAATAGTTAAACGGTGAGCATGGTGACTTCCATATCCATACAAGTCCAACCACTACCCACAATACCCTGTCCCAGGCTACCACTTGAGCCTTAAGGGTATGGTCCTAGCCTGTCACTGACATAACAAACATGAATCTGAATATTTTATAATGCTTTAAAGAAACAGTTATGATTTAACACGAAGTATCCTCCATAGGCTCATAGGTTGGGGATTAGTTGCTAGCCGTATTAGCTCTCAGATCTCAAATTACATCTCATAAAATAATTTATAAAAAATGCTCAATATAAAAATTATAATTATAAAAAATATCGAAGTGGTTGTAGAGTTTAAAGAGGCTTCACTGAAGGCAAAGGCAGAGTTGATACAAATACAAAGAGAGACATTGTAGATGGCTAGACAGGACGTGAAGTCAGACGGTGTTGAAGGGTTAAAGATAGTTCAAGGCAAGCCTATAAAGGTACAGAAGCTTACTGAACACCAAATAGATTGAACCAGAAAAGAAAGACCCAATACTACATAATAATCAAAACACTGAACATATAAAACAAAGAAAGAATATTAAAAGCTGCAAGGGAAAAGATCCAAGTAACATACAAAGGCAGATCTCTTAGAATTATATCTGACTTCTCAATGGAGCCTCTAAAAGCCAGAAGGGCCTGACAAATATCTTGCAGATTCTAAGAGACCACTGGTGCCAACTCAGACTTGCTGTTGGTTGTTTTTTTTTTCTCTTTGTGTGTGGGGCACACCACTGAGCTCCCAAATAAATGCATGGAGGCTTATTATTACTTAAAAATGCCCAGCCTTAGCTTGGCTTGTTTTTAGCCAGCTTTCTTACCTTAAATTATCCTGTCTACCTTTTGCCTCTGGGCTTTCCCTTTTTCTTCTATATATCTTACTTTCACCTATACTCCATGGCTGACAGTGCAGCTGGGTGGCTGACCCCTGCTTCCCATGTCCTCCTCCTTCTCTCTCTCCTGGATCTCCCTTGTTCTTCTTTTTCCAGATTTCTCCTCCTATTTATTCTCTCTGATAGCCAGCACTGCCCATCCATTCTCTTGCCTTGATATTGGCCATTGAGCTCTTTATTAAACCAGTCAGGTGTTTTAGACAGGCCAAGAATCACCACGGCTTCACAGAATTGCACAAATGCAGCACATCTTCACATCATTAAGCAAATATTCCACAGCATAAACAAATATAACACACCTTAAAATAATATTCCACAGCATCAACAACTATACCCAGCAAAATTTTTAATCACCATAGATGGAGGAAGCAAGATATTCCATGGCAAAGTCAAATTTAAACAGTATCTAGCCCCAAATCCATCCCTACAGAAGGTACTAGAAGGAAACTCCAACCTAAGGAAGTTAATTACACCAAGGAAAACACAGACAATAAATAATCTCACACCACTAAAACCCAAAGAATGTTCTCTCTCTCTCTCTCTCTCTCTCTCTCTCTCTCTCTCTCTCTCTCTCTCTCTCTCTCTCTCCCTCCCACTACTACCACCGAAATAACAGGAATTAACAATCATTTGTCTTTATAAATTTCAGTATCAATGGAGTCAAATTGCCAATAAAAAGGCACAGGCTAACAGAATGGACTTGAAAACAAGATCCATCCTTCTGCTGCATACAAGAAACACATTTCAACTTCAAATACAGATCTTACCTCAGAGTAAAGGGTTGAGAAAAGATTTTCCAAACAAATGATAGCTATTCTAATATCTAACAAAATAGAATTCAAGCCAAAAGTAATCAAAAGAGATGGAGAAAGACATTTCATACTTGTCAAAGGAAAAATCCACCAAGATGATGTCTCAGTTAACATTCATGTCTCCAACACAAGGGCACGCACATTTGTAAAAGAAACATACTGAAGCTTAAATCACACATCAAGCCTCACTCATTAATAGTGGGAGACGTCAATATCCCATTCTCACCAATGGACAGGTCATCCAGACAAAAACTAACCAGGGAAATAATGGAGCTAACAGACTTTATGAATCAAATCCTAACACACTGACAGAACATTTCACCCAAGCACAAAAGAATATCCCTCTTCTCAGCACCTCATGGAACCTTCTCCAAAATTGGTTTCTCAGATAAAGCAGACATAAACACACAGAGATCTGTAAAAAAGAGTTTTACATGAGAAACTAGCTTACACGATCATGTAGAAGAACCCCAATATTTGTCGTCAGTAAATGGGAAACCAGGGATGTCAATGGTCTAGTTGCAGCCTGAGTTCAAAATCTCAACTGGGGCCCAAAGTGCAAGTTCTAATCTTGTAGGAAAAGACAGATGACCCAGCTTGGACACAGACAGAGGTGTTTTCTCCCAGCCTTTTGATTATTCAGGCAATGGATTGTGTTAAGACTCCCATACTGGTGAATATAATCTTTTCCCAGTCTACAGACTTAAATGTTAATCTTATCCTCTCACACCATCGCAGAACCCTGGGAAAATATTTACCCTGATATCTGGGCACAGTGTGGTACAGTCTAATTGTCATATAAAATTACCCTTCCCACCCTTCTCCTTGGAGGAGGCATCTTATACCCTCCAGTATCTAACACTCAGCACCTTCTTAATGAGCTAATCCATCTTGACTCTAAAAGCACTTGTCCTGTCTCCCATAATAACCCTATCAGTCAGGGCTGTTTCTTAAATATTTATTTATAAAGATTTACTTATTGGTTTTTAAATTGTGTGTGTGTGAGACACACACACACACACACACACACACACACAGAGAGAGAGAGAGAGAGAGAGAGAGAGAGAGAGAGAGAGAGAGAGAGAGAGAGAGAGAGATATAAGAGTTTGTGTAAGTTGAACTATAGGTGACTGTGGAGTACAGAAGAAGGTGAAGATGGTGTCAGGTTCATCTGGAGCTGGAGGCAGATATGAGTCACTTAACAAGGGCGCTAGACATTGAATTTGAATCCTCTGAAAGAGCACCACACACTCTCAATAGTTGAGCCAGCTTTCAAAGTCTCCACTATCATCTTAAAGATGTAAATTGGGTCACTAATCTCATTCTTTAACTGATGAGGAACCTCCTTCAGCCTTTGAGAGACTGGACTATGTTGGGTGTGGCTTTGGGTTCCAAAAGGTGTGGTCTCTTGCTGCTGCTTTCTCGCTCTCTTGCTCCCTGTTCTCACACCTGGATGCAGGATTCCATTCCTGATCCCTGTTGGGATCTGTGAGTTCCCCTTTAAATAAAGAATCCCTTATTATACCCTATTTGGAGCTAGTGTGGGATTACTTCATCTTGCATGTTTCATCTGGTGCATTCCCCTTTATCTGGCTGCCCAACGTGGGAACGAGTGTTAGAAAACCCCAATTTCTTTAGGGATTTGGGTCCTGTCTGTCTCCAACCTTCCTTCTATTGCATCTCAAACACACTGGATTCAGCTGCCTGAATCTGCAGGCTCGTTAGAGCCTTTGCCTGTGTCATTGTGTCTGACTCAATTGCCCTTTTCCTTTCACCTCACATTGCTTCAGCTCCGATGTCATGTCCAGTGTTTGAAGATTCGCTGGACCTCTGACTGAGGTCTTTGCCTCCCATGAGTCTTCTCTCCAGCCACTTGCTTTTCTTCATAATTCTGATCTATTTTACTCTGTCAGTGCTCTCCCCGCAGAGATTTTATAGACATATTTTAAACTTTTGTTGCTCTAATTCCAACACAAGAGCACACCACAGGCATCTGCTGGTGAGCTGGTGAAGTGATGAACGAAGTCTGACCTTGTCTGGGACGGTGCTTATGATCTCATAGTTGCATATCCAGTCACTTAGGCCTAAGCTAAACTATTGCAAAGGAGTCTCACTACTAAGTGTTTTAACTTGTTTATTATTTTTTTTTAAGCAGGAGGCACAGAACAGATGAAACACTCCATATGTAATCTGAACCATTGCCTAGAACAAACCTTTGAGATCCCTTATCCTCCAAACATACACAAACCCTCATCAGAGAAACATCAGAGAAGCACACAGAACCAGCCCTTTGCAAACAGCTCCAATCTGGACTTGGTTCTCAGTGTAAGGGAGATGAGCTAGGACCATCAGCATCAGAAAGAAGAAACTTTGTTCCCTGTGGATCAGGAGGCCTATTGATTGGGTAACCTGCCAATCAATCCACTCTCTCCACTGCTGTCTGCCCACACACTTGTGAGTTTCTGATCGCATGAGGGTGGGGAGGTAGAAAGATACCGGTTTTTTTTTTTTTTTTTTTTTTTTGGAACCATTACCTGGGTTCCTCCCAGTCATCTCCTAATCTCCTACCTTAAGCTATCTCAGTGTTCCAGTGCCACCTGACTTACAGGATTGTTAAAAACAACCCATTAAAGAGGCAGTGAATAATGACAGTCAGTGCTGTATGTGTGTGTGTGTGATGCAGACAGTTCCCAGAGTTTCATATTCTCCCCTGGAGAGAACGCTGCAAACACCATCCTCCTTTCATATAGGAAAGCAAGGCTTTGATAAGCATAGTAAACTGGCTAAGAGTGCAGGCTATGCCCAGTCAAGGATTCCAGCTCTGTCAGTGACATGCCAACAACATCTGTGTCCTTGACTGATGTGCCCCATTCTCTTTTAAACTCTGGATGCAGCTGTTGGAGCCTGATGGCATTTAATTCACTGTTTTCTTTTGCTTGGCTTTCATTATCATGAGGCATAAATGATTGGCTCAAGCCCGGATGACGGTACCTCGGGTACTGCAGGTACTGAGCCTGCAGACCTGCTCAGCCAGTCTGGGCTCCCCATCGCAGTCATAAACAAAGTATGGATTCTGCCAGCCCTGTCTTCAGGTATGTTTCAGTATTTGCAGCTGCAACCGTAGAGAATTAGTTTGTCCTCAAACCGTGTGACATGATTAGTGTTTTCTATGTGGTGTTGAGCAGATCTGCCTCACGGTCACAGTGGAGAGCTGCAGGTAGCAGCTAAACTTATATATCTACTTTGGGAGAAGTCACACCTGATACTTATGGCTTTAAATTCCCTACTGAAAACGAATCGACAAATTGCCTTGGTCATTAACCAGAGCGACTGCAGGAGCACATGAACTTCTGCTTACAATGACGAAACCAGCCCTGGCTTCTGAGGCAGGAAATGTGGGTTTTAGGGGATGATCTGTCACTTCCCCACAGAGAGCATGATTGTTCTGGAGGACGCTGTGTCCACATACAGCACCCATCTTGGACCCTGACATACAAGACTGAGCAGCAAAGGATGAGGGAAGGGGAAGAGGAGTGGACCAAAGTTCCCAATGTTGTTGTTGAGAACAGAACTAGTCAATTGTGAAACTGCCTTGCTTTGAGACTTTGCGGTGTGTGTGTGTATGTGTGTGTGTGTCTGTGTCTGTGTGTGGCGAGAATGTCTGTGAAAATAAGTCCCATTATTTTTGAAACTTCTTCAAGCTGGGACTTATGTTATCTGAAGTGGAAAGCAAGCCAGTTGATATATTGGGCAATCAGGAGGAGCAACCGAGGCAGTGGCTATATATTTTTGGGTTTCTTTTGTGTGTAATCTGAAAATAAAGTGGTATTAAAGCCAAATAGCCTTCAAGTCAGAATCTCCATTTTGCGTCATGTTACAAGGCCTTACTTGGCAGGAAAATGGTGGCATTTTTTAGTTGTGTGGAGGAAAAGACAGGGAAATAGAATACAGAAAGGTCAAAGATTTTGACATGGAGGAATGAAGTTGGAGGTCATTGCTGTCCCTTGTTGGGCATAAGGCCGACCAGTGACTCAGTAGTTCCTTTCCATGGTTGCCAATTCATTTAAGGCAGTAAGCTGAGGAAACTGTATGGCTTATCTGATGTGTTTCCCTCCTCTTAGAAATCAAGATTCTTCCTTGTCTGATGTCCAGAGTCTCATGTGTTTTGATCATTGAAAATTATATCATAGGCTTCGTTTTATATAAAGTATTATGTGCTATACAGAGTTATGTAATATATGCATATTCTATATGTAATTATACATTAAATACATAAACATATCATGATAGAATAATAATGACTTTCCTAATAGATTATACTTTCTTACTGTGAAAGGAATTTTTAGTTTCCTATTTCAGAAATGTGCACACTGTGTGTGTAAGCACACATTTATGTAATGCAGTGCAGAACTGGTATAATAACAATGTCTTGGTGGCTTACACATTCAGGCAGGGCCGGTACTGTGAAGGAAATAGCATGGTTTTGCACTAAGGGAGTTTCCAGCTGGCAGGGTGTGGGGGTGTGTGCAGGGCTATCTCCTCCCTGCCCCTGTAATCACATCTTATAGACAGCCACTGCAATAAGAAAAGTTGGCATTTGGGGGATTCTGTGAACTCTGGGCATAAATCCAGGAGATGAGTGTTGCCTGAGCCCAGCTCTAAATGCCGTTACCAGAACTGGGGTGTGTGAAAATGGACTCAAGATAACATCTGTTCTAATTTTACCTCTCCCTAGCCCTTGAAACTAATTTCTGAATAATGATGGGTAATTTAGAAGTGAATGTAATTGTGGCTTTCATTCCTGAAAGCAAGGAGATAAGTTAAGTTCCTTGGCGATTAGGACACAAACAGAGAATGGCCAGGCCTTCCTGCTCCCCAGGTAGGGAAACTTCCTTGAGATTTGTCTTCTAATTACAAACTTGGGGGGATGGGGACTCTCGGTCCCATCTTCCTAAAGTGACAGTACAAAAGAAATCAGCTAAACTAATGCCACTTAAATTCCCTTTCATCTCTGAGACACTTCATAAATTACTGAGGGCAAAGAAATGTCAGGTTTGACATGGACAGGATTAAGTGATCTATCCACCCAGTGGACCAACTCATTCAGCTGCTTGGGAGAAAACACTGTGGTCAACAGCAAAACTGGCTGGTTCTTCATTCCTTCCTTTTCTGTCCTGCAGGCTATGTACTGTGACTTGACAGTGCCTCTGTCTGAGAGGTGGAGTCATCCCTCACCTCGTGAATCTCCACTGGTCTCTGGCTAAAGAAATACAGTGGAAGTGGAAGAAGGGAATGGCCTCAGGAAACCCTGTGGGCATCTATTTTCCTTTCTGGAACCCTAGTGATCCCAGGCCAGGCAGCTTGGTCTAGCCTGCCTGAGGATGATGTGCCCCCTTTTCAACCAGCAGCCTCCCACTGAGTAGATATGAGACAACTGCTCAAGACAAAACTGCTTCCCAGCTAAACCCCAGGCAAAGATATTGCCTTGAAAATCAGGAACTAAATACCTTTCTTTAAATGACTAAGTTTTAGTGTGGCCTCTCTTACAGCAGTACAGACAAATCAACATTGTTTTTTTTTTTTTTCCAGAATGCACATTGTTTTTGCTAATAAAGACTGATTTTAAATATGTATGCTTTCCAGATGCACACCAAAGCTAGGGAGAATTTATGTTGAGCAGGAAATCAGAAACATGGGTTTCTTCAGCCTATATATAAGATTTGCACTAACAAGAGAATTTCTAGAAAAGTAACCGCTTAGGATGCTATCCTTTGGATCAACTCTGAGTGTACCCAGGTCAAATGAGAACTTGGAGGAACAAACCTTATCATACTAATTGGACTATGAATAAGCACTATCATTTTATTCATTTCATAATTACTTATTAAAATATACCCTGTGGTCAGGCTCTGTGACAAGACATGGGCTTACCAGTTGAAACATACAACTTCTGTCCTCAAGAACCCATAACTTATAAGAAATAACAGGTGAAAACCTTAATTATGAAACCAACTCAGATATAAAAATAAAACATCAGAGAAGAATTTGGCAGTGTGTATAGGTTTTACATTATTTATATTTTTTGGTACAATGATTTCTCTTCTGAAAATATATCCTAAAGCAATGCTTCAAAATGAAAAAATAAAGATCTTATTTTCAAATATTCTTCTTTATATACAATAATATAGAAGAACTATGTTAGTCCACATTGTAAAATTTGTTATGATACACTCACTAGGTAGGAAATCACAAAGCTGAGAAAACTGATCATGAAGAGCCTATTAAAATGATTATGGCACATGCCAAAAAGGGCACAGAATGCAAAATATGTATCTTCAGTGTCTTTGTATTTAACAAAATAAAGGTTCTGGATAAAATGCTTTTAATATTTAAAGTGGTTTATTATCAAAGAATTTTTTTTTCTTCAGCAAAGAGAGGCTATTAATGAGATCCACAACTGGTCAATATCAAAGAACAACTGACTGTGGGTTCACAGTCCAACTGTGCTACACATTTATAACATAACTCCTACACCCAAGGTGCAGGGAACATCGTGGAAAGGGAAAACATGGGAAGATTTTAAGAACCAGAGCACCAGGAAGTCTGCTTCAAGCCTGTGTCTTCTAAATGACAGAGAACTGAACTCACGAAATCTCAGCAATATGGGTTGTCATACCAACATAGATGAGTGACATCTCACAAGGCTGCACCAAAAGACGAAGCCACCCACAGTTAATGACTGATAAGAAGGAGAGACTCAGTCTTCAAGGAGGAACCTCCTGATGGGTTGTCTAACCCCAACTGACCAGTGTTAAACACATACACATATGGGTAGTATTAACTGGACTTAGCAGTACGACTTGGGGTGTTTGTGTATTGAAATATGCTGTTCTCATACTGGGGCATTAGCTCCTGCTTCCTGGATGCATCTTTTGCTCAACTCTGTTGTAATATCTCAGAGGTGAAGGGAGAGTTACTCTCTGCTCCTTGAACTTCCCAGTCCTCCAAGGTCCCTTTGCCTCCAGATCCTGGTCCCACCATCTGCCTGGCACACATTACCTCACTTTGGGCGGGCTCATCCTCTTTTTTCTTCCGGGGGCACTGATATATGCTTGAGAGTTGGGGAGAGTGCCAGACTGTATTTTTTTAAGGATGGCAATGCTGGTCAATACGCAGAGAAGAACTAGTGAGTCTATGCCCCATCCCATGTAGGCCTCCTATGCTGTGAACTTGACCCATCTGTGATGGGATCTGGGGATCTGGGTTTCCCTCTCTTGAACTTTGTAGAACCTAGGCTACTGCGTTGAGCAACAGAGTACAGTACAGGTGACTCCAGAGGGCCAGGTCAGGAGAAGAAATACAGCCTAGCACTGACTTGGGATGTATACCTTATAGCCTTGAGTTGACCTGAAGCAAGACCTGCGTCTGTGAGAAAGATCATGTGAAGAGATCACATGGAAAGTCAAAGTATGTGCCCTGGGTGGTCTACTTCCTGGCATCTTACATCTTCCCAGGCCGGGAGACAGGCATTTGAAACCTACTGTAAAAGTTCAGGCTTCTTAACATTGAATGGATCAGAGATGAATGTTCCCATTGACCTTTCTCTGTACTCCGAATTCTGCAACAGACTTATATTTTGAAGCCATGGCATTCTGGGGTGGTTGATTATGTCGTCAACTGTCATAGTGCATATACCTGGGTCCAACGTGCTAAGATTTCAGGCATACCTGAATTCAAGACTTGAGATTCTGAATTTACTGTTAGTTTGTTTTTGTTTTTAGAGACAAGGTTTCTCTGCGTAGCCCTTCCTATTCTAGACCTAGCTCGGTAGATCAGGCTGGTCTCGGACTCAGAGATCCATCTTCCTCTGCCTCTTGAGAACTGAGACTAAAGGTGTGCTTCCCCACTCCTGACAGATCCTGACTCTTATAAATCAGAACCAGAGGTTCCCAAGCTACTCCTTGGGAGGTAAGCTTTTGACTAATTCAAGAGCTACCAACCCACAGGAATGTAAAACTCCGTTCAAAACACATTATAAACTGACTCATTTTCATGAGACTATTAAAAAAATGAGCGTGTGCTTAATTTTCTTAGGGCTTCCAAAAACAATAAGAAAGTCTTTGTGTCAAGCCATGTGTGTGGAACATCTGTCTGGAGTCCAAATCTGTCCTTAACTCTGTTAGTCGAAGGAAAATTCCTTTGTTTCATTGAACCTGGGGCCAAAGAAAACGGCTGGACTCTAACAACGGCCTCTTGCCATGTGCTCCAAAGAGTAACACAGTGTAGTGGTCACTGAGCACACCAGGGCATTCCCTCCTACACCAACCTGATAAGTCACACGTGTGTGTGTGTATGTGTGTGTGTGTGTGTGTGTGTGTGTGTGTGTGTGTGTGTAGGTTTTGGCTGTACTTGACTTCAGGCTTTCTGAATAGGGACTGGCAGGGAGAGCTGAGGAAAATGGGCGAAGTGAAGATGCCAAACATTATTTCAGTAGAACTAGGGTTGTTTAAGACTCGGCAGTTAGGTCCCTGTTTTCACACAAGATTAGTGGAAATACAGGTAAAAGAATGGGAAGAAAGGGGTTTGCAGAGCTAGTGGCAGAGCAGAGAGGAAATCGGGGGAGGGGGTCCCCTCTCTTCTGAAGCACGACATAGCCTGCTGCTTGCCATTTCTCATTTAAGACTTGCCTTTGAAAGTACATAAACCTCAAAGGAAAGTTGTGAGAGGATATTCCATGTTCTATATACACACAAGAAAAACAAGCAAACAAATCCAAAATGAAACAAACAAAAAGCCAGAAAGCAAAGCTACATAAAAATGGTGACTATGTGAAAAGAGATGTGTTAGATAACTAGATTGTGGTAAACATTTTAGTGTGTGTGTGTGTGTGTGTGTGTGTGTGTGTACATGGGTGTGTATGTGTGGTGTACCTGTGTATGTGTGTGTACAGGCACCTGTCATGTTGGATAACTTTCACGGATTAAAGCTGGAGAATAAAATAAGGAGGGATAAGGTACAGAGAGACAGTGGCAGCCACAGGGCAAGAGATCTACGGGTCATTGCGTATATCTGCCTCTTCACTTAACATACATTAGAAATTCACTGTCTTAACTCCATCTTTTTACATTCTACAGTCTGTAGGGGTGAGATGATAAGGTTTAAGTGTCAAATGCAGGGGGTGGGACGGGTGAGGCAGGTGTGCGAAAAGTAGGTAGGATGATCAGATGTGGACACACTCGGTTTAAGCTGACGGAAGACAGATGCAGGCACTGCCCTTTGCAGGGTGAGAGTGGACGGAGGTTTTCCTGAGTGTCGTCAGTGAGCCGTTGACTCACTGGAGTGGAGGTCATTGTAGAGGCCTCCCTGAGATCATAAGCAAGGGGCAGATTCTTGTGAACACTAGGAAGGTATTTGCACTGTCTCCTGAACATAATGGGGAGATTCATTTAACAAAACAAACACTTATTTTGTTCTAAAAGACATGGTAAGGAGTTAGAGAGAAAAACATTATCTCTAGGGAAGCTTATGGAACTGGCATCTTGAAAGAAACTAATTTTCTATTATTCAAGGTACTCTGGGGGAGTCTGGATACTCTTGTTGACAGAGGGAGATTAGATCTAGCAACTTTTCAATCCCTGAAACCATGTGCCTCTTTCAGCTCATTCTGTTCTTAACCTCTGTTTAGACCTTGGGGCTTCATCCCCTCTTTCAACATTTTGCTTTTAAAATTCACCTGTGTGATATCAGACACCGTGCTAGGTGCCAGAATTTGTGCAGTCAGTGATAATGACATCAGCATCATTTATGCCCTTGCAATGCTTACACACGCATGGGCAGCCCATTTATGGCAGTTCTCCAGTTGTTCCTATCCTGGACAGTCTTAGATGCTTGTGTTATTGTCATACCCAATGTTCCACAGTCTTCCTTGATGCTGTCTATCCAGCATTCGTTGGGCCTCCCTCTTGGCCTTATCCTGTGCACTCCTCCAAGAAGTGGTATCTTGGGGTATCCACCATCATTCATTCTCATAACATGGCCGAAGTATCTCAAGTGCGGTTGCTGTATCCTGTAGTTTACTTCCTTCTGTAGATAGAGATGTTTCTTAATGTTATCATTGCGCAGCCTATCTCTTTGTGTGATGCCCAGAATCCTCCTGAGACATTGCATCTAGAAAACACTCAGCAGCTATTCCGAGGACCGTTTCATGGTCCAGGTTTGGGACTTGTCTTAAGCCGCCTGATTTACCACACTGACTATATACCACACTTTCATTGTGTAGGACGTGAGCTGCTCTCGTGGAAAGTCAGCATGGTAAGGACTGATGTGCTCTAATTTGGATGCAGCTCTTCTTATGTCCATCTAGTTCATCCTACTTGATCACTCTCTGCATCCTCTTCTTTAGTAACCACAGTGATACCATGGCATCCTTAAATTCTCTCCTTTGTTCCCAGTGATCTCTGTTGGCTAAGTTTGCCTTTTTAGTTATAGTCTTTTGGAGTGAAAGTTAAGCTGAGTGCTTAACTTCTGGTGACCATTCTCACTCTTCTCTGTCGTCAATTAAATCTTAACTTCAAAAGCATAGCCTCATTTGGCTTTAACGTTCAGACCTTGGAGCACAACTTTCTTTAGTCTTGGTTAGCTGACCTTCTAACCAATGATGACAAACTTTGGAAACTGTAAATTTCATGCTTATCTGAAATGTTCTGCCATGAATTTTGAGCAACTCTTCCCCTCGGGACACACTCCGTACATATATAATGGAGAGTGTTATCTGTCTGAAAGGTATTTTAGGCTGAGGTGGGAACGAGCTTCACATGGGGAAAAGCCTGTGGTGTGTGGTGGAGTCGAAGTCACAGACAGGTGTTCTTTTTTTGTGTGTGTGTGTGGTTTTTTTTTTTTTTTTTTTTTTTTTTTTTTTTTTTTTTTTTTTTTTTTTTTTTTTGAGACAGGGTTTCCCTGTAGCTTTGGAGCCTGTCCTGGAACTAGCTCTTGTAGAACAGGTTGAACTCGAACTCACAGAGATCCGCCTGCCTCTGCCTCCCAAGTGCTGGGATTAAAGGCGTGTGCCACCACCGCCCGGCAACAGGTGTTCTTGATACAGAGCAAAAGGGAGGCACGGAGCTGTGGAGGGGTCTGGTCTCCTTAGGGAAATGAATGACTGGTTAATAGGAGGCCTTGGGTTTAGCCTGAAAGGTGCAATGATAGGCTTCATCAGTGAGCCCGGAAGAATGGAGTCTCCAGATTAGACCAGCTGTGTGAAACATACGGGATGCTAATACATCAACTGCATTTGTTTCCTAAGGGGGAGGAAATCTTTTTGTCTTAGTTGCTTTTCTATTATTATTGTGCTAAAATACCAGGACCAAGGCAATGCATAAAAGAAAGTGTTTATTTGGGGGCTTATAATTTCAGAGGGTGAATCCATGGCCATTATGGTCGGGAGCATTTCAGAAGGCATGGCATGGTGACTGGGAGCTTACACCTTGATCCACAAGCACAGGGCAGAGCAAACTAACTGAGAAACCCTAAACCCTGCCTCCAGCGACATGCCTCATCCAATAAGGCCACACCTCCTAATCCTTTCCAAACAGTTCCTCCAACTGGTAACCAAGTAGTCAAACATATGAACCTTTGGGGCTCTTTCTCATCCGAACCACTACACTTTTCTGGAGACGCGGGCACTTGGAACTGCTTGTTCAGGATGACTCCTCTCTGTTCTCTGTATCTGAGAGTCCGAGTCACTCACCAGAAGTTAGGCAAGTAAATGGCAAGATGGAGCATGTCTGGTTAGAATTTGAGGCTAGATGAGAGGGGTTGTTCGGCTGGCTATATAACTCGAACAGACACTTATCCTTGGAATTTCAACTTCTGTGTAGAAAACTGGGAACGTCTGTATAGAAAATTAGGCCCAAAGCAGCTATTACAAATTTGTTGATGTGGAACCAAACAAACTATTGTTTATTTGTCATGTAACATGTAGTAGGTGTTCTTAAGTATTGTATGAAATTAGAGGAAAAGGAAACAATCTATAGAACCAGGCAGAGACTGAGACAAGATGATGAGGACCCATTTCATCTAATGAAGATGATTCTCTTTTTTGGCTCATGGTACCATGGGGATTGGAGATACAAAGTATTATCATATCCCTAGAGTTTTATGTGGTATTTGTATGTTTGAAGTTTAAAATGTTGACAATAATTATAACTCAAGGGAGCAAATAATGATGATAGGGTCAACTAAGGCTGTTTGTGGAATAATGTTGGACTCTTGAATCTCACTGTGTGATTTGCCTGGAGGAGCCAGTGCGAAAGGCCTGTGGGAACAGTGTTTAGGCAGGGAGGATGGACTCAGAGCATCTGTGAATGGGGAGAATGCAATGTGGTATTGTCTAGTGAGTAACATGTGGAAGGCAACCAGGTTGGAGAAAGGGACATAAGGTCAATCCTGTGGGCACAGAGAATCATGGGAAGGCCTTGTTGGGTTTGTACAGGGCACTTGTAGGCAGGAGAGATTAAGGGAAGGCGGGCACAGCCCAGTAAGGAAGGGGCAGCCTTGACATGGATGCTGGGCAGAGGTGTGAGGGATGAGAAGGGAGGACAATGGGCTTCATCATGCTGCTCTGTGCTCCTTTCTCCCTTTCTACCTTTTCAGTTCTTGCTCTCCTTTCTTCCTTAATTCATTTCCGGGACTAAGCAGTGAAGAAATGCTCAGATCTATTTTAGGACAGAAAACCAAAGCGAAGACTGACTTACTTAGCCAAGGTCCTAGTCCTGATCACAACAGAGATTAGCCGGGCCCCAGGCATGTGACTCCTAGGCCAGGGCTCTCGGGAACACCCGCTTCTCCTGAAGGAGCCTTCCACAGTGCTGCCAGCCTCTTTTTAGTTGTTCCAGAAGAGGACTCCCTGGAAACCACTTCTGTAGGACTAGAAATGCTCACTTCCAGGACCTGACAGACTAAACAAAGAGTGCTTCTACCTATGGTGTGTCACCCACGGTGGATCCATCTGCTTTACAGAACAGCTGAGGGAGGCATCCACATGGCACCTGTGGCGCTTGTGGTACGTTTGTGCTGAAACTCCAGGGAGCACCACACTGGGGCCCTGAATTATAGACTCCCCGGCAGCAGGTACTAAACCGGGCCCATGTCCTCAGGCGTGTCAGGAATGCAATTTCCTTTGTTTATTTCTCCCAAGGGAATCTAGCTTTGATTGCAAGCTGCTCTAGGTGGAGGGGAGGGGTGGATGCGCGATTTCAGCCCATTCTGGCGTCTTTACCAGGAGACGCAGCTTAGCTCCCTGAGTCTGATTGGTCTCTAGGGTGCAGAGCAGAGATGGTTTGTGTTGTCATTGTCCGAGGTGATGTTCCCATCTGGATTTCAGCCGTGTATCTGTTGCTGTGTCCTCTCTTGCCTCTGATCATGAGTCAGCCTTCTTTGGCTGAGGAGAGAGAACACATGACTGGCTCTGGCCTCACTCTCCCGTAAAGGAACAACCATTTCCAGGCTCATTCTGCGGCCTGATGACACACCGAGATTTGGGGACTCAGTCGGCTCCCTCACAGATGTCTGCATCCAACACACAGACATCCCTTCTGCTCCCAGAGAATTCCAAACTTTGACTTTGGGCAATCTTGCTGTCCTTTAGGCTATCCTGGGATAGAGGGAGGACTCATATTATCCTCTCTTCTCCTGTGTTTTTATTCCAGTCCAGGTAAATGCTTCCTGTGGTTTCAGAGAGGCTGAAGCTTAGTCCATGCTCACTGCACAGGCCCTTTTGCCTTTGTGCTAGAGGGTTAGGCTTTATAAACAGAATGCCGTAAAGTGCACTCTTTGTTATATTTTTTACTGGGTCTTCTTTCTTCTCATCTAATAAACACTGACTGCCTTACTTGCTGCTTAGAAACAAAGAAAGGAACACGGACATAAGAAAAACAAACATGATAGAAAAAAAAACCCAACCTACTGCTAAAATTTCAGTATTCACTTTTATCTTTCATTCTACACCCAATGTTGGAAGAAGCATAGCAACTTGGTTTGAATCCAAATTGTGGGGTATTTGGCTTATCTGTTACACACACATATGATCCTATCTCTCACCTATAAAACAGAAGTAATTATTCTAAAATGATGGCTTTTTGAGGTTTGTAGGAGACAATGTCATTTAAGCTATCAGCACAAAGCTGGGTATTAGAATTGTTCCTGCCTGAGCAGACTTCCAGTTTGTGCTGGCATTGTGTTACTCTACCTGTGCATGTTGGGAAATTTCCAAGACTTCCAGGTTCTGGTTTTTCTTAGATGTTCTCAAAGGACTCAGTGATACTGTTATTATTACCACCACCACCACCACCACCACCACCACCACCACCACCACCACCACCACCATCATTATAGTGCTGTTGGCCAAGTGTTCCCCAAAGACCAAATTTCATGTGTTGAAACCCTAGTCTTCAAGGTGAATGGACTCTTCAGAAGTAAATAGGACATGAGAGTAGATCTTTTATTGACAGCAACCGTGCTCTTATGAAAGAGACCCCAGAGAGATTCCTTACGCTTCTGCTGCATGAGAACACAGTCAGAGGACATCTGTCTGTGGGCCAGGAAGGGTGCTCACTAGACACCGAAGCTGTCAGCCTTGTGGTGACCTTAGACTTTCCAGATCTCAGACCTGTGATACAGGTAGCTTTGTTGCTCATAGCCCACCAGCCTACAGTGTTCTACCGTGGTCTCCAAAATGGACTGGCCAGTGCCTTCAGGGGTATTTAGCCCTCTGACATTGCGATTCGATGTGGATAACTACAAAATTTGTGGTTTTGAGTTATAGAATCAACTTACAAAAATAAAATCATGATAAAAAATCACGATATTTTAAGTAAGTTTATGCTATCCGAGTCACATTCATAGATGTCATTGTCTGCATGAAGTCTATGAGCTGTGAACTGGACAGCCCCAATATTCAGAACCAGCGAAGTGAAACTGCACATGTGGTAGGAGAGACCTAGGCGTGAGTCTCTCGTGGTCCTCTGGACCTATGCAGACGGCACTTTTATCCCAGCAACGTGAGGAGCTCTTGTAGAATCTTGAGAACAGAGGTGCTCAGTTGAGCCTGTGTTTCAGACTTTATTGAGGTTGGTCATGTAGGTACGACTGTCTGCTTTTGTGACTGATCTTCACATAGTAAGTGAGCACACATATTGAGACCCCCCCCCCCATAAATCACATTGTTAGCATAGACTGTGTACCACGGCGTTGAGGTTAATAAAGAACGTTCCAAGGTATTAGAGCTGGGGCAAGGGATAAATACGCATTTAGGTTGTTTCCAGGTTCTGACTATGACAAACTCTACTACAGAGCTACAGTACTGAAAACATCCTGGTATTGACATAAAAACAGACATGAGGACCAATGGAACCAAATCAAAGACCTGGATATTAATCCTCACACCTACGAACACTTGATTTTTGACAAAGAAGCAAAAAATATAGAATGGAGAAAAGAAATCATATTTAACAAATGGTTCTGGCGTAATTGGATATCAACATGTAGAAGAATGAAAATAGATCCATATCTATCACCATGCACAGAACTCAAGTCCAAATGGATCAAAGACCTCAACATAAAGCCAGCCCCACTGATCCTCATAGAAGAGAAAGTAGGTAGCACACTTGAATGCATTGGCACAGGGAACCACTTCCTAAATATAACCCTAATAGCACAGACACTGAGAGAAACAATTAGTAAATGGGACCTCCCGAAACTAGAAAGCTTCTGTAAAGCAAAGGACACGGTCAATGAAACAAAACGACAGCCTACAGAATGGGAAAAGTTCTTCACCAACCCCACATCAGACAGAGGGCTGATCTCCAAAATATATAAAGAACTCAAGAAATTAGTCATCAAAAGAACAAATAATCCAATAAAAAATGGAGTACAGACCTAGAGAACTCTCAACAGAGGAATGTAAAATGGCTGAAAGACACTTAAGGCAATGCTCAACATCCTTAGTCATAAGAGAAATGCAAATCAGTACTCTGAGATTCCATCTTACACCTGTAAGAATGGCCAAGATCAAAAACATTGATGAAAATTTATGCTGGAGAGGTTGTGGGGTAAAGGGAACATTCCTGCATTGCTGGTAGGAACGCAAGCTTGTACAGCCCCTTTGGATATCAGTGTGGAGATTGCTCAGAGAATTAGGAAACAACCTTCCTCAAGACCCAGCAATACCACTTTTGGGTATTGCTAAAGGATGCTCAATCATACCATAAAGATATGTGTTCAACTATGTTCATAGCAGCATTGTTTGTCATAGCCAGAACCTGGAAACAACCATCTTGTTCTTGAATCTTATCTTTTTGTCCTTATCTTTTGGTGATGGAACTTAGTGTTTTCCTGAGTATCTCTTTCTTTACACCTCCTTCCTACCCTTATGACTAAGGCTGCTGTGTAGGTGAACCTGACCCTTCCCATGTACCTGGACAACTGATCTCTCCAGCTAAGTTTTTTGAAGTTGTCCTCATGCTGTCTTGGCAAACAGGGCTTTAGTTTCCTGGCCCCTGGCTCTGTCACTTTCTTCCCTGTCTTCTGAATCCATGCTGTTATTCAGATAGGATTACCCACAGGCCTGGTATTTGCTCTCTCCATGTGGACCAGTTTCTTCTCTCAGCCCCTCTCAGAGGACGCCTTTCCCATACCCATCACCATCTAATTGCCCGTGCACACCACTCCCCCTGGGCACAAAGGACATATGCTTTGTTTTCATCTGGGGAAGCTTTCACAGTCCTCTTGGATGCTTCCATGGTGCCTCAGACAATCCGATGCTGGAGTTCTATGGATGTTAGTTTAGATGTTATTAACCCGGGCCAGGCACATGGGAGACACATGTGACGTACTTTTCAACTTAATAAACAGTGATCAGATGGCAAAATCCCTGCAGGGACTCCACATATTAAGGAGTCTTGCATACTGGCCTCTCTTTAGGGTGATTCCGAACACCTGGGGTTCGATTTTAGAGTCTCACCTTTTTTTGTTTCTATAGGCAGTGGTTTTTAAATGGAAAATATTTGGTTTTAATTTTTAATTCACATGCAGCTTCTTACTGCTCCCATTGATTTTGTTTTTCTTCATAAATCATTTCCTCTCCTCCTTGCTATCCCTTCCGCTCAGGAGTCGGCAGACTGCAGTCACTTTGTCATGTAATACCCAGCTGTAAGGCAAATACAGTTCTCCTAGAAGTCTCTGTTTTATGAGAAAATATTTATTGTGTTTGAGCTCTGATTTGGAAGCCGGTTGTCACTGGCTGGGTTTTTGACATAGTGGTGTTTTTCCGTTATTACTTTTGCTGCCTGAAGGCAACCCCAGCGGTCTCAGATGCTGCCACCTGGTGGTGGAAAGGAATGATGACAACCCGGTCTTTATCAAAAGGTTACAGAAGGCAAAAAAAAAAAAAAAAAAAAAAAAAAAAAAAAAAACAAAAAACAAAAAACAAAAAACAAAAACAAAAAACAAAAAAAACCCAACCCAAACCAAACCAATCCAAAAAACACTTGATGGAGAGCTGAGGGCATAGAGAAGAAACGACCCATACCAGATTTGGAACACTTGCCCCATGCCAGCAGTTGTGAGAGGCCCGTAAGCAGCTTAAAGCTCGCTACAACTGGACAAACGACACTCGGCAGTCTCCATTCAAAGGTCTGGAAATAGACCCTTTGAGAGGTCAGTTTCTAAAGGCACTGTGCTAGAGTCATTTGAGAGTGGGAAACTACAGCTGGAAACACCCCCATAAGCTCTGACCAGAGGCAAGCTTGTAGGGCACTTTCTTAGGAATAGATTTGGGAGGACCCAGCCACTGTGGGTGCTGCCATCCCTGGGCTGGTGGTCCTGGATGCTGAGCAAGCAATGAGGATCAAGTCAGATAAGCAGAGTTCCTCTATGGCATCTGCATCAGCTCCTGCTTCCAGGTGCTGCCCTGACTTGTCTCAGTGATAGACTGTGATATGATGCGATTTAGCCAAAAGAAACACTTTATTCTTAAGTTGCTTTTGGTCAGTGTTTTGTCACAGCAATAGAAACCCAACTAAGGTGGTATGTAAGGAAAACTTCAACTCAAAACAAGGAGGATTATTGAAACACAAAACCATGTCATTCTTGGGCTTCTTTTCTAATTCACACAGTGCCTCTTTGTCATCCTGCAGTCACTGGAGTGCCCTCTGTCTCTCACTGAGTCTTCCTGAGGGGCAAGCCTTGTCTGATTGGTCTCTGTATCCGGGACCTAGGACAGTGAGTGGCTGGTGTGTTATCAATAAACAAAATAGTAGACAAATGAAAGAAAGACCAGTTAGAGATGTTCAAAGGCAGCTGGGTTGCCCGGGAGAGGGGAGCATCTTTCTTTGAAAGGGGATGCAGAGATACGTGGAGATCATTTGGCACCAATGCTCTAAAGGAGCCTCCAAGCATCAGAGGGAAGGAGTTATATGAGATGCCTGAGGCAGAGTTTCCTAGAAGGAAGCGGCAAGGAGTACCAGTGTGCTGAATAACCGGTCTTTGACATGGGAAGAGCAGCCAGAAAATGTTGTAGTGGCAGCTTTTCAAGGCGCAAAGCCTTTGGCCACGAATCACTTTGTTTACTTCAGTGTAGCATGATATGAGGAGGATACTCTGACTTAAGACTATTCTCAATCAGAGAAACTAGTGTTCCGTTCTTCCATATCCATGGGCTTCCCCTCTATTTTTACATCAGGGCACAGTCTGCACACCATTATGAAAATCTTCCATGGGTTGCCCAGATGATGAGGGTACTACAAAGTAGCGAGGGTACTTACTTGTAGTGTGGAGCTGCGGGCCGGCTTCCCGCCGCCCGGCTCCTGGTCACCCAGCTAGCTTTACCCCGAAATAATTACACGGAAACTGTATTCTTTTAAAGACTGCCTGGCCCATTATTTTCAGGCTCTTACTCACATCTTGACTAACCCATATCTAATAATCTGTGTAACACCACGAAGTGGTGCCTTACCGGGAAGTTTCTAGCTTACGTCCATCTTGGGCTGGAGCTTCATTGCGTCTGGCTTCTCTCTGAGGAGAGGCACAGTGGTCTGTCTCACTTAGGAGAGGTGTGGCATCTTACTGATCCTTCTACCTCACTTCCTCTTCCTGTTCTGTCTACTCCACCCACCTAAGGGGCGGTCTATCAAATGGGCCAGGCGGTTTCTTTATTAGCCAATGGGAGCCCTCCATCACTTACTGAATCAATGAATATGGTGACATTTTGAATCTGTCTTAAAATGACTAGAGACAGTGCTTTGGACATGAGGGCATCGATTTCACCAGTGGAATCCATGTGGCTGATTATATTATATTGTGTGCCCATCAATTCCCATCCCCTTGTTGTGATCTACCCACTCCTTTCCCTAAGGGGAAGGCTATATTTCCATGTTCCTTTGGTGGACTTGTTGAGATGACTGACTTTGGTTTCAGTCAGGTGAGTGGACATACGGAAGCGGAGGCAAGTAAAATTTGGTATCAGAACTGTGGAACAGACCTGGACTTCACTACAGTTGCAAGTAGTGCACTGGCTTACAGATCTGTGAGTGAGAAAAATATTTATTGTAAGTCATGAAGATTTTGACATTTGAGAAGGATGCATTATTGCATGAAAGCAAATTAATGTAGTCCAGAAGAGGTAGAGCCAGTGAATGGAAGCTGGGGCAGAGAGAGAGAGAGAGAGAGAGAGAGAGAGAGAGAGAGAGAGAGAGAGAGAGAGAGAGAGAGAGAGATTCAACAAACACTCCAAATTCTTCTCTTATTTCTTATTTCTATAAAGGCAGGAAAGGGGGCCATAGTTTTTCTGGGCACTTGATAAATTTAGATATGGAAGCCTGGGAGCTGGAACAGTAGGTGTTGAGGTTTGCCCCATGCAACAGAGATGAAGGGCGGGTAGTATTGTGGGCAATTCTAATGGCAGGGAGAGAGGGGAGAGGAAACTAGACAAAACAGGGCAAGGTAGAAAAGAATGGTGGCGCAGGGGTGTGGTGGAAGAGGATGACTGTAGGTTGAACTTTGTCTCTTCAAAATTCAATGTTGAAGCCCTAATGCTTGATGTGATGGTAAGATAGGCCTTTAGTGAGGTACTTGAAGTGAAACAAGATCAGAAGGGAGGGGCCTTAAGCTAATAGAGTCAGTAGCCTATAAAAGAAGGGAGATAAGAAGGGTGTGTGTGTGTGTGTGTGTGTGTGTGTGTGTGTGTGTGAGAGAGAGAGAGAGAGAGAGAGAGAGAGAGAGGAGACAGAGGAGACAGAGACAAAGAGAGGAGACACACACACACACACACACACACACACACACACACACACACACACACAGAGAGAGAGAGAGAGAGAGGAGAGAGAGATGAGGAGAGAGAGAGAGAGAGAGAGACAGAGGAGACAGAGACAAAGAGAGGAGACACACACAAACACACACACACACACACCACACACACAACACAGAGAGAGAGAGAGAGAGAGAGAGAGAGAGAGAGAGCATGAGGGCATTTTCCTTTGTATACTCTGGAGAAAGCCATGCGAGGACACACCAAAAAGGTGGCTGTGAAAACATGGAAGAGAGGCCTTCCAGTGTTTCACCATCTTGGACTACCCGGGCTCCTGTAGTGTGAGAAGTTAAGTTTCTGTTGTTAAAACCACCAACTCTGTGGAATTTTGCTGTGGCAACCAAAACACACTAAAGACAGCCTCCTGAGGTCAGCTGTGGCTTTCAGTGTGGTTGTCTTCTCCTCAACAGAAATGCAGAGGCTTCTGGATCCATGCCATGCTGAGGTTGGAGCAGAGGCAAGGGAGGCTCGGAGACTCAGCAGTGCCAGTTTAGTCAGGTACCCTAACAGGGCTAAAACACCAGACTTATGAGGCTCCACACTGGGCACTGGTGACCAGGGTACCAGGAGCATCCCGTAAAGCCTTCAAGCTGTCTAGGCAATCTTGAAATTCCAGAGGAATAAGTAACTGTTTGGTGTCACCTTAGTCCCTTCTTGCAATGGTGTGTCAGGACGGCTGCCCCCCCTTTCTGTCTATCTGATGGGACTTGTATCTTAAGTGTTCTATTCTTTGCTTATACACATCCTTCTACTTTCTTGCTAGTGAACAGCATTCCTGTTAACCAGGTCTGATTCTTGTTATGCTAATCATAGTTTAAGAAATACATACTACGTATCTTGAGAAAGTGTAACTTTTAAAATATTATCTTTGAAATTCTATTTTAGTGTTCCAAAGATGAATAACAAGTGTGCTATATGCCTCTCTATTCTGAGAATCCTACTTATACACATCCTCTACTTTCTTGCTAGTGACAGGTGTCCTCATTGTTGAGCTAAGGGAGGAGATTGGTCATATTGAAGGAGCACACAGAGAAAGGAACCTTAGCATCAAAACCACCTCTGGTCTCTCGCAGTGTCTTGACAAAGGGTCCTGTGATTTCACTTCTCTCTACATTTCTCCCTTAGTGTCGAACACACAGAAGAGGTATATAGGGTGTTCTCAAACTTGTTTCAGTTAGACTGGGATATTGATAGTTCATACATCAAAGGGCTCTTGTCTGAGCAAACTCCTCAAGCTAGGGAACAAGGATGTCTATGTACATAACATATTGTTGAGGATTTTGTTAATTTGTTTAATTAAAAATGATCATATATTATGTGTGTATATATATATATATATATATATATATATATATATATATATATATAACATTAGTATTTGAGTGAATTATATCTTGCTTGATTTTCCACACTGAGGTGATTTCACCCATGACTACTAAATTTCATAACAATGGTTTTGCTCAACAAACAAGTAATTGACTCATAAGATCTAACTTAGACCAACACATGATTATGCCTCACAAAAGAAGAATAAACAGATCTTAGATACGTAAATTTGTCGACTGTTTGTTTTGGCCCTTGGTTTTTGGCTACAGCAAATGCTAGACTTCAACAGATTTGAGAAGTGGTTGGCTACAGTGCAAACATCGAGAAAAGAAGGATCATTTTATGAATCTGTTAAGGTCTTGATGCTTCAAGCTCTATGTCACTGCATCTTATAAGAAAAGCCAAAGTAAGGCAAGAGAGAGATTCCCAACAATAACTTTTAACAGATGGAAAATTTTGCTATGGCACTTTATTCAAGATGACGGAGCTCCAACTACTGGACTTCAGGAGAAAAGTTATCTCATGCAGGGGCTGGGAGGCTGCTGAGCAGTTAATAGCACTTGCTGCTTTTCCAGAGGACCCAAGTTCAATTTCCAGGACCCTCATCTGGTGGCTTACAATTGCCTGTTACTCCTGCTCCAGAGGATCTACTCTGTCACCCTATTCTGCCTCATGGACATTAGCATACACATCACACACACACACACACACACACACACACACACACACACACACACGCACCCATTTTAGAAAACGAGATAATTCATTTAAGTTGCAGTATTGACTCTTTGCTATGTTAACTGCAGTTTCTTATCTGCTAATGGATAAATAGACAATCATTAGACTAATAGGTTAATGAGAGATGTGTCATGGCTAAACATTGTACTTTCTTGTCATTAACTGTAAAATCCTAATATGAATTTATGCCATGATGTAGTTTCCTGTAGTGTGTTAGTTTGAAAGAAAATGTCCCCCAAAGAGAGTGGCACTATTAGGAGGTGTGGCCTTGTTGGAGGATATGTGTCATTGTGGGGGCAGGCTTTGAGGTTCTCTTTTGCTCAAGCTCCCCTCAATGTGACTATCAGCTGACTTCCTGTTGCCTGCAAGATGTAGCATTCTTAACTCCAATACCACATCAGCCTGCATGTAGCTATGCTCCCCACAATGATGACAATGGACTGAACCTCTGAAACTGTGAGCCACCCTAATGTTTTCTTCTTAAGAGTGGCTGTGGTCATAGTGTCTCTTCACGGCAATAAAATCCCAAACTACAAATGCAGCTTTCCACAAGTCTGGGTATATTTTGCTGGTCCAACCTTACTCAGTTACTTCAACTGGGGCATCCCTCTGCTCTTCACCAGATGGTAGCTTTCACTCTTTCTAGATTCTGGCACATAATCCACCAGCCTCCAGGCACTAGACTTCCTTCCAAGGTATCAGCTCCTAGGTTCCTTAAAAACATTTTTATATTTTATGTGAATAATAGGCAAATTAACTGGTGATAAATGCCCGCTAGCCTTTCTCTTTGAGACTTCGCAGGGTCAGAAGGAAGTCTGAATCTATGTTATAGGGGTGTCTGGGTCCCATCTTCAACAAGTGCCATCTTCAACCCAGCACCTACCCCTTACCGCCTCTCTATTTTTTAATTTTTAACTGTGGTAATGCATATATAAAAGTTTTATTTAAGCCAGTTTCAAGTGAGCACATTGGTAGCATTAGTCACATTTTGCAGAGTTGTTCAGGTACTGCCATGATTTCCAAAACTACACAAACGAGTAAGAGCTACTCACCTAGCCCTGTCTTGCAGCCTCTGCTGACCTCTAATCTATATTCTGTCCCTGTGAACTCTGTAGCAACTCTACTCCAGGGTACAGAGGGGAAAGCCATTCCTCCTACAGAGAAACTCATGTCCCTTTAGCCTATCTATTTGGTTTAATGAGATCTGTAAATGTGGTTGTAAGTCAAACATTTAAATAAACTCATCACCTGAGTCTTGAGAACACAATGTAGCTACGTTGTGTGTAGCATTGGTTTAGGTGATGTGGGAGACAGAGAAATTTGCCAAGGCCACGTAGCACCTTCCAGTACTGTGAGCGCTAGCCAGCAAGGAGGAAGCTCCTTGGTCAGTTTAACTTAATTTCTCTAAGTCCTATGAGCAATGTGTGTTACATCTTCAGCAATAGGGTCTTAGCAAGTTCTATGGGCAACCAAGATCAAAGGCAACAGCCTCTATTGTTTGGAGGGTCTCTAGGAAACTTCTGACCAACAATTCAAGAGAATTTTCTCATGTTTTGAACTGCACTCACAAAATGCTTTCTCAGTCAGGGGGTTTGGAGGCTGTTTGATATTGATAGTGTCTTCCAGACATCCTTTATGCCCCAGCCAGGATAAATATGAAAGCTGGCGATGGGCAGCTCTATCATTCCAACACCATTTATTTCTTGGAGTCATTCAGGAGCTTTAAATTCCTAATGCTGAATTAGGACACTTAATTCTTTACCAAAATCACCCACACAGCTCTCTGACAAGTTGCTCTAAAATCACAGGTGACACGATTTCCTTTCTTTGAACCTTAGTTTTCTTGTCAGTAAAATGGACATAAAGGCTCAGAATCCCTGTGACTTTGTCACATAATGAAGGTAAAGGGCTGCACACGAGTAGGAGCCCAGTGATGGCAGAATCTGGTTTTAGTCCTTAGTCTTGCTCACTCGTCTTGTCCGTCATGACAAATGAGTCCCCTGTTAGACCCAGCATTAGTCCATGTTTCCCACACTCTGGAGTTGTTTAGAAATCTAGATGCTGGGTGGGGAACCAATGAAGATGCCGGGGTGAATCTGAATGCCCTTGGTTTTGGCTGAATTTGGTCCTGGCTCTAGTCTTCATCTTTGCATTGTCTAGCATTAGCGCCTGTCTTGCATGGCACAGACGACTGACCCGTTGGGGTTTTTTATAGTTGTCAGCTGGTGGTGGCATCCTGAGAGCATGCCAACACTTGCTTTTGTACACTGTTCAAAGTCTTTTTTAACTATGTCTGATTCATGTGTCTTGTTCCTAAATTTGTAGAAGTAAATTCCTGGCCGAAGCAAACGCCTCACAAGAGGAAAGTGGTCTTTCTATAATTTCTGGTCTACTTATAGATAACCCACCTGCTGTCATTGCTTGTCTTTGAGTTTGACAGAACTCCACAGACAGATCTTTTGGCCTGTGGGATGTGGGGTTATAACAAGTGCTGAGACTGAGAACTTTTTTTTTTGGTGAGACTCATTGCTACCTCCCTATCGTCCATGCTGTAACTAACTAGTCAAGGTCTCAGAAATAAATATTCGCAGTTACACGAAAGCTGTTAGCATAGTCCTTGCATGTCTGAACTCACATTTTTGTGAGGCTGTGTTCAGTCTCATGCATTTTAGCCCAAACAGTATGTCACAACATGCTGACTTCAGACCCTGACCCGAGAATCCAGCTGGCATTTCTGTTTAGATATTGGGGAAATTTGCAACAGTGAAAAATACTTCCATCTAATGTTTTGGAACATTTGACTTTTCTTTTTATTATTATTATTATTATTATTATTATTAAAAATTTCCGCCTCCTCCACACCTCCCATTTTCCCCCTTCTCCCTTAACTCCCCTCTTCCTCCCTTTCCAGTCCAAGGAGCAGTCAGGGTTCCCTGCCCTGCGGGAAGTCCAAGGTCCAACCCTCTCCATCTAGGTCCAGGAAGGTGTGCATCTAAACAGACTAGGCTCCCCAAAAGCCAGTATATACGGTAGGATCAAAACCCAGTGCCATTGTTCTTGGCTTCTCAGTCAGCCTTCATTGTCTGCCACGTTCAGAGAACCTGGTTTGATCCCATGCTTTTTCAGTCCCGGTCGAGTTGGCGTTGGTGAGCTCCCATTGAAACTGAGAACTTCTGTTTTGGGTTCACACTTTATCCAAGAGTTGCCTCTCATGGACTTTTACTTCCAAATTTTGAGAACCTATGGATTCAAGTTTCTAGAAGCACTTACCAGATTTGCTATTTACGGAATGAGTTGGCTTTGGCACCTCTCCTTGACTCCCCTGTATCTATCAAACCTACCTAACATGGCCTTAGTTACTTCTATTGTTTTACTACAGAAATGGATTTTCATGCCTCCTCACCTAGCTTCATGTTGAGCCCACTAGTGGGGATTCAGTGGGTACAATAAGACTGTAGCCTGACACCAAGGTGTGGTGGACAGACTCTTTCTATAGTTGTTTGCTTTATGACCATGGACATACTTCAACTGCACTCATTATGACACTTTATTGCATGCCTAATGGAGTAGGTGCAGGGTTCTGTCATGAGGATGTGATGGGAGCTCATTAGTTAGATGCGGTGCTAATAAAATCACCGAATGATTGACAGTCACAGGGCTTGACAACAGAAAGAAAGTCTGTCCAATTAGAACAGTTACTGGCCAGGACTGTGAGCCAGGGAACAGTGACTGTCAGCTCTGTGAAGGGACAAAACACAGCCAACAAGATAAGTACTCATCTATAGGGAATTTTCAGTACCAGAGTATATCAGGAAGCCCTAACTATGGTTTGAAAAGATACATCCAGGGCAAGTTTCTTGAGTTAGGTGACATCTGAGTGGAGTCTTAAAAGATGCGATAGGGTTGGTCAGGGGAAGTGATAGAAGGGAAGGAATCCAAAGAGAGGGAAGAGCATGAGAACGACTAGAAAGACTGAGAGTGTAAGTGTCCCAACGCATCCCTGAAGCACAGCTTGGGGACACCAGCTGTGTAAAATGGGGCTGCAGAGTTCAGACAGAACTCAAAGACACAGGTCCTTGAACTAGAATGTTCTGACTTCAGTCACGTTATTGGTGTTATGGGTGTTAGACTTAGTTTCCACTTACAGCATCTTAAGCAGAATGTACCATGATTTGATACTGGATCAGAAAGCTATGAAAACAGAGAAGAAGGTAGGTTTGTAATCAGTGAAGCAAATAGCCATCGATGGGTGTCTTATTCAGGGTTTCTATTGCTTTGATTTAAAAAAAATGAGCAAAATTCAAGTTGGGGAGCAAAGGGTATATTTGGCTTATACTTTCATATTGCTGTTCATCATCAAAAGAAGTCTGCTTAGGAACTCAAACAGGGCAGGCGCCTGGAGGTAGGAGCTCATGCACAGGTCATGGAGGGGTGATGATTCCTGGCTTGCACCAGACATTTTACTCAGTTGGTTTTCTTATAGAACCCAGGACCACCAGCCCAGAGATGGCACTGTCCACATGGTCTGGACCCTTCAGCATCAATCACTAATTAGGAAAATGCCTTCCAACTGGATCTTATGGAATCATTTTCTCACTGAGGCTCCCTCCTTTCAGATGACTCTAGCCTGTGTCTAATTGACATGAGACTAGTCAGCACAATGAAATAATGCTTTCATGTTTTCCTGAAAAGCAAAAGCCAAATGCCGACTGGCTCCAAGAAGAGTGTCAGCTACAGAAGATGATGCTGATTACACTTCATTAGTGTGATCTCTGCAAGAGGATTCTCCTGCCAAACACACAGCATTGCAATCGATGGAAACAGAAATTGTCAAATGCCTCAAAAATAGATGGAAAGTTTCAAAGAGGCAAGATGTGGTGTGACAAATTTGTGTCTCCAGTGGCTGTGTGTCATACTCTGCTCCCTGGAAGACACTTTTTCATTCTGGGCTGTAAAAAAGAGTGGTACAACTCATAATTGATGGCAGGTTGTATTTTATGAAATATGTGGTGTCACTGTTTCTATTACTGCGATGGGTGGTTGTGACCATGGATGACAGGGATGACCTTGTGAAATCTGTGTGTTCAGAAAAATGACTTCATTATCAAGTCTCCTAGGAGAGGACTGAATTAGGTCCTCTGAGGTCCTTTTTCCTCAAAGATGTAAGTTTCTCTTACCAGAACTTTCTTTCTACCAGCTCCCCTACGGCATTTGACAAGATTACTGGCTATCAGGAGGCAATTGTTAGCTACCTATTATTGCTAATGGCGAAGCAGCGTGGCCCATCTGTGGAATGTGGCCTTTACGTGGCAGAGAATCTGCAGATGGAGTAGTAACATTGATTTGCTGCTCTTTAAAACCTAGTGCTCGCAGACATATGGTCCCTGGGTGAAAGATACTGGACACATGCCTCTGTCGATAGGGCCATTAGCAGATTAGAGTCCTCTAGTGAAAGCCAAGACTAGGCAATAAACAGTTTTCTTTGGGGAGAGGCTCCAAGAAATCACATTAACCTCATTGACCCCAGAACTTGAGGAGGATGAGGCCCATCTGGACACGTAGATCTCTTAACTCTAGGCGGACCAAGGTGTGGAAAGCAACTTCTCAGAATCTGATGCACATCAGCAAGAGAGATTAGCTTAGTCTCTAACCCTCTGAGATACAGTTGTACCCTGACCATTTCGGTGCAGCCATTGACATTGAATTTATAGCTGCTCCTGGGAGGACAAAGCCGAGAAACAAACAAAACCTACCAAGTATTACCAAATGGTCTTCCATTTTCGTGTTCTGTTAAATTAAGTATACCAAGCAATATTAAGTGTGGTCTTCCATCTCCACGTTCTGTCAAGATTCATTCTTTTTTCTTTCCTTTTCTCTGCCTAGTGTCGTGCTAAAGGTGAAACAAAAGAACCCCGAGTGTAACGATAGCCCTTACGTGCCACCAGTAAAGTGGTAAAAATTCTAGGTAAGCATAAACCAAAGTCTCGAGCAGTCACTGAGGAAGGCATGTGAAATAAGAGTAAACATACTCAATACAGAGGATGCTGGAATGCTTCTACACAATGCGAGCATGGCCGACATTATGCAAAAGAGCAATATCAAGTATGGGTGAGGGAGTGGACATTTTCTGGACAATATTAAAAATGAGGCAAATACTTAGGGAAAAAAAAACACATTAGTTTCTGAGAGAAGGAAACACTCATTTACCAGACGACAACCAATCAATGCAAACATTTTGATCACACATATGCCGCCTGATTTTATGTTACAGTTGGGGATCATGGAGTGATTAGTTGATATCCTGATGTATTTTAAAGTCAGTCACTGAAATTACACATCACAGAATGAATTCCCCAAAGCACGAAAGGCTGCTCAAAGTCTGTTCACTGTTCACCCCCATCCCATGCCCCTCTTGCTACTCTGTACGGAAAGCGGATGACGGTCCTCCCTCCTCTAAGTCTTCAATCATCTGCGACTCAGCTCACTCTTCTGTTTGCCTATGGCTTTCCTACCTTGGCCCAGGAAAATGTTAGTCGTTCTTTCAAACACATACAAAGGTCTTATTTCATGAGGCTGCTTTCTAGTTCCTTCCAGGCACAGGAAGCTCCTCCCGCTCCTGTATCACAGCATTTGCTTGCTTTACAACTTCCTCACTGATAGCTCTACAGCGTTTGCCTTGTAAAATAAATCCCGTTATGGGAGACCTCTGTGTGAATTCTTTTCTGTGCACGACACAACAAAATCCAAACTCCTGTTTTGGCCAGTATAACTCTTTGGTATCTCGCCCCATCTCATTACATTCTATCTCCCCTTGTTAGGAGTCTCCAGGCAGTGGCCTCCCTCCACTTGTTTGTGCCCATTAGATTTGCCCCAGTTGCTGATGCTTGTATTACCTCCTTTCCTCCTGTAGGGTTGGGTGGACTCTTATCTCCGCTCTTAGACCCACTTCTGGGTCTCAGCTTGCTTGGGTTTCTCTGGAGTAGCTTCTTTGATCACACAGAGTAAACAAGAGCATATCCAGCAGAGTAGTTCTGCAGTATCCTGTATTTTCCTTTCATAGTTGTATCTCAGTTAATTCATGTTTTTCTTTGTCTAAAATCTGTTCCATCTTCTAGACTACAGAATTCTTGAAGGAACCCTGTCTGTTTTGTTGCCCTGTTGCACAACACAGAAGAATACAGCATGATTTCTGGTATAGGCCAGGCATTATGACATGCAGCTTGTCTGGATGCAATGTCCATTGAGTGCATTAGTGAATGACCAAATTAATGAGGAATCTTAAATTAAAGATGATGATATACACAGAACTATTTACTAAGACAATATTATAGGACCCAACTGCTTTGTGTCAGGTTAAAAATTCATGTATTTCTTCATTATAAAAATGGTACATGATCACTGAAAGTCAAACAAAATAAGAAAGACATTAAAGTTAATAATTTCCCTTGTCTTTTAAACCAAATTTTATGGATAGATTGCTTATGTAAAGGTCCTTTTCTAGATTTTTACATATATATCTATGCATATATATGCATAGATATCTTCCACATTGATATTTATATACAACATATGAACATTTTCTTTTTAAATGAAAAAATGTGATGATTTGGTACACGATACAATGTTAATTTGTTTTTTTTTTCACTTAATCTAATACATTTAATGACACTTGGACATTCCTGTAGAAAATAATTGCAGATTTTTTTGTTTATAATAATAGAGTGGTTAATGTTTTCAGCATAACATGATTTGTTGTCACCTAGGAGACAAACTTGGGAACACCTTCAGGGCTTATTTAGTGCAGACCAGCCTCCTGACATGCCCAGGAGTGATTGACTGTGTTGACTGAGGTGGGAAGACCCATCCTAAAGGAGGGAGGCATCATTTCCTGGGCTTGGGTCTTGGACCACAAGGTAACTGAAACTTCAAGTCTTCTTCTTGAGTCCTGATTGAGGATGCAGCATGAGCAGCTGCCTCGAGCTCTTGGCATCTTGACTTCCCCACTGTGATGGACTGTACTCTAGAACCGTGACCCAGAATGACCGCTCCCTTCCTTAGGCTGTTTTGTTAGCGTGTTCTACTGTTGCAATGAGAAATGTAACTAAGACAGACAGCCCTGAGGCGTTTCACTGCATGAGTCACAGTTCTTCTGTCAATTCATTGATGAATGTTGAAGCTATTTCCAATGCATTTACATATACATATATTTCTTCCTCATGGATATTTCTGTAGAGCGCATGAACATTTTCTTTTTTTAAAAGAAGAAAATGTAACACAAAAAGTCATGCAGTAAACATCCTCATAAATGTTCTATAGGCACTGAATTCTTATAGAATAAGAAAAAATTTGGGAGAGGGAGATGGAGTCAGGGGGAGAGAAATCACAAATTGATGATTTTAGGAGAGTTTAGGCTTCCTTCAGCAATGTGGGGATCCGTCCGTTTTCCTCTATTCTAGTTAGTTACAAATGGATGTTCCCATTTCCAAAATTGCTTCCTACTAACCTGCTATTTGTTTATGAGGGTTTACAGGGGATTTGTCATCTGGAGTTATGAGTCCTGGAAACTTGAGGACTCAGAAGTTTCTTCTGATTTCTTCTAGATGGAAAACAAGCCCAAAGAGAGGAGAAAGAGTCAGCCATCCATGGTGCAGCATGGGTCCTCAGAGCACTGTGCTATTCTCTGTGTGTCAGGCTGTCTTTCTAACCAAGTCCAACCTGGTAGTGGGAGTTCAGAACCTTCTACAGGATGAAGTTTATTGTGATGTTGTGTTGGTGCAGGTGTGAAGCCCACACTCACTGCTTTATTTACCAGCACTGCGAAGAGAAAATCTTGATTAGCATCCAAGCTGTGCACTCACTGGAAGGACAGATGGAGGGAGAGGAATGGAGTTCTCCAAATGTCCTTCAGTGGGGCAAAGGCTAAACTGTTCCAGAGAATGGCAACTCCTCTCAAAGAGATTTTGAAGGCACCTTAGGTGTTTCTTCATGCCTCAATGACTTGCTGTTTCCAGCCTCTTCCTTCAGTTGGAACCTGCATCCAATGATCCCCTCATCAGGCAGGATCTTTGCATAGGTTATGCTGGGGGAAGGCTCGGCGGAAGCATCATCACCTCTTGCTTTTTTCGTTTTGACATTTATAGCTCAGCTAGCTTGTCTACGCCTCGCAAGGGCAACTGGCTGCCATGACGAGGGAGGAGGGACTCCAGAATGCCTTAAGTGCTTCTCTGAAGTATAATGACACCCATGTTCAAAGGGGCCAGGATGAAACCCAGTACTCTGTATACTAGTGTAAAAAAATTAATTAAAAGTGGATGGTGTTTCTCACAGTTACTTTCCCACATAACATTTCCATCATTTTTACCTTGTCTCCCCATGTTCTGTTCTGGTCTTCACCAGTTGTTTCTCCTTACACCAACAACTATCAGATCTAACCCTTTTAGATCTGTGTAAGAATTGTATAATTAAAACTCTAGCTTTAAAGTTCTGGAAATACATATTCATATCCCACCCACCCAAAGTGCAGAGAAAAATAAGTAACAGCTTAGGATTTTCTTAAAAAAAAAAAAAAACAAAAACCAAACATTGTTTCAAGAATAAAATAAAGACAAAGATATTTTTAGGCATACCCAGAGTAAAAGCAGTTTTAGGTGAAATAGCTTCAAAAACAAAAACTTAACCAAGAAGAATAATGAACCCAGAGGGATCAAGGAAGGTACAAGAAGAAACTGATAAAATAAAGAAAACCAGTAAAATATATAGATATCATTTAGAGTAATTAACACACATGCATGCACACACATACTGTTTGTTAAATGAGACAACTGAGTTATTGGAAAAACCATGAAATTTGGAAATAGCCTAGGTTATTTATTTATTTTTATTTTATTAAAAATTTCCGCCTCCTCCCTGCCTCCCATTTACCTCCCCCTCACTCCCCCTCCCTCTCCTGTCCGAAGAGCAGTAAGGGTTCCCTGCCCTGTGGGAAGTCCAAGTTCCTCCCCACTCCATCCATGTCTAGGAAGGTGAGCATCCAATCAGGCTAGCCCCCACTCCCCAAAAACCAGAATGTGTAGTAGGAACCAAATCCAGTGCCATTGTCCTTGGCTTCTCAGCAGCCCTCATTGTCCGCCATGTTCAGGGAGTCTGGTTTTATTCCGTGCTTTTTCAGTCCCAGTCCAGCTGGCCTTGGTGAGCTCTGATTAGATCAGCCCCACCATCTCGGTGGGTGGGAGCAGCCCTCGCAGTCCTGACTTCCTTGCTCATGATCTCCCTCCTTCTGCTCCTCATTTGGACCTTGGGAGCTCAGTCCGGTGCACCAATATGTGGCTCTGTCTCTATCTCCATCCATCGCCAGATGAAGGTTCTATGGTGATATGCAGGATATTCATCAGTATGACTATAGGATCTGGCCTTTTCCAGCTCCCTCTCCTCAGCTGCCCAAGGAACTAGCTGGGGGCATCTCCCTGGATACCTGGGAACCCCTCTAGAGTCAAGTTTCTTGCCAACCCTAAAATGGCTCCCTTAATTAAGATATATACTTCCCTGCTCCTATATCCACCCTTCCTGTATCCCAACCATCCCATTCACCCATGCTCTCCCCATCCTCCCCTTCACACTTTTCTTTCTCCATCTCCCCTAACCCCCATCCCACCCCGCCCCCAAGTTCCCAATTTTTGCTCGGCAATCTTGACTACTTCCAATATCCAGGAGAATAACTATCTGTTTTGCTTTGGGTTCACCTTCTTATTTATCTTCTCTAGGATCACGAATTATAGGCTCTATGTTCTTTATTTATGGCTAGAAACCAATTATGAGTGAGTACATCCCGTGTTCATCTTTTTGGGTCTGGGTTACCTCACTCAGAATAGTGTTTTCTATTTCCATCCATTTGCACGCAAAATTCAAGATGTCATTGTTTATTATCGCTGAGTAGTACTCTAATATGTATATATTCCACAGTTTCTTCATCCATTCTTCCACTGAAGGGCATCTAGGTTATTTCCAGGTTCTGGCTATTACAAATAATGCTGCTATGAACATAGTTGAACAAATGCTTTTGTAATATGATAGGGCATCTCTTGGGTATATTCCCGAGAGTGGAATTGCTGGGTCCTGGGGTAGGTTGTAGTTTAAATTATCTAAATATAAAGTTTCTTGTATTTGGAAGTTAGATGGAACTATTCAAAAACTTGGGCTTTAGGGGGAAATACCACATATTATAAAATTAGTAGGTCAATTTTAATAAGTGTGATAAATATATTATTATATACCTTCCCTCTTATATGGATTCATACCCTTCCTGTCTCTTGTTAGAAAAAAAAAAACAGGCTTCTAAAGAATAATAGTAAAATAAAGTATGACAAAACAAAGCAAACAAATCAGAATAGAGTAAAACAAACAAACAGAAGAAAAGGAGCCAAAGGAAAAGCACAAGAAATGAGCATAGATTCAGAGACATTTGGTGTGGTAAGTGAATCTCTGCAAAAACTGATGCCCACTGCAAAAATATTCTCCCACCAGGGTTGAGAGCAGTACAGTATATGGATAGGAATAAATACTTAGATGGTAATTTGACACTATGACTATTTAACAAAATAATATATAAATAAATGTAGAAAAATTTATAAAGACCTTAAAGTATCCAGTTTGGCTAAATTATGTTTCTCTGAAAAATATTATAAAGAACACAGAATCTATAAAAGTCTAGAAGTAGGGAAATACATCACAAATCTTATTTTTGGATTAGAAATTCAATTTATTGATTTATGTTTAGACATAAAATATCCTAAGCTTTATTAAAAACTGAGGACATGATTTGCAAAATGCATTGAAAATGTAAAATAAAATAAACTTAGGGCTGGAGAGATGTTAAGAGCAGTGGTTGGTCTTGCAGAGGTCCTAAATTTGATTCAAGAACCCATGTAGTTATTTATAACGATTCATGATTTCATTACTAGGGGATCCAACACCCTCTTCTGATCTGTAAGGAACTAACCACAAACGTAGTGTGCAGACAACCATGCAGGCAAAACATTCATATGCATAAGCTAAAATAAACCTAAAAATTAAAAAATATATTGTATTTCAAAACTTTGGATGCTCTGAATAACACGACAGGATAATGAATATAGAAACGGACTTGCATATTATGTTGGGTACTTGATATATGATGGTGGTGATAAAATGGGGCTAAAACTACTTAATAATCTTTCATATGTAGGGCTGACAACAATGAACTTGCCAGAAGGAAAACATGGATTCCTTTCTGCTGAAATTTATAGAAAATAAACTGCCAGAGGCTTGAACTCCGTGACTTCAAAAGAAAAATACAGGAACAAAAGCTTTGGATGGATAGCTGAACTGGGTTATGAAGGTAGGGCTTCCCTGTCTCTGCAAATGGAGCAACAAATGGCAGGAATCTAACACACGAGTCTAAGTTCAACAGGGCACTCCCTGAGCAGTTTTATCAGAGATGATTCAGAATTCATTGTCTATTGACTCCATCTTGTCTTGAGGCCTTCAGGTTTCTCGTTGGGTTTTCTGTATTCATGTTTTCAAAGGAGAAGAAAAAAGACAAGGGAATACCAAAAGAAGACTCAGGGCTAAGTCTGCATGAAGCATGACAATTCGTTGAGTGCCACACTAGGCAGTCAACTAGAGCTGCAAGACATGGTGGCAGGCTACGTTCTAGCAGTGCATGTAGGAGAGGAGAATATGTGTTTTTAGTAAACAGATAGACTAACGGTGCAAAGAATTTCAGCAAGATTAAAACGATCTGTATCAAACTGTCTTCTAAATATACATCTTTATACCCACAGATTAGTGCAACTTGATGTGGGAAGTCCTTCTGTATATGTGTTGCTTTTATTGGTTAACAAATAAAGATACTGCTTTGAGCCTATAGCAGGGCAGAACAGAGCTGGGCAGTGGGAAAACTAAACTGAATGCTGGGAGAAAGGAGGCGGAGTCAGGGAGATGCGATGGAGGTACCAGAAGAGAAAGATGCAAGCGTTGTGGTAAAATATAAAATAACAGAAATGGGTTAGTTTAAGAGATAAGAGTGAACTAGAAATATGTTTAAGCCAATAGGCCAAGCAGTGGTGTAATTAATACAGTTCCTGAGTAATTATGTTATGGTCTGAGTAGCTGGGAATGAGCAATCAGACTCCTACTAGAGCAACTCCCAAACCTCATCGGAGATATTTATTCATGTAGTGAATATCAGATAATACAGACTGGCCACAGTGTAGAGAATTAGTCTCCATGGAGTGTTCAGCCATAAATTGGACCTGTATATCATATCTGATACCCCTGGATTTGGAGGTCATTGAAGAAGAAGAGGCAGAAAGGTAGCTGAGAGTCACAGGTTTGGGATAACTGGAATGTAACAAATTTCTGGACATGCCAAGACTGCTGCTCTCATAAATGAACTCATTCTAGGTGTGATTGCCTAAAATGATCTTCATAAGATCAGGTCAGTCGAGATTCCAACATGGAGAGGGACAGGGCTCCCAAGCCCTCACCCCTAACTGAGGAACTATTCATAATTGATGACTGCCAGGGCAGGAAGATTCAATTTTCTTTAGGGGTGTGGTCCCAGGCAGATTGACCATGTTCCAGTAGATGGCCCCACATCTGTGTGTATATGAGAAGCATTAATAAGACTCAGTGGGTAATAATAAATAATAAAGAAGATGTGAGTTAGGAGGTATGTGGAAGGGGCTGGGAGAAGTTTTGGGGGAGAAATATATTGTATGCATGTGTGAAACTCTCAAAGAATAAAAACTTTATATTAAAAATACTTCAATATATGAAAAAAATTATAAAATGTTGTTATTTTGGAAGTAAAATTTTTAGTAAGTGAAGTTAAAACATAAGCAAAATTAAAATATAATCTAAGAGTGGAGGAAATAGTGAGTGAGTTAGCATTCAGAATGTTCACAAGCAAACCCTCCATGAGTTAATATGAAACAGGTATCATAATACATGTGTGTATGTAATTCATGCATTATATTCACAAAAGGGGTAGAGCAAAAGCCATTTTAATTTTAGACAAAATTCCCCACCATATCAGCAATCATGCAGATACAAATTAAGCAACAAAAAGGTGGCATTTCAAACTCACGGTTTGGTAAAATTTAAAAAAAATTCTGGAAGTACCAATAGCTTGCTGAGATGTAAGACAATAAAAACTTGTATACACTGCTTATGGAATTGTAATTTTCCTTACCCACCAGTTTGGCAGACTCTAGAGATGCTGAACACATGCATGATCCAGGGAACACACTTGGCATGTTCATTTCTAACTCTATCCCTTGATGAAGTTTTTCCATGGTCATGTTAGTGTATTCATTGAAGTAAACTTCTAGTAGCATAGATCTAGATGCAAGCTGTATATATGTTCCTGAGTGTTTTAGTGTTCCTATTGCTGCGATGAAACACTATGACCAAAAACAAGTTGAGGAGAAAAGGTTTTATTTCACTTATATTCCCATATAAGTGAATCCAATCCATTATGGATGGAAGTCAGGACAGGAACTCAAACAGGGAAGGAATTTTAAGACTGGGTAGGATAGGACATTTCAAAGGAGGTAAGTCAATGCAGTACTTACATACATTAGAAAGATGCCTCATATATATTTATGGATTCTACGTATAACAAAACTATGGTCTTGACGACAGTGGCAGGGTGCTTCTGAAAAAGGGTGGTAGTTAGGTGGGGAGCATAAAATATGGAGTCTCAACCTTTTGTATTTTTATATCTTCAGTTGTTTTTTAAATAAAGATAACTGAATCTGGGATTAAAAGTTAAATATAATTTTTAAATTTTGGATGTTTATTACATTTGTTGCGCTTTTATGTACTTTTAACATTCTTCCTAGTCAAAAAACCAAACTAAACCAAACCGAAAACCTTTACCTCTCTCTATTTGTTAGGACACACTTGGTATTATTTCATCTTAGAACTGAAGTTATTTGGTCTTTTGGAGGAAAATATGAATTGGACATGCTCATGAAATTGGTAACATACCATGTAATTAAGTTTTAGCCAGTATTTTTTTTTTTTTTTTTTGCTAAACATTGTCCAGTGGTTTCTTTTGACCCAAGTAGAAAAGGCAGATATTTTCCACAGCATGATCCACAGCAGGACATGGATAAATTATTTTTCTCACTTTCATAAAAATATATCTGATAAAAGAAACTTAAGGAAGGAAGGGCTTAACATGCCTCAGAGTTTGTGGGCAGAGTGCATGATGGTGGAGAAAGCATGGTGACAGGAACTAGATTGCATTTTCAATCAGGAAGCCGAGAGACAAATTAATCTTAGCCTAAGTCAATATGAAAATCCAAGCTTGCTTTTCTTTTCTTTATATTCAATTTGGGAACCAAATTCATGCATTAGTGCCACCCACAGTAAGAGTGAGTCTTCCCCCCGATGTAAATCTGTACACCTATGGATATCTGATTTTTGACAAAAAGCCAAAATTATACAATAGAAAAAAAGAAAGCATCTTCAACAAATGGTGCTGTTCAAATTGAATGTCGGCATGTAGAAGAATGAGAATATATCTATATCTATCACATTGCACAAAACTCAAGTCCCAGTGGATCAAAGGCCTTACCGTAAATCCAGTAGCACTGAACCTGATCAGAAGGAAAGTGGGGAATAGCCTGTGATACATTAGCACAGCAGACAACTTCCTGAATAGAACATCAACAGCACAGACACTGAGGTCAACAATTAATAAATGGGACCACCTGAAACTGAGACGCTTCTGTAAGGTAAAGGACACTGTCAATAAGACAAAAAGGCAGCCTATAGCATAGGAAAAGATCTTCACTAACCCCACCTCTGATAGTGGGCTGATTTTCCAAATATATAAAGAACTCAAGAAGGTAGACATCAACAAACCAAATAATCTAATTAAAATGGGGTACAGGTCTTAAAAGAATTCTCAACAGGAGAATCTCAAATGGCCAAGAGATACAAAGAATTGTTCAACATCCTTAGTCACTAGGGAAATGCAAATCAAAATGATTCTGTCTACCTTCTACCAGTTAGAATAGCTAAGCACAAAAACACTAACGACAGCCTATGTTGGAGAGGATGTAGAGCAAGGGGAACACTCCTCCACTGCTGGTGAGAGCGCAAACTTGAACAGCCACTTTGGAAATCAATATGGAGGTTTCTCAAATTGGTAATCTATCTACCTCAAGATCCAGATATACCACTCTTGGATATATACCCAAAGGATGCTCAATCATTTCACAAGGACATTTGCTCAATTGTATTCATAGTAGTGTTATTCATAATAGCCAGAACCTGGAAACAACCTAGGTGCCCTCAACCAGAGAATGGATAAAGAAAATATGGTACATTTATACAATGGAGTATTACTCAGCTCTTAAAAGCAGTGACATCAGGAAATATGAAGGAACATGAATGGAACTAGAAAAAAATTATCCTGAGTGAGGTAACCCTCACTCAGAAAGACAAATATGGTATATATTCACTTATAAGTGGATATTAGCTGTAAAGTAAGGGGTAACATGCTGTAATCCACAGCCCCAGAGAGGTTAGATAATAATGAGGGCCCAAAGAAGAATGGGGATGCATGAATTTCCCTGGGAATGGGAAATAGAAGAGATCTCCTGGGTAGACTTGGGGCTAGTGGAGATGGGAGCATGAGGCATTGGGTTGTGGGGGTGGGGTGGGAAGAAGAATAATAAAAGAGATGTCTTGGGGTATTTTGGAGTCAGGTAGAAATCTGGTGCAAGGGAAACTCCCATAAATCCATAAGGATGACCCTAGCTAAGACTCCTAGCACTAATGGATATGTAGCCTGAACTGGCTATCTTCTGTAATCAGATTAGTAACTATCCTATCCCAGTTGTCATCAGAGAGCCTTCATCCAGTGACTGACAGGAACAGGAGCAGAGATCCATAGTCAAGCACTGGCTGAGTTCAGGGAATCCTGAAGGATTGTATCAGAGAGGAAGAATTGTATGAGTCAGGGGAATCAAGGACATCACAAGGGTACCCACAGAAACAACTACCTGGGCTCATGGGTACCCACAGACTCTGGACCACCTAGGCCCTCTACATCTGTGTGGCAGTTATGTAGCTTGATCTCCTTGTGGGACTTCTAGTGGTGGGAGCAGGGCCTATCCTTAATGGTTTGGATGGTTTTTTGGGGGAACTTATCCTCATACTGAGTTGCCTTGCTCAGCCTTAATACAAGGGGAAGAGCTTAGTCCTATCTTGTTGGAACCATTTGGAGTCCTGGCCTCCAGCTTCTCTTTCCTGCTAGAGATCTTTACTTTCCTTTTGATTTGAGTTACTAAAAGCTGTGTCAAAGTTGTTTACCAGCTCTGCTTCACAAGCATGTGTTGCCTTGCCTTGAGGATCAGAGGTTAAGGTTTTCACCTGTTGGCCCACCTGACTGTTGGGTATATAAGCCTCCATGGTGTTATTGAATAAAGGTCTTCTTACCAGTGACTAGAGTTCTGTGTCTATGTCTCTCTGTCTCTCTGTGTGTATTTGTGTGTGTTTCAACTTCCAGCTTCTTGCTCGAAGCTCATGAACTGTATGGTAGCGCATAGAGCGCAGACAGGCGTTGTGCACGGCACAATCTCAACTTGATATGCCATGCTTTGTTGACACCCGTGGGAGGCCTGCCCCTTTCTGAACAGAAACAGGAGTAGTGGATTGCAGGGGAGGAGAGGAGAGGTGGGGGAAAAATGGGAAAAACAAAAAGAAAAATTCAAAGAATGAGTCTTCCCATCTCAATAAATTCAGTCCAGAAACTCCTTCACAGAGTTTAATACTGATAGTCAACTTGACATACCTAGAATCATGCAGAAGATACACCACTGGGCATGCCTGTGAGGGATCCTCTCTCTCTCTCACACAAATACACATACACACAAAATAATTTTAGCAGTTTTGTGAGGGGTTGGCTCTAGTGGGAATCCATGAACAAATTCTCAGAAACGACAACACAACCACCACAATGTGGGAACCATTTTGTGTGAATCAATCTGCAGGCTGAGTCTGCTTTTCCCAAAAGTAAAGCCTGAGATGGGGCTTGGGTGCTGATATTCACATATTTCTCTAAGGCTGAATGAAGATTGTGGAGAGAGATAGAGGGTGGGAAAGGGAAGAAGATGTTCACTAACCATCAGGTGCAAGAACTGGATGGAGTCTGGGACTCCTCTGGGACTCCTACCTAGTGGAGTACACCTAGAGGTTCATCAATGGAATGAACCTCAGAGTCATCTTTTCCCAAATCACAGGCTGAGGCATTAGTCTGTGACACTTGCTCCCAGGAACATAAACACATTTGAACTTGTAGGATCCATCTTAATGGACAAGAGAATCCAAATGCTGGAACATCTCTGAGGCAGAGGAACAAAAGTGCCAAAGCTCAGACTCGAGGTGGAGCGTTGGAAGCTGTCTATCACAGCGGTCCTAAAACACACTGTGTCCAGGAAGGCATTGTTGTGCTTGTTGGATTAGAGTTTGCAACCCTGTTGCTAAAATTCCTTCCTAGGGGGAGACAGAAACAATGTCTTCCCCATCTTCTAAGCTCAGATGGTACACAGTAGCAGGATTCCATCCAAGTGCACTCTGGGAAACCACTTATTTTATTGGGTTTTCTTACCGAGCACAGTTGGGTTTCCTTACATAGTTGTGAGTGTTTCTCCTCACCAATAGTCCACATTTGGAAAGCCTTACCCAGCTGCATGAGGGTGCCCCTGAAAAGATGGAGCCCCATCTTCTCCAGCCTTTATGTACTCTAACCCCTTCCCCAGACCAAGTGCAATTAAGACAGAGCTGAGTATCAGAGGTGTTAGCCCCTGATACTCAGGTGAGAATCTTTGCCCCTCTGGTTCCTCTGTTTGGGAGAGGGGGAGTAAAGTGCCAACCAGCCCAGCTGGGATGAGCCATTGCGAAGAGACACACGTAGAAAACCCAAGATGGTGGTGGCTTGACTCAGAGAGCAGTCTCTCAGGACACACCCCTCTAGATCTGGCACAATGTAATGATGACGTAACACCCAGGGATATTCCTTCTGATAGCAAATGGGGACAGATCTGAGTCACACCCACAGCGACTGTGGCAAACTGGGAAGCATGGCTTTTAAATTTTCGGTGTCTGTCAGACCAAGAAGGACCTTAAGAAGGCTGGTAGGGATACTCGGCCAATCGGACTCATATTATCTGCCCCACTTCCCTGAATAGCCCCCCCCCCCCGTTTCCTACACTTTGGGATTTGAATAGGGTGCCAGCTTTCCTTGAATTCATATCTGTTCACCGCCAGACCCCTTTCCATATTTAACTCAAGTGAAGAGAGGAGGGGAACATCATTTTCCAGAGACTGTTAGCGATATCTCCAGCACTCCCAGCGTCCCCTGAGCTATTCTCTCTGCTCTTAGGAAGATGACAATTATATAAGTATTTTGACATCTTTTGGTGTGCTGTGTGCCTCTGGACCAGACCAAAGACTGTGAAATAGGGATTGTGCCCCTGACTTGCTCTCCAATGTTCCTGGTCTATGGAATGTGCTTGACATTGGTCCATGGGTACTCAGAGCATCTTATGTGAAGAAATTAATGGAAAGAGCATTTGAGGTTCTGTTTCCTGGGTCGGTATGTAGCTGTCTCATCAGTGTCAGAGGAACAGAGCAGCTTACATTCAGCGTTGCCTTTGAAAACAAGGACAGTGAAAGAAAACGCCAGTCTAAAGTGAATAAATTATTCCGCCGAGGGAATGTGATATTTTTGGCTCCTGTGTTAACTAAGGGCGGCTGTTTCCAGTCTTGGGCTAGAGCAGACGTTAGTGAACTCTGCAGGTGGCTGCAGAGCATATCTGAGAAGAAAAGACAGCCCGATGATTTGATTGGTTTGGGAAATCTAAAAGGAATATGCTATCAAGAGTAAGAAAATATCAGCTGAGAAGGAGAAATGATCTTGCCCGTGGGATCCCAAAGAAGGAAGAATTTAAAATAATTGGATTCAAAGGTAGAAAGGAATGACATGACCTTTGAGACAGGCATGTCATTGTGCTCACTGCCCTCTGGGGTGCACTTCGTTTGTAGCTTAGTGGATGCTTGACTAAGTTTAGACCACCTGACCTGCCAGCATGGGATGCTATTGTAAAGGCCACCAACATTATTTGAGCTATGGCACATTTCAGGTAATGTCTGAGCTATGTTTTTCCTCCCAATCATTGGAATTTGCCTTATGTGCTGAATATTACAGTATCCTCATTTCATAGAAAACTAATGTGTAGACAGGTAAAGCATCTGCCCAGGTTCTTATTTCAAATTCAGCCATTGATGCCATAATTTCAAGCTCTCAACCGTGGTGTAGTGCCCCAGGCCTCAGTCACCAACCTGAAGTCCACATTCAGGCTTTTATTTCCCTCATGGGTGGTACAGCTAAAGGAGGCCGGGCCTCAGTTTCCTCTTCTGTAAATGTACTTTCATTTATGGTGTATAAACACCTGCATGATCATGTGGCAGGTAGATGTTTAAATTCTTGAGAGACTGCCAGCTGTTTACATCTGGCTGACTGTGGGTCAAAAAATTCCTTCAATCCACAACTTATAGATAACTTTTTAGAAACTTTTCAGTCAGATATTCTCACATTTTTGTTTTGCCCATTTTTTCTCTCTTCTAATTCTGAGATTTCAACTATGCATATGCTAGATATTTGGGATATACCAGACAAATGTCATGATCTTTTCTGTAGTCTTCACCGAGGCTTTTTATTTTGAGAAAGGGGAATACTGTACCGGGCAGGCTGAGCTTGAACTCATGACCCACATACCTCAGCTTCTTGAGTGCTGGGATCACAAGGCCCTTCGAGCTATGGCTTTCCCTCTGAGGACTGCTTTGCTTTCATTGTACCCCAGATATTTTGGTCTGTTGTGATTTAGTTTTCACTGAATTCGATGAAGCTTTATAATTTCCATTTTTATACAATAACCCCTTCATCATGCAATCATGTGTTGTTTCCATGAATTTGCGTATATTCCAGAGCTTTTTCTATTGATTTCAAATTTTATTCCATTGTTGTCAGGTGGAATACACAGATTTTTTTTTTCAGATTTTTCTGTATTTAGTAAAATTTGCTTCATGTCCCAATATTCTTGAGAGATTTGCATTAGTTACCGAGCTGCATGGATATTGTGTAGTTTGTAGGTGGAATGTTCTATAGATATCTGTGAGGTCATTTTATCTCTGATGTCATTTAACTCAGTGGTTTCTTTGTTTACTTTTTCTTTAGATTGCTTGCCCATGGTTAAGATGGGGAATTGCGGTCACATACTAATGTTTTGGAGTCAATCTGTGGCTTAACACTTTGTAGTGTTTGTCTTATGAAACTTGGATTTGGTCTGTAGGTGCTTAGCACCATAATGTCCTCTTGGAAGGCTGTTCCTTTAATCAGAATGATTGCCCTCTCTATCCATTCTGATTAATTTTGACCTGAAGTCTATTTTGTCAAATATCAGGATTACGACACCTGCTTGCTTTCTGGTCTCATTTTCTTTGAATATTGTTTTCTGTCATTTACCTAGAAGGTAATAACTATCCTTAGATGTGAAGCAGCTTTATATACATATATGTGTGAAAATGTATATTTATATAAGCAAATCTATAAATAGGTGGCCATCCTGCTGGCCCTCCAACTTACTTTTGTAAGGTGAGAGTAAGGAATCTGTTTTAATTCATATAGATATGTACATGGATAGGCATATTTTCTTCAATTCAATTCAATAAAAATGCATTTTTTCTTCAGTAGATGTTTGGGGTATATTTGTCAAAAATCATGTGGCTGTCACTCTGTGAGCTAAGTTTTTGTGTTTCTATTTTATTCTGTTATTCTTTATGTCTGTTAAGTGTCAGTACCATGCAGTTTTGTTGTTGTGGCTCTGTAGTATAGTTTGAGAGCACACATGATGATATCTCTAGCACAGGTGCACATGTCATGGCACACGTATGGAGCTCAGAGGACAACTTGTGGGAGTGGGCTCTCTCCTTCTACCATGTCGATTCCAAGGATTTAACTCGGGTTGTCAGGCTTGGTGGTAAGCACTGATAGTCCCTGACCCATCAATATTTTAGATATCAATACTCCACACACCCAGGAGGTTTTCATGAGGATTCCAATGGAATGGATGGAAATAGGGCATAGAAAGAGTGTCCTGAGAATTCTCAACATGTGCTTTGTTATAATGGCCAATTCTTTGTTGTCAGTTTGGTTGGCTCTGGTATCAAACTAAAGACACTCCTCTGTGCAGGCCTGACAGGGTATTTCCTGGAAGGATTAACGGAGTGGGGAAGACTCTCCCCTCGAGTAGACAGCACCTTCTGGCGGTGCCCAGATATAAAGAGAATAGAAGGAAAGCACTGCTACTTTCATTTGACCCCTTTTTTTCTCCTTGACACTGGAGCCCAGCTCTTACGTTCTTCTGCCTCCTGGCCTTCAGAGTAAAAATAGGACTGCTGAGACCTCCAGCCTTGTGACCAGGTTCTCAGCTTGCAGACATTCATAGGTTTGAAAACCTAGTATATTGTACAGGCAAATTTAATTAACCCCTATATAATACACATTTGCTCTATTAGTCCTGTTCCTCTTGAGAACTCTGACTAATACACTTCTGAATTAACTTTGATGCTTGAACTTGGGACATTGCAAACTCTAAAGCTTTTTCTATCAGTTATTACCATATTTACCAGTTGTTACCAACAGACAGTGAATAAACAAAGTGTCACAAGCACTCTTTTGTTTTGTAGATAGAGTATCTTGTATCCCAGGCTGAGGGGAAAAACCAAGGGTTCATGTCTATGAAGTAAGCACTACACGAACTGAGGTATAGCCCCAGCCCTTATAGAAATACATCTTGATTGCTTTGAGCTCCTTATCGATTGTACTTTGTGAGTCTGGGTCCTATGAGATTGTTATTTCTGCTTTAGCATCTACTCACAGCAGTGCTAGGAACGTTGTATAGATTTATCAGAATGCAGGCTTCAGAGATGTTCATGTTGCAGGTGGGAGGAAAGTCTGGACGGGGCCCTTTGATGTTTAAGGGCATGCACCCAGTTCAGGGATGCGGAGATGTAGCAGGAGCTGCTGTCATTGGGTGTCCTGGGGTCAGAGTGCAACCTTTGCAGTCTCAGTCCATCCACTTGAACCTGTTGAAGGGGCTGTCAACACCATCCAAATGGCCAAGAGCCCGCGGGATGAAGCAGTATGCCAAATGAATAATTTTCTCTGTGACATTGACAGGACATGAAAACTAAGCCAGAGAGTGTCCCTAAAACACTTCCTCCAGGGAGAAATGTCACCTCCAGAGACAACATCACTGACCACAGGGATGTTTGAAGAGTCTAACATGAACGCTAGGAGGCAGGTCAGGGATATGTCCACTGGGGCGTTGCAAAATGTATTTTCCTTTCTGCTTTGCAAACAGTTTTGTTTGCTCGTCTATTTATTCAATCATTTCACCTCTCTCAAGCCTCCCCTGTGCTAGAAACTCAAAATGCCAGAGTGAATATTATTTCCATTTCTGTTTTTAACAAGGTCCTAGTGAAGCAGAAAAAGAAAAAAAAAAACCTGAAGAAAAATAGCACACGTGGATCTCTTTTCTCATAAGATGCCACTAGGTTTAAAAATGTGCTGTTAACTTACACATGCCTTATGAGGATATAAGAAAAGCATTGTTAAGTGTGCACAGGGCATCTCAATTTTAGAAGGGTTTCAATGTGTACTCTTCCACTGAGAAAGCCTTGGGCTTGGCTGAAGAAGGATTAAAAGCCAGGGGGCGAAAGGAGACAGCGTGGAGGACTCTCCATTCTGTTTAACCACAGTGATTCTGTCAGAGTGAGTGGTTTGAGTGCCTACATTTTCCCATGTCTATATGTGACAAATTATGCCTAGTGTATTAATCGTGAGGAGTTGGAGCCTTTCAATATTTTTTCCATCATGAGGGGAGAGTTTCACCCTTATGAACAGAATTAGTGCCTGAGGGAGCTCGGGGAGTCCTTCTTTATCCCTTAAACTACATATGAACATGCAGAAGACACCTTCCATGAGGGATAAATTCTCACTGGATGCTGAATCAGCTGGCTCTTTTAATGTTGACTTCTCTATGAGCAACAATTCCTCTTGTTTATCAATGTTTGGTCTGATTTTGCTGTTGCTGTTGTTATATAGTCTATATGGATTAGGATGCTGGCAATTCACATTTGTGCTTGTGTTATCTCTGTATCAGTGTGGGAAACATTTTTATTCTTGAGAATTTCAGACATGTATTCAATGAAGTATGATCACACATACCCCATTTCTCTCTCCAACTTTTCCACATCCTTCATATCTCTTTTGACCTGTAACCCTTGAATCCTTGGTATGTAGAAGTGACATAGCTTATACATAGTTCACTTATAGATTAAAAAAGAGATTATTCATAATAACTGAATCTATATTCACATCATGGGTTGAGTACACACTCACTAAAAATGTCTCAAGTGATGTTCCCTTCATATGATATGCTAGTCTTCAACATTTTTAACAGGGGTCCTTATGTAAATAGCCTATGTTATTTATTATGTGATATACTTCAATCAATACTTACTCATTTCTCAGGCAATAGAAATAAATGCAAATGCACGCACTGCTGTCAATCATAGATACACATTTACTTTTAGCATTAAATATATGTCATAGACTGGTGTTATGGTGATGGGTCAGTGGGTAGAACATGAGACCACAGTTCAGTTCCTGCTGCAGTGGCTGGCCCGTAATCTCAACCATCAGAAGGCAGAGACAAGGGATCCTTGGAGAAAGCTGGCTACTTACTATTTTCACTGAATCAGTAGTTTCCAGGTTCAGTGAGAGACCCTGACTCAATACATAAGGTGGAGAGTGACAGAGGAAAACACCTGATGTCAATGACTGGCCTTCGTACAAAAGAGCGTACGTGTGTGTGTGCATGTGTGCATACATTTGCCAATGTACATGATTATTCACACATGTAGCACAATACACACACAGAAAATCATAGTTTCTATTCTGACATACAAAGTGGACATCAGTCCTCTCCTTACAAGAATAAACAAAAAATCTGTTATTTCTCTTAGAGCCACCACAGAATTGTCACAGATCAACTTGCCATAAATTCTGTGGATAGTCTTGAAGGGCTGGGAGGTGGTTTCAGGGGCACAGAGCTTACCCTGAGTGATGGTTAATTGTCAATGTGATGGGATTTATTCATTCTTTTTATTCACTGAAAATAATTTCATACAATGTGTTTCCCCCCTACTCAATGCCTCCCTGATCCTCCCCAACTTCCTCCCCACTTGATTTTATTTTTCTCTCTCTTAAAAAACAAAACAAAACAGAAAACCTCCAAAATTTTGCTTGTCTGTTTTGATTTTTGTTCTTGTGATTTTTTGTATGTGTTTTCCTTCCCTTCCTTCCTTCCTTCCTTCCTTCCTTCCTTCCTTCCTTCCTTCCTTCCTTTTCCTTTTCTCCCTCCCTTCCTCTCTTCCTCCCTCCCTCCCTCCCTCCCTCCCTCCCTCCCTCCCTCCCTCCCTCCCTCCCTTTTTCCTTCCCTCCCTTCCTCCCTCCCTTTTCCTTCCCTCCCTCCCTCCCTCCCTCCCTCCCTCCCTCCCTCCCTCCCTCCCTCCCTCCCTCCCTTCCTCCCTCCCTCTTTCCTTCCTTCCCTCCCTCCCTTCCTTCCTCCCTCTTTCCTTCCCTCCCTCCCTCCCTTCCTTCCTCCCTCTTTTCCTCCCTCCCTCCTTCTTTCCTGCCTGCCTTTCTCCCTACCTCTCTTCTTCCTTTTTTCTTTTTGGATCTAGGAAATCTCATGAGAAAGGAGAGAGATGTCTCCTGGGATGGTGCTGTAGAAACCAGTAAATGCTTCATTTCCAAAAGCCCTTCCTAACATGAATAATTGAGCATTAGAAAAACAGACTGTGCAAGCCCTCAAAGGCTGATGAGCATATTACAGGGCAGAGCACTGGGGGCACTGTGCGCTCTTTTCTTTGACACTGGCTTAGGACTTGCATGGTTCTGAGGGCATGTGAGAAAAGCATCTCACACATCGTCACCCTCCCCGATAGATGCCTCCTCTGTGAACACCCCACACTGGGTGATGTGTGAGAGGAAACTGGGGTATAAAATTTAAAAATGGATTTCAGGTGAGATCTTTTGGAGAAGATAAGATTTGGGTAAAGATTAGAGTGAGGGAAAAAAAGATTTTGAATCGATTAATGGAAAGATATTCTAGTCAGAGGGAGGTGACACAAAGATCCGGAGGGAGAGATGCACCTTGTATTTAAGAACAAAAGTAAACACCGCCCTCCAAACCAGCAAAGGTAGAAGAGAAACAGGGGGTCATCAATCAGATGAAGGAGGGAAGCCTGCGCCTCTTCTTTCCTGTGAGGTGGAAAAATCTTGGTGGGTTTGAGGAAAAGGGCTGGCATGTCTGACTAACCTTTTCATAGGATCTTTATACAAGGTTTTTTTTTTTTTATTACACAGTAGATAAGAGCGACAGGAGAGTGCTTAGCAACGAGACAGGTAAGGGATATGTGATTTGGACAGAAGCGGCAGTTGGTGGGGGTGAAAGAAACAGTGGACGACATAAGTCAGTATTTTGAAAGTGGAGTCACTGGGCTTGCTGGGAAATCATTCAGCGTGGCATGTGAAAGAAGGAAGCGCCAAGGGTCTGGTCTCAGCAGCTCAGCAACCGACGTGAGCGTGCAGGGTAGAGGTTAGCTAACCACAAGGGGTTCAACCTAACTACTGACAGCCTAACCGGGTCTATGGAGTTAGTGAAAGCCTAATTCAGGAGTGTGGTTTTTAGGTAACAGCTGAATCTCAGTCAGTCATAGCAGCTGAAATTCCATCAGTCTCACTAAACAAACATCAGACTGTGTTCAAATATGCTTTGTCTTCATTTTCTGACCATAACATGCGGCCCTATCGCATATGAGAGTGTTGCTCTCTGAACCTATTTCGATTGTGAAGGCTGTCCAACCACCAACCATCCCTCGTTCAAGTCAGTTCTTTTAAATTTAATTTCTCATTGTAACAAAAGAAAACTGGACTCGGGGGTAAATTATATAACTGAAAAAGATTAGATATGTAGTGTTAAAATAATTTATTTTAATTGTGTGTGTGTGTGTGTGTGTGTAACACACTGGACAGCTTTGGGTTCTCATCCTTAGGCATTGCTTACATTTTGTTTTTTGTTTTTTTTTTTTGTTTTGTTTTGTTTTTTTTTTTTTGTAGGGTCTTTAAAACTAGCCAGGAACTTACCAGGTAGGCCAGTGAAACCCAGTGAACCCTGGGGATCTACCGTCTCCACCTCCCCTACCACTGACCTTATAAGCGCTTTCCACTTAAACCTATCCTTTTAAACATAGGTTCTGGGTTTGAATTCAGAATCTTGTGCTTGAAAGTCAAGCACTTTAATGACTGAGTTATTTCTCCAGCTGCCTGGACACGGTCCAAGAGCAGAGTCATTCGAGGAGAATTCCGAGTGCTCGCGAGAAAACTCCAAGAAGACAAGAGTCTTGTAACCTCAGTTTCTTCAAAAACACAGAATTGTTCCTGGAATGTGCTTTTGGGCCCCTCAGGGGTAGTGGGTAGGAGTGAGATTACTCTTAGTTTTTACAGCTGGCCATTGTTATTTGTTTATATGCTTCTGGGGAAAAGCATGCTTTTGCCATGTGTGTGGTTTGTCCTTGTGATTGTACACTCTACTCGTGTGACTGTTCTTAACCTCCGGAACCTAAGTTGTCTGATGTTCTGACCCAGGCTGTCGGTTGCCTGAGACTCTAGTCCACCTCCTCTATCGGCTCCATCCTCCCGGTCACACCACCAGTCAGCTTCCCCCTTTCTCTTCAGAAAGTTACTCAGGCATTTCATTACAGCGAGGAAAATGGGCTCATCCAGGCAATGTGGCATGAAGTCTTTACAGGACACTTTTTTATGAGAGAATTACCCTTCTGTGGGACCAGCACAAGCTGGTAGGGAACTGAAAAAAAAAAATCTTCAAAGTAGTAAGCAACTTAACATGGAAGGAAAGGAGAAAATCCAGATTTAACCTCAGGGTTGGAAAACACACGATTATGTAGGTTAACATGTGGAAAGGACAAGGACTGGACATATATATATATATATATATATATATATATATATATATATATATGTAAAAGCGAGTGCCATATTGTTTTCCCTGTACATGACTGGTGCCATTTTCCTGAGCTGGAGACACAGTTAAATTCCAGTGTGACCCTGGGCAATAATCTACTAAAGAATTGGAGAGACACGTCAGTGCTCTGGGAAGATGTTACAAACTCTTTAACAAGGTACTAGACCTGCGGCAAGCTTCCCACACAAGGTGTCCGTGGGGTTATTATTACTATGTTGAACTTAGTTACATCCTGCAGGCTTTTGTTTTACATCCCTCTCCTCTCCTTACCAAGATGCTCCATCACCATGAGAACCGCAGTGAGTCAGGTAAGCAGGCACCCAGTTGGAGGAAACAGCTGGGAGGGGGTGGTGCGGAGGTGGTGCCTACACCAAGACGCAATCTGTAGCCTTCCTAAAAATGACTTTCCCGGGAGAAAATTACCAGCCACCGCCGTTATTTTACATGTGCTGCTAATTATTTCAGGTGAGAGCGCTATAAATGGAATGCTAAGTTCTTAATTTGGGGTGTTTGTTGGGAGAGAGTGTTTAATTTCATTAGTCACTATTCCAGGCATTGGAAGGAGAAAGAGGTTTTGGTATTAAGGGAAAGAGCTAGCTTAAGGGGGTTATACTTTTTTTTTAATGCTCTTGCCCCCATTAGAGGTCAGTGGGCTGTTGTTGGGTTGAGATGTGTTTACGCTGCTCTGATGCGGATGAAGGCAGGTAGAAGTCAGGGCGAGGATATGCACACTAGGCCATCACTACAACTTCTCACTGGACTGATTAGAGATGTTTTCGACACAACCCATTCTTCTCATGGTGGTGGCCAGCAATCCGCTGAGAGCAGATGTTGACACTGATCTCAACAAAGCAAATTTCTTTTCCATTTAGTGAGATCACATCCCTTCATGCAAAGTCTGGGCTGCTTGCCTCTGTACCTTCCTGCTCATGCCTATGGCTGCTCTCTCTCTTTTTTTTCTCTTCAGTACTGGGACCAATATAATCTTATTCCAGTGCCTTTGATGTTCCCTCTCAACATTAACTTCTTGCTGTCAGGTCTGAGTTGAAATCATCTGTCTAAAAAAGATTTTCCCTGTTTACCTCCTCAGGAGTAGGCTGTCTCTTTACTTTTCACCTGAGTAGCCAGTGTTTTTCTCCCATATTGGTGGCAAGGATTTGAGAGGGTAATCATTAAGTGGTACTCTGCGTCACTGTGCTATTTTTCTATAAGTTCATCATGCCTGTGTTGTTATGGCCCAAGAGCAGAGATTCTGGTGACAAATTCTGGGTCACCTCAAGTTCTGTTAGCTGCTAGTTATGAAATCAATCTTGGGGTAAGTTACAAAATATTTCCTCATCTATAAAGTGAGAAATAAACTCTTAATTTTGGGGAGAAAGTCATAATGAAGAAAGAGACAAAGGACATTCATTTTAAAGCAGTTTAACCTTAGGAAAGGGGAAAGTAGATTTGAGTACCATTTGTTTCGATGTCACAAAACTGCCCCAGGTCCCTGGATGTATAACTAGAGAGCTCCAGAAAGCCCAGATGCCAGCGATGAATCACATTAGCGCCTGTCGTATACAGTAGACGTCTCACCCATTTTCCTGTGGCCTATTCATTAGTTTATTCATGAAGCCTCTCAGAAACCATTTCTTGTTCCCTCTTATGTATTGGATGCTGTGTGCCCTTTGAATGAACACATTCCTTGTCCTGTGGTATTGGTCTTCTATCTGAAGAAACAGAGGATTGGGGTCCCTTTCTGGTCTGAAGCTCATTTAGGGAAACTACTTTATGACTATTAGTGAAGTCCTCCTGGGCACCAAATTCAAGATCAGAACATGGCGTTCTGTCTTGATAATAAGACATACAGTTCTAGGAGTGGAGGAGTGAGACTAGGAATAGTCATTGGCCATCGCTTCTGGTGACCCAGGTGGGGATCCTAAGTCTGCAGCTCTGGGCTCTGTGTGTTCCTTTGATTTCCTGATGCTTTCAGCAACTGGTAGAGCAGGAACCCTATGACCCTTACAACTGAAGGATGCTCTCTTCAGGTTTATCGTCACAAGCAGGCAAGGGAAGGATTTACTCCACCAGTGGCTAATGATTGACTCTAGAATGTGGTATTTTGTTCATCTTCTGGGGCAAATCTTGGTGCTTTCCTTTTTAACTTTGATGATTGATAGCTTTGAGGAGACAAAGCCTGGGATTCGTGGTGACCAGCATTCAAATACTGAACTGACTCCAAGGGAAGCACTAGCCAACAGCAGAGAATTTGAAATGGGTAGAAGATACGATAATGCCTATCAATTCTAACCCTAGGATCATCTGTGGTGGTGGGTGTTATGGTCAACCCTGCTGATCCCTCCTCTTTATAAATTTTCTCGGGAGATGAGACAAACCAGAATTAAGAAAGAAACACTGCAAATTGGGATGAGTTTAGTATAAATTAAATAAACCCAAGCAACAGAGGAGACTAGTATGGTGGAGCCTGTATCTCCCTGCCTAGATGAGGTATTCCCTCAGCTGCCACACATAGTCGGGGCTGCTAGCACAAAGCTGAGCCGCCATAAAGACATTGAGTTTTAGCTGGAAGAGAGCTGCTGTGCCCACGGTCTCTTCCTTTGTATCCAATAACTGATGGATGCAGAGAAACAGTGACATCCCCTCCGCCCCCCCCCCCCCCCCCCGGCTCCATCAGCGGGATCGTTCAGGTCCCGTGTGCTATCTATGCCACAGTTTACTACCTTCTGGCCCAGTTCAGTTTCCCCATTTTCTTACTACTTTTGTTTTGGAATGCATTCGCGTATAATCTTGTTTGTGAAAATCTTCATCTCAGGGTCAGTATTCAAGGAACCTGGCCCAAGCAAATGGGGCTTACATCAGATGGCTGGGAATGTTCTAATTTTGGGTTCAGAATGATCAGAAAATGGGTAATTAGAAATAGGACTTCATGATAAACTTCTTGAAACAAGTAGAATTTAAGTTCAAAGTTAAGATAAAGTAACTCAAATAGTAGGCGCCATAATAAGCATTACATTAAATTGGGCCGGGGTGATGGCTCCATCAGTGAATGAGGACCTGATTTAGGCCTCCAGCATCCATGTAAAGGCTGGATAAAGAAATAGTTCTGTAATCCCAGTGTGAGGATATGGAGCCAGGTAGGTTCTTGGTGCTCACTGGCTAGCCAGTTTAACTGAATTGATGAACTCCATGTCCATGGAGAGACTGACTTAAAAAATAAGGTAGAGAGTAACTGAGAAAGACACTTGATATTGACCTCTGGCCTCCGTATGCATGTTCACATGTGCATATACTCATGTATACATCTACATGAACATATACATACATCATCCCAAACTTACTTAAATTATGAAACTAGGCGGTGGTGGCGCACACCTTTAATCCCAGCACTCAGGAGGCAGAGGCAGGCGGATCTCTGTGAGTTCGAGACCAGCCTGGTCTACAAGAACTAGCTCCAGGACAGGTTCTAAAGCTGCAGAGAAACCCTGTCTCGAAAAACCAAAAAAAAAAAAACAAACAAAAAAAAAAAACAAAAAAAAAAAAACCATATTGGTTGAGGGTGTAGCTCTGGAGTATATTTACCCAGCATTCATGATGTCCTGGGTTTAATTGCTAGCCCTGCAAAAACAAATCAATATAACAAAAAATCAGAACAACATAAAATTAAAAGATACAGTAAATTAAACAATGTATCTTTCCTTCTTATCCATTCACATAATCATGCTATGCAAAACCTCACAGTCTTACTTCCTGTGGGCTTTGAAGGTGAGAGGTCTGGATTTGGACTGACTTGGTCTTTTTGCTAAGTGTGTAATCTGGATCAAGTCCTTGATCTATTTTTGATTTAGTTTTTGTAGCTATGAAGTGAGAGCAATAGCTGTTCCACACAGGAAGTGCAGAGGGCCACATCTGAAATGCCGTTTGGTGGCAAGTGTGAACATGTTGACTGACTGCAGGTTGAATAGCCATCTCTGGAGTCAACATTTTCCCTCAGCCTTTTCTTTCTTTCTTTCTTTCTTTCTTTCTTTCTTTCTTTCTTTCTTTCTTTCTTTTCTTTCTTTCTTTCTTTCTTTTTTAAAAAATCTGTTCATGTTGATCTCCTCCTTTCTTGTTTACCCCTACACAAATCTTGGTTGCTATAGTAATTTATACTGTGCATTGCAGATGTTTGACATTCCCCACCCTCATTTTATTTTAGCAAGACTGCATTCACAACTCTGTTTTGCTAAGGAAGTAAACCAGTCAGGTGTTGATACAGAATAGCATCTTCCTAAGGATTTGCAGATTCAAAATGAACCCACATAGACCTTAGCAGCTAATGCTGGAAAGAAGATACATATAAAACACTTTTTAGAGGTGTAACATATTTCATATTTCCTCAAGACAAACCCACTCATCCTCTTGGATTTTTAAATTGATATTATCCATCAGAAAAGTAAATGATTCTATAATATGTATTTTTAAGTTGAAAAAAAGCTATCATGGGAAACATGATTTCTTATGGCCTCATCAAGTAGTTGAGTTTTGTAATCCCAGGGTAGTCCTATTCATGGAACATGCCCAGTTTCCTTCTGCAATGACCTCAAGGAAGAGCAAGACGCTAACACGACTGATGAGATTATAATCTGATGGTCTTTGATATTTAGATTAGGGACATTGCGTTGAAAATGAAGGTGGTGGTGGTGGTGCCCCTGGCAGGTGATAATGCTGAGAAGTGTATGGGAAGGACCCATACTGACAACTGAAGATTGAGGAAACCTTCTGATGCCATCTTAGTAATTTTGTACATAATTTATTTTCGCTAACTTTGGAACACATTTCTTTGGTATACTGTCAAGCAAAGCCTTCAGAGGCCATGTGGTACACTATGCTGTATGATGCTATTCCTTGGGAGAGGCAAACAAATGTCTGCTCACCCCAGATAGGGAATCAACAAAAGACCAAAGTAAGGGTATAGGCAAAGTCCAACTTGGTGAACCAATGAGTCATTGCGGAATTATTTACAGGAACAGAAATGAATTGAAGACAGTGGAATCACTATAGCCTACCCCAGCATGGATGACAGCTCCCCAAACCTGGGAACCTGGAGTGCCCCACACAACCTACCAGCAGCTTAAGAGGTTGAAGAGTGTCTTTTCCAAGTAGCTTAGTTACTCAGAGTCTCTTCCAGGCAACTTGTGTTATCTCTGATTTTTCCAGACAACTCAACATGTCTGGAAAGAGCTCTCAGCTGTCCTTGCAGCTTATATATGTTTGTAGAAGGAGGCTGAGTCTGATCAGTTTCATAGACTTCCCCAAACTATTGAGCTGTTTATTTCCTGAGTCTAGGCGCTTCATTGTAGGACGAATAGTGCCATCTCCCCTTGGAATATTCTGTTGTTTCACCTTTCTTCTAGCATCTTTTGTCTTTTTTCCCCGCAAGGCAAGGTTTCTCTTTATAGCTTTGGTACATGTCCTGGAACTTGCTCTGCAGACCAGGCTGGCCTCAAACTGACAGAGATCTTCCTGAATGCTGGGATTAAAGGTGTGCACCACAACTGCTCAGCTCTATATCTTTTTTTAATTTTAAGTTTTTACTAATTTTACATATCAACTACAGTTCCCTCTCCCTCCCCTCCTCCCATTCCCTACCTTTCCCCATCCCCATCCACTCCTCAGCGAGGATAAGCCTTCCCATGGGGAGTCAACGAAGCCTGGCATATAAAGTTGAGGCAAGACCAAATCCCTTGCCACTGCATCAAAGCTGAGTAAGGTATCCCACCATAGGGAATGGGCTCCCAAAAGCCAGATATGCACCAGGGATAAATCCTGGTCTAACTGCCAAGGGTCCCACAAGCAGACCAAGTCACACAACTGTCACCCACATTCAGAGGGCTTAGTTTTGTCCCATGCAGGCTCCCCAGCTGTCAGTTCAAGTCTGTATGCTCCCACTCACTATCTTGGGTCAGCTGTCTCTGTGGGTTTTTCCATCATGATTTTAATCCCCCTTGTTCATATAATCCTTCCTCCCTCTCTTTGACTGGACTCCAGGAGCTTGACCCCATGCTTGGCTATGGACCTCTGCATCTGCTTCCACCAGTTTCTGGATGAACGTTCTAGAATGACAATTAGGTTGGTCACCAATCTGATTACAGGAAAAGTCCAGTTAAGGTATCCTATCCACTATTGCTATGAGTCTTAGCTGGGGTCATCTTGTGGATTCCTGGGAATTTCCCTAGCATCAGGTTTATGTACTCACTCATAAGTGGATATTAGATGTAAAGCAAAGGATAACTAAGTTAGAATCCTCAGCACCAGAGAAGCTCAGTAACAAGGAGGACCCTAAGAGGGATACACATGAATTGCCCTAGGAAGGGGAAACAGATAAGGTCTCCTAGATTAACTGGGGGTGGGGGCAGGAATAAGAAGAGAGGGGATTGGGGCTGAAAACATGAGGGAACGGGATGGTCAAATTAGGGGAGGGAGAGCTGTGGTAAGGAGGGCTGCTTGTTTGTTTTCTGGCTGCCTGGCAGCTCAGACCTGAAAATAATTACCCAGAAACTATATTATTTAAATCACTACTTGGTCCATTAGTTCTAGCTTCTATTGGCTAACTCTTACATCTCAATTTAACCCATATCTATTAATCTATGTTATTGCCATGTGGCTGTGGCTTACTGGCTAAAGTTCTGGCGTCTGTCTCCTGTGGGGCTACTTGGCTTCTCCCTAACTCTGCCTCCTTTCTCCCAGCATTCAATTTAGTTCTCCACCCCCCTGTTGCGGGAGCTCCTTCTGCTCCTTTAGCCAATAGCCGCTGAGATACCAGCCCATTGGGGCGTGGTCTTTCTCTTTAAAAAAAAAAAAAACGCGGCCACTTCCCTTCACTCGTGCTCTGGCTTCCGGCTCTGCTTCTGGCTCTGCCTCTGGAGACTAAGCTCCCTTCCTGATTGCTCAGAGGGCTGTTGGCTGGGACGGTGATCTGTAAGTTTTTCCCTTTTAAATAAATAACCATTCTATTAATCATAATTCCAAACTGGTGTGGGATTGTTTGTGATTTAAGCCTTTACACCCTGCCCCCCGCCTATCTAAGTTCTTCCCTATCAACAGGCCAAGGCAGTTTCTTTATTCACCAATGGTATTTACAGCATACAGAGGGGAATCCCACTTCAGAGAGCAATGAAAGAGATATCTTGATAAAGGGAGACATTGTGGGGTTAGGGAGTATCCTATGTCTTAAGGAGCTTTCCTACAAGATGGATGGTTTTGTCTCAGAGGAAATTGCTACACAACAACCTTTTATAAAAACTATAAATCCATCCGCCATGGGACCAAAAGGTCATGCTGGTAAGTGCGGGTGGATCTGAGCCCTAGTGAAAGAGTAGCAAGTTAGTGTCCCCTTTCATCAAGGGTGTCTTTTGTATCGTGGGCACACAGTGTTAGAATTTCTCTTAGGCTTTATTGTCTTTGCTGCAGTCCATTAATTGAATGTGCCTGAATCAAATGAAGTAGCATCCCATCATAGCATTTATAATATACTTGGAATATTGTAGACACTTAGCAACCACTCGCTGTCTTGATAATGTGTCTCTCACTGGCAACTGCTGACATGGAACTCCACTGTGAGGAAGGTAGGATTGATCGAATCTGTCTCCTCTGTGCAGATGAAGTTAATAAATTTCTCTGCTGACATCTCTAAGTAGACAACAACAGATAATTTAATGGTGAAATCAGTGGCTTAAAATTACCCAATATATTTTTAATGTAGGAGACAGAGTGCTCCTTCATGAGAGAAAAGATCTACATTTTCTTCTGTCAAGTGACTGCTGCTGATTTGCCAGAACTTGGATGTCATTCATTAGATTGAAGAGTGATAAGAAGTGAACATTTGATAAAAGGAATTTGCGGTTGTACAATTAATGAAAGTACTTCAGAGTCCACAAGTTCCTGTTGAGAGTCTAAACTACGTGGAAAGAAACATGAATCCATTAGTGAAATTTTCCCAGAACATTTTATTGTTTTTCTTCAACACCGACTTGTTTGTGGAACTGATAGAAAGATGTTCAATAAGGAAAGGGCCATGACCTGAAGACTGGGCCAGAGACCTGGTGGGGTACTGACCGCGAGTTCAATCCATGCATGAGTGGGACCTGTGTTTTACTTTTATAGGTGCCACATAATGAAGAAAATTGATTCTGTCTAAGAAGATAGAGGGCTAGATCGATGCTCTGTCAGTTTCAATGAAAACATTCTGCACTTGAAGTTTTAAAGAAATATATATTTTGTTTCTGTTATTTTTAACACAACTCTCTCTTCATTTTCTTCCTTTCTTGACCTTGAGCTATTTTGTGATTGTTGTTATATCTGGAGTTGTTGGCAGAGCCAACTCTTGGGATAGACTATTGATTTCAATCCATCCTAAGGGAGTAGAGGTATTAGGGCTGAAAGAAAGCATCTTGGTCACACTGTCGGTCTCTAATTAAGGAAACTGAAGACCACAGAGGTTAGAGGGTAGCTCAAGACCTATGGAGTCAGTAAGAGAGCAGTCAGGATTAAAAATATAAGGTTTTGATGTGATCTCACCTGTCCCTGTTTGCTCTTTCTCATTAAGGAGACAAGCTTCTAGAAGTATAGAACCTAGCTGCTGTTCCCTACTGTTACAAAGGCATAGAAATCAATTCCAATAGAAACCAGATGGAAGACATAGATATCTTTGGAACTTCCACTCAGCATGCTGTGCCCACACCCTTTTTATACTTCTTTACTTCATGGTAGGTGCTCTCAGGTTTCATTTTGGTGGAGCATATGCCATAAGGCTGCCTCTGGATGGTGGTCTATTGGTTTGTTCTTATTAAGGTCTATCAGAATAAGATTAGGGTTTTTATTATTTATTATTTATTTATTCTGAGCAGAAAACAAAACAAAAGCAACAAAATTTCCAGGCCTTGTCCTCTTCTCATGTGAAGATACAGTGTGAAGGTGCTATCTGTGAGCTTGAAAAACGTCTATTAGCAACTGACTCTTCAGTTTCTAACTGTGCAGAACTGTGGGAAATAAATCTCTTTTGTGGCTATGCTCCTCTCATCAGACTTTTGTTAGAGAAATCCAAAGGCACTCAGATTCTTGGCGTGTTGTAATTAAGTAAGAACCTGGAATCTAAGAAAAAAAAAAAAAAGCTGCAGAGAAACCCTGTCTCAAAAAAAAAAAAAAAAAAAAAAAGAAAGAAAGAACCTGGATAATATTGATGGAATATTTGAGCCTGTTGACCATCTGAATCTACAAGCTTTGCGATAGCCTTGTAAAGCAACACTGTGCTGACCCCCGCTGACAGGTGAGAAACTAAGGCAGAGATCTGAATAAGTGTTTAGACTATAAATAAAAAATCCAGGATGTGAGTTATCTGTTATCACCGCTATTTTACAAGGGTTGATGACACTGTTGTTTTGCCCAATCAGGAGTTGAAGGGGATCTGTGTAGAGCTAGCAAAGTGGTCCATTCATTCTCTGTCTTAACAGGAGCCACTTCAACATGTGTAAACATTTACACAGTCTCTGAAGCAGGATAGTGCTCAAGGGACAGGTTGCTTGCTTTGTGTTCTCTCTCTCTCTCTCTCTCTCTCTCTCCTTCCTTTCCTTCCTCCTTTTCCCTCCCTCCCTCCCTCCCTCCCTAACTCCCTCCCTCCCTAACTCCCTCCCTCCCTCCCTTCCTTTATTCCTTCTGTTGGGGTTCTGTGTGTGTGGGGGGGGAGACCGCTTGTTAGTTCCCGGTTGCCCAGCCTGAAATAATCACACAAAATTGTATTATTTAAAACACCACTTGGCCTATTAACTCTAGCTTCTTATTGGCTAACTCTTACATATTAATTTAACCCATTTCTATGAATCTGTGTATTACCACATGGCTGTGGCTTACTGGCTAAAGTTCCAGGGTCTGTCTTTGGTGGGCTACATGGCTTCTCCCTGACTCTGCCTCCTTTCTCCCAGCATTCATTTTAGTTTTCCCCACCTAGCTCTGTTTCCCTATAGCTCTGCTATAGGTTCAAAGCAGTTCCTTTATTAACCAATGATATTCACAGCATACAGAGGGGAATCCCACATCATTTTTTCCTTTCCTTCTCTCCCCCACCCTCCTCCCTCCCTCCCTCCTACCCTCCTCCTTCCTTCCTTCCTTTCTTCCTTCCTTCCTCTCTCCCTCCCTCCCCCCTCTCTCTTTCTCTCTCTCTCTCCCTCCCTCCCTTCCTCCCTCCCCCCCTCCCGCTCTCTCTCTCTCTCTCTCTCTCTCTCTCTCTCTCTCTCTCTCTTTCTTTCTTTCTTTCTTTCTTTCTTTCTTTCTTTCTTTCTTTCTTTGAGACAGGGTCTCTATGTAGTCCTGAAACTCACTACATCAAGGAGATTGGCCTTGAACTCACAGAGATCCTCTTGCCTCTGTCTCCATGGTGCTTGGATTAAAGGCATGTACTGCCATGTCCCACTTGCTTTCTTTTTAAATTAAAATACATTATTATTGTTGTTGTTGCTGTAAATATGCACATGTGTGTTTGGGAGGTGTGTGTGTGTGTGTGTGAATAAGAATGCAAGCATGTCACAGTATGCATGTGGAGGTCGTAGGACAACTATTCGCTCTCCTGCTGTGGGTTCTGAGAGTCGAGCTCAGGTTATCCGTTTTGCATGACAAGTACTTATACTGCCAAACCATCTTGCTGCCTCACTTTCTTAAGTTTAATAATTAAAAATTATACAATTATATAAAAACTAAAGGCGACATGGAATACTTAATTAACACCCAAATAAAACTAAAGTAGAACAAAACACAGAACCAGAGCTTTTGAGACATTGCTGAGAAAATAGGAACAGTTAGCTATGGTTTATATATTTGCTATTACATTTTATCCATTTCCCAAGTGTATTAACTTACTGTATTTATGCCTGAGAATCCCACATTTAGAAAAACTCAGGGGTGAAGTATCAAATATGGCTAAGTAGGTACAATTATTGACTAACTGGAGGATATTCAGGCATTCTTTCTACTTTTCATTTACATTTGAATTTTTCATAATAAAGAGATTTTTAAAATGTCAAATTTTATAATGATCACAAAAGCTATTCAACTTTTCATTGTTAAAAATATTTTAGACAAATGTTAGTTTCCTACCAAAATGGAGCAGAAAGTAAAGAATTCTCATAAAACTGTGTCTCCCACATGCAGACTTTTCATTATCAATGTCTCCTACTAGAGCAGTGCATTGTTCCAGCTGCTGGACCTGCACTGATCTGTTATCTACTGGACAGCACAGTTTCCCTGAGACTCCTCTGCTGACCTTCTGCACTCGGGCAAATGTGTAAAGACATATACCCACCACTGTGGACCATCCCTAAAACCCCTCTACTCCAAAGGTTAATCCTCACTTCCCTTCAACCCGTCAACCACTGATCCTTTTCCCCTCCATCACTCGTCACCACAGTTTTGCTTTTCCTAGAACATGACATAACCAGAGTCTTTGGCGTGAAGCTACTTCAGATTTTCTTCCTTCACTTTGCATGCACGCTTAAGTTTCTTCCACGTCTTTGCATGGCTCAATAGCTCATTGCTTTGCTCACGTGTGCTGAAGAGCATCGCTCATTCTAGATACAACAGTTTATGTTTGTCTACCTGCTGCATCTGGGAGGGCCACCATGATGGCAACATCAAATAAAGATGCTATCAACTCCCATGGGATGATTTCTGTGTAGATTTGAGTCACCGGGTTTTTGGGTAAATACTAAGAAAGGCAACTGAATTTTATTAGAAAAAGCTCAGAAGCTTCATTAAGGGAAATGACCAATCCTGCCATCAAGAGGTTTTTTTTTTTTTTTTTTTACCACAAACTTCCTGGCTTCTCATCATAGGTACAGAACACACCACATTATGATTTCATATTATACACATCATGTACGTGTTTCACAAGCTGTACTCTGTGCATGGCTTCCTATATTTCTAGTCTGTGCTGCTTCACCTCTGAACATCTGACTTTTACACACATGAGCTGCCCATCATTTGATCCAACTATTAGCGAACTACTAGCTGACTGTGAAGAGCCATAGTCCAAGTTCCCCCTCTACCATCTTCCACTTTCCAACCCCATAAAAGTTTTGGGGACTTTTATGGGTGGTTATTCTGCCTTTCATAATCTGGGGAGACATTTCTGACTTCACACTACCCAGAGCCTTTGCCTCTCGAGCTGGGTCCCCGTTTGCCAGTTAGTATATTTTCACATCTCACAAAGACCCGGTCCCTTCTAAATGTCAACAGTGTTCATGGACTTCCTGGAGTTAAATCCCTCCCTCTTCACTTTGCACCATCAAAACATCAACTAGTACACCCCCAGGTCAAACATATGTCTCTCCACGTTGGAATACAATTTGGTGATGTAGAAAGAACTTGAGGTGTGCATTGGATAGTCAAGAGCACAAAAGCTAATGGGGTGCCTGGCTCTTAGTGTCCTCGTGCTGCTCAGAGCTGCTCAGTGCTCTTGAGATTTTCAGCATCAAGATAGCAGGCTGTGGTTACATAAATGCTGCTTGGTAAATATGGGACAGTGACTGATTTCAACTCTGAAGAGCTGAGACCGGCTGAAGCATGGGAGAGAGAACTTACTTTGAATTTTTTTTTTCAATTTGTCTGAAGAAGCTAATTTAGCATCTTGCTCTTCTGTCACAGTGGGAGGCATCTCATTTTGTTCTAATTGTATGGCTTTCCTGTAAACGTGTAGGTTTTGGAAGTTCATTTTTTTTCTCCTCTGTATTCTTAAAACTTTTCCCTGAGTCAATGTGTTTTTGTAAAGTGAATGAATGGGTGAATAAAGCCCGAATGTGATGACAAAGCTCCCATAGGGCGCTAGCCAACACAGCCACCATAGGGCGGCTAGCATCACTCATGGAAAGAGAGGGAGGAACGCAAAGCAATACCAGGAGGAAAGACCCTGAAGCTGAGTGCCATTCCCAGTTCCATGCCCCTCACATGTCCTTTATGCCTGCTTCCCAGGAACACTGGATAGACACTGAGGTGCCATAAGAAAATGCTGGCTGCAGCTCTCCTTTCCTCTGTCTTTGTCCTGCTTTCTCTGGACTTTACACCAGAGAATGGCTAGCATGCTGGTGGTGAGCAAAACTATGCTGATTGGTAAATGATGTCTTAAGCAATAGCACACACACACACACACACACACACATACACACACACACACACACAGAGAGAGAGAGAGAGAGAGAGAGAGAGAAATACACATAGACATACACACCCAAAGGCATACTCAGATACACACACACACACACACACACACACACACGCTTGTGGGTACATGTACAAACACATGTGCATATATGTACAGAGGCTGTGAGTATATGCATGCTTCCATACACACACAACAAAGTTACCATAATAAAGCTACAATTAGCATAATTTTGCCTTTTCCAAAGAACATTGGGACTGCTGGTTATGGTGGTTTAAAGAGCAGAATGAATGATCTTGACTCAAAACAAGAACAAAATTGGATGAAAATAATCCAAAAAGCTATTTCAGGATTCTGAAAAATGAGCACAGGCAGACAAGGGATAAGCAGAATTAGGTCAGAAGACAACTTGTGGGAGTCAGTTTTCATCTTTTACTGTGTGGGGCTTGGGGTTTGAATTCAGGTCCACAGGCTTAGGGCAAATGCCCTTACTTGCTGAGCTATCTATCCTCCTTGATAAGAACTGATTTTTTTTTTCTGTCTATCATTCATCCATCCATCCACCCATTCGTCCATCTGTCAGTCCGTATGTCTGTCTATTATCTATCTATCTATCTATCTATCTATCTATCTATCTATCTATCTATCATCTATCTATCTATCTATCTATCTATCATCTATCTATCTATCTATCTATCTATCTATCTATCTATCTATCATCTATCTATCTATATTTCATCCATCTATCTATCTATCTATCCATCTATCTATCTATCTATCTATCTATCTATCTATCTATCTATCTATCTATCTATCATCTATCTATCATCTATCATCTATCTATCATCTATCTATCTATCTATCTATCTATCTATCTATCTATCTATCTATCTATCATCTATCATGTATCTATCTATGCACCCATCTATCTCTCTGTCTTCTGTCTATTTGACACATCTTGCCATCTAGAGAAGTCTGGCCTTGACTTTGCCCTCATCTCCCCAGTGTTAGGAGTGCAGCATGCACCATCATGTCTTGTTTGAGAAACTTTTTTAAAATATATTTTTGGATGTTATTTATTTAGCATGAAATTGTCCTTCCAAAGCAAATGGTTCAGTGATTTTTGGTGTGTGTTCACTGAGTTATGCAAGAGAAGTATTTGTTTTGAAAATCTGTGCAGTCAAGGAGCGAAACCAAGAATCTTTAGCAGCCCTTCCCGGAACCATAGATTCATCTCTGCATGGGTCAGTCTTTAAACACCCATGGTTTTGCTGAAAGAGCTTCTTGTTTCTGGGAAGGGTCTAAATGACTACAGTGCTAGCAAATTGGTAAACTGATAAGGAAAGCAGCAGCATTATTTTATAAACCACGAACAAAAAGGCTGCTAATTAGTGATACTAACTTATTTGTGGAATGTGCTTCAGTTTCAGAGATTTGAAATGTTTCATGGTAAGATGAATGTGCTAAGTAGTAAAACATGTCTGTGGTCAAGAACAATTGACTGATGGTATGGTTACACCACTCCCCTTCCCCCAAAGGATCAGGGACCATGACAACAGAGGGTGGAAACCTTGTAAGAGCCAGAGGCCAGGGAGGACAAGGGCATAACAGTGTCTTCTGGACATCACAGAACTGATGCACTCGGAACTCATGGAGGCTATGGCTGCCTGGCCAAGATGGAGCCAGTCAGCATTTCAATTTAGGATGAGAATGGGCTCATAGGTTCCATCCCACTCAACACGCTGTTGAGTGATTGACAGTAGATGACCTGCTGGGGGAGGGCTAGTCAGCTTTCTTAAAGGGTGTGAGCCCTGGTGGCTTGACCACATTACTGCCACTGGCTCTGCACTCACAAACATATGGGCAGCACAGACGGGAATCAGTGGGCTACAAAAAATCAAAACAGAAAGCAGGAGGTTGGCAGGAGGTAAGGGGGAATTTTTGGAGGACTTAAGGAGAAGGATGGGGTGAATATGATTAAATACATTGTATGAAATTCTCAAGGAATTATTGAAGTATAAATATGAAAATATCTAAATCTCATTATTAATTCTTGCCTGGCATTAATGTGCACATTCATTTGAATATTTGCAAAATAAACATTATTACTTGGCATTAATATTCTAAATAAAAAGAATACACTCAGTGGAGAGGAAAGATCAACTTTGACTTATGTGTGAGAAAGAGGGAAGTTGGTGTTAAGGTAGAGGTTTGAGTCTAATAGAGAATTGGAGAGAATTCCGTAGAAGATGCCACTTCTCAGCTGCCCATTCTGAGATATGGGACTGCAGTGTCTCTAGGACTCTGTGGTCAGGAGGAGGTGAGGACAGAAGTCAGTGTCAAATAGTATGTTCCGAGACTATGGAGGCCACAGAAGGTGTGTGTGTTTGTGTATGTGTGTGTTTGTGTGTGCGTGGTGTAGGGCAGCAGCAATACTGAAAGTTGCTAATAGGACACCTTATCAGCATGGTTTTCTTGGCGTTGTTCTTTCGGGGTTGCTGATGGGGGTAGAAGATAGGAAGGGCAGTCGTCTACATGGACTAACCATGGGGACAATTTGCAGTGCTTGGACCTGAGGACAGGAGGAGGCAGCCATGCTGGGAGCATCTAGACCTGCAGCGCTAGTAAGTGGGAGAGAGCATCAAACTTTTGAGAGCTGAAAGGTCTGAGGTTGTCTCGCCATGGGCAGGGCTGGAGTGCGGTGGTCACTCAGATAGGTTATGACCACAGTTCCTAGCATCATGACCACACTTGCTATGCGCTCAACACGCGGTGCTTGTGAATGAGTAGACCACGGATAATAGGTGTCTTTTGCTCACTTCACACGTGAGCAGAGGCAGTGTTTTTCTCCAGGCTATGCCATCAGAGTGTTAAGGTTGAGGTCTGACATAGTGTCTCCACGGACCTGGTCCAGGGCTTGTGTCTTTTTAGTGTTTTGATGCTTTCTTAGATTTTGGCCATCTGTGCCTTCTCATTCAGACCTCCTGACTGACTTACGGAAAGCCAAGAGGGCACCATGAAATTGCAGGTCTTAGTTCAAGTTAGTCATTTCCACTTCTAAGAATGTATGGTCTGGGAAATACCTTACCTCTTTAAACCTGATCCCCTGCTCTATCAGGTGGGAATGATTGCTCTCTCCAAGAGCTTCAGGAGGGAAAGATTTTTTTTTCTTCCTGAGAGTTACTGCTATAGTCTCCAGACTGCTGTCTACCAGTGTAACCACAAGATGGCAGCAAAGGAAAGCATGTGTCTGTAAAGCCAATCCTAAAGCTGGGTTCAGAACTGCAGAGCTCCTGAGTCAGGAAGTGGGGTGTTTCCACTGTAACCTCCCCCTGCCTGCTGACTTGCCTTGACTTTCTGATTAAGCATCCTCACCAGTGCAGCGTACAACACCTGTCTACGCTCTATGCACTACCATACAGTTCCCGAACTTCGGGCAAGGGGCTGGAGGTTGAAACACACAAAGACTCACACAGACAGAAAGGGAGACATAGACACGGACCTCTAGTCACTGGTAAGAAGCCCCTTATTCAATAGCACCATGGAGGCTTATATACCCAACAGTCAAGTGGGCCAACAGGTGAAAACCTTATCCTCTGATCCTCAAGGCCAAGGCAACACGTGCTCGTGAAGCAGAGCTGGTAAACAACTTTGACACAGCTTTCAGTAACTCAAATCAGAAGGAAAGTAGAGATCTCTAGCAGGGAAGAGCAGCTGGAGGCCAGGACTCCAAATGGTCCCAACACACCAGGACATTCAGAGGCTTGCACTGCACAGATCACACCTTCATTTGGGGGTCTCTTTGGCCATCTTGGAAACCCAAGATTTTACCCAAGGGAGTCTGGTGTCTGTGAGCTCTTGGAGAGAACCCCCTGAGTGACTGCCAGGTAGCAGAAGCACACATGGGGATTTGGGGGATTGAGCAGAGGGTTAGAAGGGCAAAGGTGTCTAGGTGACAGTGCTCAGCAGCCCCCTGAGTATCTTTGGGTCACTGCATTCTGGAGGGCAGTACTGCCTTGGGATCTTATTGCCACAGGCTCGGTCTTATGAGGGCCATCAGGAGCTGGATATGGTTCTGTGGAGAATCCAAATAAAGTAGGCTCTAAGTAGCTGCAATCTACTTTGTGTGAGCTATTTTAAAAATGTTTGGGGGTATGAAAATTTAAGTATTGGCACGTGTGAGCTGTTAAGCTAATGGATCTCAGCCTCCAGCGAAGAAATAAACTGCCTGATCCCAGTGTGCCGAGGCTGTCTGTGGCTCATTTATAACCACCAGGGAAGCCTCTGTAACAGAGCTGGAGAGGAGAGGCTGCCCTTGCTCCGGGCAGCTAACTATCTTCCCCTTGGATGAACACACTTGGCGTTCACAGCAGCCTCCAAGTGAACATCTAGAAGTTGTTCCCTGGACCCCCCTTCCCAGTCCAGAGATCTTTTGGTCTAGGAACAGTTTCTAGAATCCAGCTCTGGGGCGTGCGGGGGCCAGCTCTTGTACCTTTTACATCTTCGCTAGTCCCACAGCAATCATGTTCTACCCATGTGTGTTTTGTAGGAGTCATGTAACACGGGGTACAAAGGACCATCCCTGTGCTTGACAAAAGGCAGATGTGATCAGTTATATTTCCTTTTTTCTTCTTCTGGGTCTTGGAAGTGTCTGGTGGGCCAGTGAATTAATGGAAGCGGTAAACAACAACACGGGGAAAGCTCTTCCATGGCTAATGAGGTAGCCTTTTGACGAGGGCCAAGGCCAGTACTTTGCCTAGGAAAGAGAAGGGTGAATTAAAGGAGGCAGGTGTTACTGGATAAGGGAATAAGTAGGGTATGTGGTTGTGTTTGTGTGTCTCTTTGCTGCTAACGTGGGATGCAAAGAGCAGAGCAGGGACTCCATAATCTCCCAGTGCACTAAGGTTACTTAGCTTGCAGGAGACCTTGGCAGATGCCAGATGGAGTAAGCGCCCACAGCGTGTTCAATTATTGCTGCAAAGATCCCAAGATAGGAAAGGTCAGAACCACTGGAGTGCCTTAGTGAATGCTGCCTGGTGGTCTGTGACCTGTGGTTTCATCTTTAGAAAAAGCGAGAGGGAAGTGCTCATGTGTGAGAAAGATATTAACACAATTAATCAGCAGTCTCTGCTGAAGAGCCTTCTCCTCCGACCCCAACTTTTGCTGAACTCTGTGGAAGGTTTCCTCACCCAAACCCTGATGACCTAATTATGAACCAAGAGGAGTTCTTCCCCCAGAAGTGTTGAGCAGTGAGTGATGTGTACATTAGCTCTGCTTATTGAGCCTTTGTCCCATACAAGGACACGGCTGACTCTTTTTGCACAATGGGTTTCGGTTCTCAGTATGGTGACGAGTTCCTGTGTAAATAGGATAACAGGTGAGGACCTGGAGACTGTGTCACTCAGTCCCCTGGCCTCACGCCCCTCATTCAGGTAGGGGAGAGTTTGGATTGCACTCAACTAACTGGGCATCCTCTTTTAAAAGTGGACCGAGCTTCTTCCCTCTAGGTGGGATTTGGTGATTTGTCTGTAAAAACTGTACCACAGTGGAAGTAAAGGTGTGTGTCTAAATTACATAAAGGCAATGTGTTTTCCTCATTGGATTATTTATTCTGGGAGAAATCGGCTGCCATGCTGTGAGGTGGGTCCAGGTCCATGTGGCAAGGAACAGAGACTCTGCCAATAGCCGGCAAAAAACTAAGTCAGTTTTTTTTTTTCTCCCAAGTGGGGGAGTTAACTTAGAAGTAGATTTCTCAGTCCAGTCAAACCTGACCGGATGCTAGCCTTGGGTGAGTTCTTGACCATAACCTCATGATAGACCCTAAGCTAGAACAGCTCATCTGAGCCTCTTCTGAGTTTCTGACTCATGGAAACTGTGAAGTAATAAAGTCTCTATTTTTGGTCGCTCAATTCTAAGGATCTGTTGCACAGGAACACATAATATATTGGGTCCATTGCTGAAGAATCCACTTCTACTATGCAGGATGGAGAGAGGGAAAGATGAGTTTCTGCGAGGTACAACTTGACATTTCCTTCCAGCTTCCATTGGGCCAAGCTTGAGATGCGGCTCCCTAGCCAGCAGCAGCAGAGCTGGGTATCTTCTTTGATTCCAGTGGCTTTTGTCATCTCAAAGGTGGGGAAATGGGGACCTGGGAACAAGCAACAGACTCCACCACAACTTGGCTATGCTTTGTGTTTCCCTAAACAGAGGGTTTTGTTAGATACAAGCTCCTCTCGACCATTTGTTCATGGATGGATTGGTCTATTTCCCGCCAAGAAGATTGGAGCATTCAAATGAAAAGTTCTTGCCTTTATTTCAAGGAGAGAAATACCTTTTCCTTCCAGAGTCTGGTAGTGGAAAAATCATTTCGTTAGCTTCCTGACAAAGACTTGGGTTGGTTTCAAATGCAGCACTCCCAGCACTGACTGGGTCAATCTCCCTGAAATGGGCCATGTCACATATTCCTGCTGCCCATCATCCCCAATTTTACTGTAGAAAGAGGGTTTCTAGAGGCTGGAGGATGGCTTAGGGGTTAAGAGTGACTACTGCCCATGATGAGGACCCAAGTGCAGTTCTCAACTGCCTGTAGCTCCAGCTCTGGTCATCTAAAGAACTCTTCCGGTCTTCAGTGGCCCCAGTAAGTAGCTGGTTCACACACACACACACACACACACACACACACACACACACTTGAGAAAACCAAGAAAAAAGGTGCCTACAGGGTAAAACTGAAGAGAGAAAATGTATTTATGTGGATTGTTATCTGCTGTGGGGATTTGAGAAAAGAGTCTCCCCTGTACCAGCCACTATTGGAAGATTCTGTGTTTACCCATCTCTGTTTCTCTATCAATCAAATCCAAAAACTCAGATTACACAGTTCCATAAAACAGCTGTACCGTCTCTATAGTCACAAAGATAGTCGCGTAAATGTGCAGAAAAGTTTGGCGGCTGTGCATGGTTGCACAGGATTGCAGTTCCAGCACTTTGGAGGCTGAGGCAGGAGAATTTTGCGTTTGAGGTTAGCCTGACTACAACATAGAAACTGTTTCCAAAAATAAACTAACTGCCCAAGATAAGAAAGTGCATAAGTACTTTCCAATCCAGAACCCATACAGTTAACCCACAGATGGTAAAGTCCTGTGGGATTTCAGACAGTTAGACTTAAAGTCAGACTGTTGATGTGGGGGGAGAAACAAGGTCTTAAAACTAGCGATGTGTGTGTGTGTCTATCAAAAATCTACCAAAACAAACAAACAAACAAAAACCCACATTGGAGATACCAAGAAGAGAGGCCACAGGTGCTGTAAATGATATAGTCCCAGGGGCGGGTCTGCAAGAGGCTGTTGGAACTCACATTGTGTATCTGGAATGTTCTATATATAGCTGTACTGTTTAATGTTTGAATGGGTTTAGATCCTGTTTTACTCCCCTCTTTCCTTGCCATCCCCCATTCTTCCAATTTGGAATGGGATTGTTTACTTAGTGCTATTGTAGGTTGGGGTTTTGAAACGTCCCTTTTGATTTTACAGAAGCAAGTGGTTAAGACGCTGCCTTGGGTTTTAAAAGATTTATTGAATTCTGGGGTTTTGAACAGTGTTTGGATTGTGGAAATAATGAGGCTTTAAAAATGGATTAGATTTCTTTTGTATTATGAGATGGCTGTGAACCTTTAGGAGACAGGAATGTTATAGGTAGAATGTGGAGCCCCCAAAGTTTCATGTTTTAAATGCGTCTTCTTTTTCAACACGTGGTGCTGTTTGAGGTTGTGGAAAGTTCAGGAATCGGTGCTGACTCTCATATTTTTATTTTATTTTATCAAAGAAACACAAAGGTAATTAATTTACCTTCGCTGTCTGCACATTTGCTGGAGGTTTTCTGACTTGGTCAGTCTCTGAGTGTCACCAAGGGAGGAGATTCCCTCACAGCCAGTGTCCAGAGGATCGTCTGTCAAGAACCCCTAAGTTGACAGCTTCAAAGTTTTGTTTGGTCGTTTTTGCTGGGTGGTGAGCTGTCACTCAAAAGTATTGTTGCCCTATCCCTGTTCATTGGTTGGTCAGGGTTTGTAACCCAGCTGCCCTTTCATTGCTGAAATAGGGCTCATGGGTGGTGAGGCAGGAAGTTGTCTTTGAGACTCCAGCGGTTAGGTGATGTGGGACGTCTCTCTGTATGCTGTGAATAAGTTCTATTACCATTGGTTAATAAGAAGTGATTTGGCCAATATCTAGGTAGAACAGAGCCAGGTAGGAAACCCAAGCAGAGATATAGGGAGAAAACAGGATAATACAGGGAGACGGCAGCAGGCACGGAAGGAGTAAGATGCCAGAGCATCACCGGTAAGCCACGGGACATGTGGCGATATACAGATTATAAGAAATGGGTTAACTTCTATGTAGAACTATCAGCTAAACGGATTGCAATTAATATTAGATCTCAGAATGGTTATTTGGTAACTGACAGTGAGAAAGCCCAGGTTAGAGTTAGGAACGGACTGAAGTCTGCTCCTGCGAGTGGTAACCACTATTGACCTCAGCAACGGGTGTATGAGAGAAGGATGAAGAACACCTAGAGAGAGTTTTCCCAGAGATTAATAATCTCTATTTCTCTTCTGTTGCTAAAATGTTAAGACTGTGAACCACTTCCAAATAAGTATTATCTGTGAAGTAGAGTAAGTGCTCACTAATTATTGAATGACTAAGAAAGTTTAATCTGATTTGTATGAGAAAATGAGAATTTGCTTTTCCTCTCGAAAAGCATAGGCGAACAAAAAGGAAGAGAGAAGGGAAGATTGAATCAAGCAAAATGACGAAGGCCTCGGGTGCAGGGGACTCTGTAGCACTTAACTGCGTGTTGCTTTTGTATCGTTCCGGTAACACAGCTACTTCTTGTGTTCCTCTACTGTTCATCCCTCTTCTGGCCCCAGTTACTCCAAATTCCATCCCAGGGAAGATGTAGTAATGTTTTCCCCTTCCCCCAAGGACCCAAGGACAAACTGAGGCACTATCTGCGCACACACAGGAGAACCAACGGGTCTATTGGGCTTCCTTTCAGAACATAGGTGAGGGGTACTTGCAGGGTGTGGGTGCTTCTCCCCTCAACAGGCCACACCTGGAAGGCCTTTACCCATCAGGGATGAGGGCTTCCCCCAAGGCTGCATAGATGGGATTCCCTCCCACAGCTCCCCTCAAATATACTATGGTCCCTCCCTGAATTAAGGAATGTGCAGCTAAGAAAGAATTGTTTACAACAGGTGGTAAGGATGAGCTGGGTCCTCAGAAGAGGGCCTGTGACCATCCTTGCATATACATGGAAGGGGTGTGTGCAGTCGACCAGCCCAGCTAGGACAATCCTTTTGCAAGTGGGTCAAGCTGAGTTCCCCAAGATGGCAGGTGTTTGGTGCAGAGGATAGCCAAGCACAGCTCGCCCCTCTATCTAAATTGTCAGTAGAGTCTAATTGTGAAGCGTGGATGCCTCGTGCAAGCGATATGTCTGTACATTTGTGTGGGTGTGTAAGCGTATGAGTGGACGCCTACAAGCTTGTGACTGTGTGTGTTTGAGCGTGAGAGGTGTAGTGTGTATGCAGAAGAAATGCATGTGAGGGAGCAGAAATGCGTACGAGTATAAGAAAATGTGTTGGTTATTGTCAATTGCCAATGTACAATGTACATGTACACGAAGGTTTTCTTAGTATGTTAATCAGGTAAGAACTGTCTCCTGGGGGTGGCATCATCCCTTAGGCAGGGGTTACAGGACTCTATAAAAATAAAACGGTCTGGGAACCAGCATTTATGCATCCGTTGCTGTCTCTTCTAACCGTGAACATAATGTGGTTGCACACTTTAAGTTCCTGTTGTTTTAGCTTTCCCACCATGATCGCTGTAACCCAAAACGTTGGCCTAAATTAACCCTTTCTCTTGTAAGATGCTTTTTAACAGAGAATCTTATCACAACCACAGAAATGAAATGAAGCCAGCAAGCATTCAGGAGTATGTGTGTGTGGGATATAGACACGTGTGTATATGAATTCAGGTCCTGCTGAGTATTCATTGAGTGGGGCTGAATTTTGGGTGGTGGGGCATGACGGAAGTGGGTATAAAGCTGTGGTTATGGGCAGGATCCTGTAAAGAGGCCAGAGCTGGCAGGCCTCTCACCAGACTCACTGAGACCACAGAGGGCTGGTCACATGACTGTTTATTCATACTACACGGAGGAAAAGAGATCTGAGCAGGCAGAGTGGATCAAATTATCTGTAGTCTAACCTTCAATAGAGTCTTGGAAAATCAAGCCTTTAGACCCCACATGATTCTTAAGCTCGTCTCAGCTTTAAGAATTCATGTATAGCCAGGGTTTATTTTATTATTTTTTATGAGCTCCAGTTGCCTGGAAAATTGACACAATAATGTGTTATTATGAAAATCAGTTGGGACAGAACTTTGAAAATGGGCAGTTTGTAAGACACTCTAAAAACGTGTGTTCATGTTGCTCTGATAACGTCAGTGCCATCAGAGGGGCGGGGCCAGTGTGTGATGAGGAGATGGTAAGTGAAAGCAATCGCTTCCAAACAGAAGCACACCGCTTCTGAGGCCAGCTTGTTCTTTACAAGAGGCAAAGCAAAAGTCATGGAGATGACTTGGACAGCCTGATGCCCACCGAGGAATGGCAACCTGATCTTCCAGGTTGGTAGATGGAAGTGCATGGCTGCGAGGCAATCAATAATTCAAATAGGCACATGGTGTCATCTTTAGGGCATTCTGCCACCTGGTAACTCATCAATAAAATATCGGGTACAGCCGGAGCCCACAGCTAATCTGAGAGCAGCATTCTCACTTGGAATGCTGGCTAGACACCGGCTGCAGAGCAGCAGAAAAGTCTGTGGCCTGGAAGTAAAATTTCAGGCAAGAGAGTGAGCGTTGACACCCTGCTCTGGCTGTACATGGAAGGGCAGGTTCTGGTCCTGGAATCTGGGTCGGTAGTGGCAATTGTCCCGGGGAAACTCTGTTTTTCAACCCACTGCAGAGCTCCGTGTGTGTGTGTTGTGGGCCAGGCCTCTCTGCAGAGTGTCTAATTCATCCTGAAAGCAATCCAGACCCTGGACTCTGGGTTGGTTAGGCAAGGATCAAGTGAAACTTCTGAAGCTTTTTTAGTGAACTCACAACTCTTATGGTATCGATTTTGCACAACTAAAGTAACTCAGACATAGAAAAGTATGTGGATACAGACCAGTAAAAAGAAAGTCCTAGATGGGAAAAGATTCTAAGAGAGACATTGTGCTTCCCAAAGGCAGTAAGGATGAGCCTCTATGGATTGCAGTGCAGGATTCCCTGTTGCCCTTGCTACAGCCTAGTGTGGTTCTGTGGCTTGTATCTGTAAGTCTCAAGCTCAAACGACTCTTTGTCAATGTTCATCATACATTAACTTGGGACCTAAACATGATCAGAATAGAGCTGAGTGTACTTAGAGATTTAGAGATTTTTTTCCCCCACACCAATTGGTATGACTATTTGTGTCTGGCTGTTTTGAATGGGGTTAGTTACTTCATCCCTCTTGCTGTGGCAAAATACTCTGACCAGAAGCAGCTTAGGGGAGGAAAGGGTTACTGTTTTATTCTAACCTGTAAACCCCATTTATTTCTGGTTACAGGCTAGAGCTCATGGTTGAAGGAATTCAGGGCAGGAACTTGAGAAAGACCTGCTTCCGATACATGCAGCCCCATCTCTTACCAGGAAACTCCCAGAGAAGGAAGTTCAGCAGAAACCCTGGAGGGTCATTGCTCTGAGGCTCAGTGATAGGCTCAAGCTCAGAGACCTTTCTTCTCCAGACAGATTCATCTGTCCAGGGAATGCCCACAATGATCTGGCTCTCCTACATCAATTAACAATCAAGACCTCTCCAATAAACCCACAGACACACCTGTATCTGATCTGGACAATCCCTGAATTAAGATTCCTTTCCTAGATGGCCATAGGCTGTAAGCTAAACAGGATGGTTCAGAACATGGCCACAGTATTGTGTCAGGCTTTTTGATATTGTTACCATCTTCCTTACATTTAAAAGCTTCAGAATTCCACATCACCACAGCTTCCTTTGTAATCATAGGTATGCAGAGTTCGTTTCACACGCTTGGCACCATATTTGGAAGTGATAGAGGCAAGATTCAGTTTGTGGAATTGCCTTTTGACTCAGTTAATTCTGTCCCTATGTCCCCCAGCATCACAGAACACAAAGCAGATGGTAGTAGTTGTTTTGATCCCATGGGGGAGAGGATGAAGCTTTCTGGGTCCCCTATGGGGGACACTCAGTGTTTTGGGACTGAATCAGGGATTGCATGCCAGATATCTACCTGGTAGAGTTCTTAGAGACTCAGTCTCTTGCTTCTGTGTTTGATGGAGTCATGAATGAAGCCAAACCTCACAGACCTCAGATGGAGTGTTTGTTTTCTGTCTGTTTTAGCTCCGGGTCTGGCATTGCTGAGTCATGAGCATGTTCTGGGTAAAAATCTTCCAGCTACAACAAATCAATCTTCTATTGGGCTTTAGTAACTAAGCTTGGTGCTTGTTAGTTACGGCAGTGAGTGTTTATTGATTCATATGGTTCTGAAGCTATTTCTTTAACAAGCTAGGTGTTTTTTCAGCTTTCTCATTTGTATGACGCTTTCCTCGCAGCCTGTGTTCATGAGAGAAGAAGATGAGAAATAGTCTCCCCAGGAAACCAGCTTCTAACCCCACTAGCTGACTTTCTAATTGTTCCTCCAAGACAAACTCACCCCAGGGAGCTGGCACTTGAAAGCCCATTGGTTCACATTCCTTTTGCCACTTCACATTGCTTCCACTGTCCCATGATTGAGAGTTAATATCTAACATCATATCCTCAAAAGGCTATCACTGGTACTCAGTTTAATCCCTGACCCCCAACAACTTAAAACATTTTTAGGTGTTTGCTTTGGCATCTGTGTGAGTGTATGGCCTGTGTGTATAGGTGCCCATGGAAGCCAGAAGAGGGGCGATATCCCCTGGAACTGGAATTATAGGCAATTGTGAGCTACCTGACATGGTGTTGGGAACAGAGGTTGGGTCCTCTGGAAGAGCAGTAAGCCTTCTTAACCACAGAACCTCCCTTCTAGCCCCACATTTAACCTTTTCATTGCTTCCATGCCCACCTGAAAGTAGATTGTGTATTGCTTTAATAACATGTCTGTTGTTCCCAAGCAGAATGTTCCCTCCATGAAGAAAACACTTTTGTCAGAATTTCTCTGGGATACAGAACAGCTTAGGCACAGTGCAGGGGCTCAACAAATATCAACTGAGGAATGCATAGATATCGTAAGGGTTATGAGGCCCTTGTGTTAGAACTTAAAATAATACTTGGCCTAATACAAGCTTAGATTTCAAAAAATGTAAGTTATTAGGCCCCCAGTAACATCAAGGCTCTATTTACAAAGCCCCTTTTCTAATTTATGTGGGAAGAATTTTGGTCTCTTGCATATAAGAGGTGATTAGTAAGAGGGTGGTAAATGAGGAAAACCTCAAATTGTGTAGTTGATCTTGTGTATTCAAAGACCAATGAAACCATCCTTGTTTTAAAAAAAATTAAACCTTTTTATTAGTATATTTATTTTATATATAAAAGAAATACAAAAAAAGAGAAAGAAACACAAAGAAAACGCTTTTATGGCAAATCAGATTTGTCGGTGCCTTCAGCTTGTGCTCCAGGCTCCGGCCCACTGGGTGTTAACAAAGTCCGCCGGTTGTAATGGCCTTTGATGATGCCTGTGTTGCTGTTGTCATTGAGTAGTTGCTTCTGCCTTTGCCGGTTGAGAGACTGGACAAGACCAAGGACAACTGCAGCCAGAGAGTATTGCCCGGGCAGTCTTCTTGGGGGCAAGATGAATGGGTTGGGTTGGACTCTTCCGAGGAGAAAGTACGTTTTGATTTTTCCTTCTTGCTCACTGATGCCCTTCACATAGATCTCTCCTCGATAATCAAAGGCAAAGCCCTGGTCCTTCAGGATAAGATAAGTCTCCTCTGGAACTTGGATCCGGCCACTCACCCCCGTGCTGTCCATTCGACTTGCTAAGTTCACAGTTTTACCCCAAATGTCATACTGTGGTTTCTTAGCGCCAATCACACCTGCTACCACTGAGCCATGGCTGATGCCTATGAAAGAACACAAAAGAGCAAGAAGTAAGGTAGAGGAAGGGCAGTTAGGTATCTGGACATACCAGGGAGTAATAGGTATGTGTGTAGTCTCTTGGGGAAACAGCACAGTCCAGTTCCTACCTCAGTGAGTTATCTGGGTGAGTTGTTTAACTTATGTGGACCTCACTTTACCTGTCTATGGGTTGGAATATGAATGGAAGTTTATGTGAAGTAATATGAGCAAAGCCACTGCCAGAGAGTGATCAACAGAAGAGGCTTGATCCCACATGCACATACACTTATCTTGGATGTGGGAGATCAAAGTTCTGACCAGAACTCAGGGCCCTGGGATCTTTTGTGGCTTACACAGTGCTCCGAGACTTGGGAAGACCATTTCTTTCTTTGTTTTCGTCTAAGTCTCCAACACTATTCTCTCAGTCCATGGCAATGTCTCCTGTATACCTCTTGTCCTCTTGAAACTCACTTTCCCCACTGCTATAGGAAGGGAAAGGATAAAACCCATGTTCTTTAGGGTTATAATCCTTAGCTTCTTTGGACTTTGAACTTCTTTTGCCTGGTTTGCCAGCCTATTTCATCCCCTTTCTTCCCTCTCTACCATGCCACACTGAACGGCTAATTTCCTCACCTGGTAACCGTGTTCACCTTGGTACCGTAGTCTTGTTTTTTGGTTTTATTTGAGCTCTTTGTGCCCTGCTCCAATCCCCTTATTTATTTGGAAATGTTTTTAATGATTTTAATGTTAGTCTCAATGCTTACTCCTTCAGGAAATCTAGATGACACTTCTAGAAACGACAGCATTTCACTAAATGTGCACTGTGCACATCTTTCTCTTCTAAGAAAGACTTTCATAATTCTATAAACATTGGCTGGGCATCTGATATGTGAGATACTGGTGGAGTAGGGGAGGCAAGAAGACATAGGTTTGTCTCCTACTGGAGAGACAGAAAGTAATTTTAAAAGCAGGTAATATAATATTAGCAGATAATGGAAACAAAATCTATCTGTGTAGGACTAGGAGACCAGAGACATTATACTGTTGAGTAGAGCAGTTTGGAAAGACCTTCTGGCCAGAGGCCTGAGGAAAGAGATAGGACTAGTGTTATAGATAGCTGGGTAAGGTCATTCTAGGCATAAGGAAGAATAAAACACATCTGTACACAGGCACTACATGCCATACTCCACATACATACATATACTATGTACCATACTATACATGCATACATACACATTACACACTCTACATTATACCATACAATCATACATACATACTATATACTACATTATACATACACACATACACTACACACTATCTAGGGCACTACACTATACACTACTACACTATACACTCAGACACATACACTGGGCATTATACCTAACACATATTACATATCCATTTAGACATTACACACTATACACAACACATACACTGGCTGGAGAAGACGTAGGAATCACAATGACAATTAGCTCTTTAAAACCTTGAGAGACATTATGTCATTTGACTCTCATATGATTTCTATAAGGTCACAGGCAGTAGAGGTGATCATGCAGGGTCTAGCCAGCACACGAGAAAGCTGAGGCTGAGAAAGTCTTGGTGTTGTGCTCAAAGTCACAGAGTTGGCTATAACAGACATGGGACACAGACTGAGATGCTCAGTCCAGTGGGGATTTAAAGCTTCTCATTCTGAAGATCGATGAAACGACGCTGGCTGTTTAATATGTCACATCAAGGGGTAGCCCTGATCTCACCAATGTCTTTGGAATTTACTTAGACCATTTCTCTTTTCAGGGCTAATATTCTTTTTTGATTCTTGGTTCAGTTGTGAAGTCAATGATTTCAGAATAGGACAAGAGATTGATGAGAACTGCGGGACCAAGCCTTCAAACATCCTATCCGTAGATCAAAACCATAAATATAAATCCTTGTTTCAAAGAACAAAAGCATGTGGCATTCCTCTGATCTGAGGAACAGATATTGCTATTTCTTTAAACCTCCGCCTTTCTTTTCTGGTAGGCTGCTAAGGGAGAATCTAATGAAATAGAGTGGCCCAAGAGGACAGCATGAGGACAGCAGCAACAATTGTTTTCAGCTGTCATTGGGTAGCCCGAATGCCGCTCCTCTCAGAGTCAGGCTCATTGAAGCTGCTGCTGGCATGACTGATGGCTGTGCGGTGTGATGCTAGGCTAGTGACTCTGTTTTAGGATCGAGTTTCTTCATCTACAAGACTCAAATGTGAGCTAGAGCTGGCGCTCTCAGCCTGGACTTCTGGAGGCTCCTGAAAGCCCAGAAGAGATGAAGGAGAAATGAACAAATCATGCGAACACGGAGGATTATTATTCACTCGCAGTGATGACTGTGTGGCTACTTTGATCAAGGAGTGTCTGTCCCTGCCATGGCTGAGAAACTGCTCCTTTCTGCCTGTTTCTGGCACAATACAGTGTGTGATAGCCTCAGATGTAGAATCCTGCTGTTGTCTGAGCTGTTATCCAGAAGAAGCAGTGAGCAATACATTGACTACCAGCTTTGAGCAGCATGAAAAAGTCAGAATTATGTGATTCCTGGGTCATTAGCTGCCTTTCTAAGCATGCCTTTATATAGGTGGCGAGGGTGCTAGACAGATATGTTGGAGAGGCCAGCCTAGTGTTTGCTTTGTACTTCTGCATGGAACAGAATACTGCCTCGCTGCCAGCATCTAGGACGAGGGAGTCCAGAAAGGCCTGAGTTGACTCTGTTCCTGTCCTTGTCAGGGTCATATAGAGTCTCATGCATTTTGCAAGCAAAAGCTCTCATGGCTGGATGCCCAGGACAGGGAAGGGCCGATGGAACAAAGACACTTGGCTCAGTGAGGCCTCCACCTCAAACTGCAACTCACCAATTCGGAGTTCAAAGTTGTTGAACGAATGCTTGTTGATCTCCTGTATGCTTTCGGCCAGGGCAAGAGAGAAGTCAGCCAGGGCACACAGGTGCCCCCATTTATCATCACATTGCTGGAAAAAATATGAGAGGAGGATTCATTCGGGGTTACAGACGTTTGATATCTCCAGCAAAGGTTTTGCAATCTAATCCCAAGTGCACACTCCTTTTGGAGGAAACAGCTATGCAAATGAGCCCTTACACTCTCAAGCCATCAGTATCTGAGAGGCACAAGATCACAGAAGATTCAATTAACACTACAGTGTGTGGTCGTCATCACATCTTTCCTTCACATCGGAAGCTTGCTGCATTATGGATTCTTGAGTATGCACACTGCTGTGCATGTATTGGATCAACACCCAACTGAACATGTTCCTGTCCTTGTATGTGGAGATTATCCAGTTCCCAAACAGTGTCTGTGAGTGTGAAATGCTCACAGCATCTGGTTAAGGGACTTGCCCATGCATATTTGTGAAATCTCTGAGAGACGTGCAGAGTGAGCCTCTTTACCACTGTTTCCAAATCTGTAAAGCGAGGCAAAGCTTGTTGGTCCTGTTCACCTCTTCATAGTTGAATGAGATTGTGTGTGAGAGAATTTGGGACCCTACAAAGATTAGTAGTTCAATCAAAGGCCAAGCGTCAGATAAATCTGGTCCTTGTTGTATTCAACATTGTCATTTGAGTTGTAAAGAAGCAAAAAGATAAAATAGAAATAAATGGGAATGTTTGTGTACAATAAAACTTTATTTACAAACATTGGTAGTGGGTAGGATGTGGCCTGGAGGCACTTGTTTTCTAACTCCTGTACTGAGGGTCACACTTGTAATACCAGTGTGGGTTCATCTCACGTAGCTGTGCTTAGAGTCTCTCCCTTTAATAAAAATATGCATAAGAAGCATAAGTGCAATCATGACTTAATGAGGACTTCATCTTTCCCATGATATTGACTCAAACTCATAACACCTGCTGAGTTCTTGCAAGATCACAGGCTTTATATGGGGAACAGGAAAGCTATCTCAGATAACTAACCCATTAGCCCTGGAAGGTAGAAGTTAGTATCCCCATCAACACTGGTGCCCATAGTTTACAAAGCTACTACCCAACCCCCCAACCTTCACCATCACCTTTACCACCACCACCACCACATAACAGCTTCTGAAGGTTAAAATGAAAGCAAGAAAAAGGAAACGGATAGGTATTGGGGGTTTTGTGATACCCACAGCTAAATCAGAGTCAAGGTATTTCTTTGCACAGATTTTTGTTCAAACGAACAGAGAAAATTAGAATGAAGCCTGGAAGATTTTTTAACAGAATAGCAGCACCTCATTCAGCAAACCTTCTTTCCCAAGAGTGAATGTCATCCTGTAACCATGAGAGCCAAGTTTAGATCTCCTTACCACTGTTCTTCAAGCCGTCCTTCGCATAGGACAAGAGGCAGGCACATGCACAGGTGTGGCCAAGTCCAAGGAGACCTTACCTGTTTCTCTGGTGACAGTCCTGAGACGGCCATGTATGTGCTGCCAATGGTCTTGATCTTCTCTATGTCTTGAAACCGGTCCTCCCCAAGCAGCTGCAATGGATCCAGGTCATGGTGTTAGTCCTTGAGTGCACACAGCTGTGTATACTCAAGGAGGCTCTCATAGCCTGCAGCTCCTGAATATGTGCCCTGCACTCACCATGGGGAAAGGCATAACTAAAATGGTTGAGTAGCTTTGATGTGACATCTTTTCTCTCTGAGGGTCACACATTCAATCAGTCAATCCATGTTTATAAGCATATACTAAGTGTCAGATGGGTGTGTCTAAATTCTCTTAACTGTTTCAGTGAGTCCTGGAATAACCAAGGGTATTTGATAAGCTTCAATAAGACATAAAAATGTTCCCCAATCAGTCAACAAATCTTTTGGGGTCTACTTCCAAGCATGTACTTAGGATGTTACCACTCTGACTTTTCCCTGGCAGTACCCTACTCTAAGTCACAGGTCTAAGGCACGGTTAGCATTCAATTGTGCCCACTGCTATCCTTGCCTCCTCTCCTCCAGCATAGAGGCCAGGTGATATTATTTATGAGTGAGTCAGAACATGCCCCTGCTTAGTACAGAGCCCTTTAGTGCCTTCTAAATCTACACAGAGCCAAAGTCAGTTTTCAGTGAGCCCAGCAAGACTTTATAGAGGGAAGGAGCCAAGAGCCTCTGAAAGTTAAAAAAATAGCAAGAAATGAATTCTTCCCTGGAGCCTCTAGATCAGTGGTTTTCCACCTTCCTAATGCTGCACTCCTTTAATTCAGTTTCTTATGGTGTTGTGACCGCCAATCATAAAATTATTTTTATTGCTACTTCATAACTGTTTTTCTGCTGTTATGAATCATAATGTAAACATATGATATGCAGGATATCTGATATGTGACCTAGAGGAGTCACAACCTACAATTTGAGAACCACTGCTCTAGAGGGAACACAGCTCTGCCAAGACCTGATGTTAGCACCTTTCAGTTCTCTAACACTTTGCCTCCTTTTAATACCATAAAATTAATAGGGTCTCAAGGGCTGGACTTGCATAGGCAGATGTGATAGATGAAATAGGCATGAGTTTATGTCTGAGGGCTGGAATCTCAGACAGCAAATGAATGGGCTGGATCCAGCCGTCAAAGCCACAGCTTTAAACCTATCCATATTGCTTAGCAAATTATAGACTCATGTGGTCAGAAAAAGAGAGAGATATATACAGTAAAGATAGATTCAAAGAAGAAAAAACCTCTAAATGGTTTACAGTGTGTTAAAAATATATGTAGGCTTGGGAGAGAAATGAAAAAGGTTAAAATCCTTAAAATAAAAAAGAAAGAAAGAGAGTAGTTGGGTGTGGTGGCCCACACCTTTAATCCCAGCACTTGGGAGGCAGAGGCAGGCAGATCTCTGTGAGTTCAAGGACAGCCTGGTCTACAGAGTGAGTTCCAGGACAAAGATATGCAGAAAAACCCTGTCTCAAAAATCCAAAAATTACAAAATAAAATAAAAGAAATAGAGGTTAATATAAAACCATGTAAAGATGAAAAATACACAAGGAGTCAGGATACTGTATGTTATTATGTTCTCTTTGAACTGTTTGAATGCAGAGGAAGGAACAACAGCTTCCAAAAGATATTTGTTTATAAATGCTGCTGAATTAATCCAAGATAGGTACTTTGAAAATACCTTGACTTCAAAATTGAAGTCAATAGGTATGTTACTTTAGAGAAAAGGTTTTGCTTTTGTTTCCACAGGAAATGAGAGGCTGTGGATTCATTCTAAATTAAGAAAAATCAGGTTTGATCATGGAAGATCACCTGAGAAATCTCTGGTAGGAACAGATGGCCCAGATGTCTACATCCAGAACAGATTCAAGACTGCTGCCTGAGATGATCAAGCCTCACAGGATATGCCAGTTATGACTTGATGATAATTATACATTTTCTTTAGGTCCCCATAAGATTATCAGTGCCCCCAACCAGCAGAAAGTAGCTTGGAAAACAATGCGCACATTCCCAAAAATTGGACTATGGATATTTTCCTTTGTTTAGAATGTTGGTTACAAGTTGTTATGGATAATGGTCACTACAAAAGCTAAACAAAGAATATTAGATTCAGAGTTCTAGTTCCTTAAAAAGGGGGGAAGGAAGTGCTGTGGGACAATGGTTTGTAGCCTGTCAATTGTATTTTAATAAAATGCTGATTGGTCAGTAGCCAGGTAGGTAGCATAGGTGGGACAACCAACAGGAAGTAGAGGTGGGAAATGAGAACAGGAGAATTCTGGGAAGAAGAAAATTTATTCTGCATTCCAGACCCAACCACAGAGCAAGCAAGATGTAATGAGAATGCCTCACTGAAAAAGGTACCAAGCCACATGGCTAACATAGACAAGAATAATGAGCTAATATAAGTTATAAGAGTTAATAAGAAGCCTGAGCTAATGGGCCAATAATTTTATAGTTACTGTAGACCTCTGTGTGATTTCTTTGGGACTTAATGACTGTGGGAACTGGGCAGGACACTCTGAGATTTCACATATATATGGTATCATAATATGCAAAACTCAGTAGCAGAGAGTAGAGTGGTTGTTAATAGTAGCCGTTAGAAAGCCAATGTGAAGTGGAGATATGGAGATATAGTTACAGGGCAGAATGTTTCAAGTAGACAGAAGGAGATGTTCTAGAGACCATTGCACACGCTAGTGACTGTGGTGATTTGAAAGAAAATGACCCAAAGGGGAGTGGCACTATTAGGAGGTGTGGCATTGTTGGAGTAGGCGCACCCTTAATTGAGGAAGCATGTCACTGTGGGAATGAGCTTTGAGGTTTCCTTTGGTCAAGCTTCACTCAGTGTAACACTCAGACCACTTCCTGTTGCCTGCAAGTATAGAGCTCTCAGCTACTTCTCCAGCACCATGTCTGCCTGCACGCTGCCATGTCCCACCACGTTCATAATGAACAAAACCTGTGAACTGAATGCAGTCACCCCAATTAAATGTTTTCCTTTCCAAGAGTTGCCATGCTTATGGTGTTTCTTCACAGCAGTAGAAACCCCAACTAAGACAGTGACTAAAGTAAATTATGTATTGTATTCCATCTTCAAGAGGTTACATTTTAAGTGTTTTTACCACAATGTGGGGGTGATAAATATGTTGATTGACTTAACTAGTCTACATTTTATACATTTATCAAGACATCACTATATTCAATGCAAATTGATGAAAATTGCAAAAATCAAATAATCTAATACATGTTTGTGTTTGAAATATACCCTAGAGTTCTGATGCTTAGATTTACCTCATCAAAGTCAGCGATGATCTCATTCAGCAAGCGCAGACATTCCACTCCCTGGTTGTTCATTTCTGTCTGAGAGTAAAAGTCTGCAAATCCGGGAATGGAAGCAAACATCACCCCAACAGCATCATAGGATTGTGAATATAGCTCCTAGGGCAGAGAGGAGGTAGAAATGATCATCAGAACTCAAGTTTTACAATGAGGCTATACCTGTACATTAGGACCTGGCAGACAGGAATCCTGTGGCAGGACAAAAACTATGAGAGTTCAGGCACGATGAGTTAGCACTGTATGTCTCAGGACCCCCAAGCTGCTATGACCAAATACATCAGTCTGGAATGATTATAAACCACCAATTTATTTCTTATGTTCTGGATGCTTGTAAGTATCCGGCAGACTTAGTGTATAATGAGGAACCACTTTCTGGTCCAAAGATGGTCCTTTCTAGCTGTGTCCACGTGTGCCTTAAGGAGCAAGGCAGTTTTCTTGAAACTCGTTAATAAGCACACTAATCTGGTTGTTATGGTTTGGACACAAAGACTCTTCCAATAGCTTCATTATTAAATCCTTGGTCCACTAGTCCCTGACTGGTGGATCTAGTCATTGAGAGGTACCCTGGATCCTGGGAGTTCTGTCCTCATGAGTTAACCCTTTTTGTATTGATAGGATGGTGTTATTGGGAGGTGAGGGAGAATAGAAGTTGGGACCAAGTTGGAGAAAGTAAGTTACAAGGACATGCCCAGAAATATATACCTTAGAAAACTTGGAGGGATAGAAATGTTCCAACCCTTGGATCATTCTCACATAATCATCACATGATTTATGATAATTAAAAAAATCATGTGGTCTTCAACCTCAGCTGAGCCAACACTTCTGAATATCGCATCTTGACCAGTTCTCTTCTTCTCAATGGCTGGTCTAGAGTTTCATCATTCGCCTTAACCCACCACATCACCCTTCTCTGGAGATGATCTTTCTCCTACCTCACTGAGAAATCTGTGGTTGGGTGTTAACTCTCCCTGGCTTGAGTCCTCATGCATACACGCACATATGTAATCATTCATCCTTTCCCCTTCAACTCTAGCACCTTTACCACCCCTGGTTTATGTCTTACTTTTTTCTATGTCTTACCCCTGCCTTCTCCATGCTGGTCCCCACTCTCTGTCTTTTCTAAGAGAAAGAACAGCATGCCCTGGATCTTGCAGATACTTGTGTCTGTCAACCAGTCTTTCCTTATCCTGGCTTTGATAATTTTTAAGCTATCTTTCTCCTCTGTCTATGGCTATTCACATCTCAGGTTGGAATGAAACCAGTGGAGAGAGTCATTCAAATTGGGAAAATCAGGGTACATGTGCCAGTTTCCATCTTACTGAGCATCCATGTAGCTCAGCATGCTGGCCACTCAGGATCTTGTGTCTCATGACTTTCTGTGAAATATCTTCTTTTCTTATGCTTGTCTGTTTAAGGATTTATTTTGTAAAAACCTACTGTTATTTTAAGCATTTTGTTGTGACTCAGTGAATGGTTCACCTTGGACATCTTCACTTGACAGATCTCATTTCTGCTCAACCTCTCCACCACTCACACAGAGCAGTTTCCAAGGTCACATTTCTAGATTAGTTCTTGGTCTTTGATCACCCTGGATTGTTCTCACACTCTGTAAACTCTGATGCTACACACTTAGTATTTTTCTCTTTAGAGCTCAGACTTCCTCTGTTCAGTCATTCTCTACTATTAGAAACACCAGAGCTGCAAAATCAACAAAGGGAGTGTCAGTTATTTTTGACTCTTTCTTGGTCCTGTCCTGTTGACCTTATTTTAGTGGTGTTGCTAATTTTAAAAGTAAGGCCCTTCCAGTGTCTTACCTGACCCCTAATAGGAAAGCTTCTTACTTGAGGGCTTCCAGCCTTGTTCTACTTGAAGGCATTCTCCATATGCTACCTAGAGCGATCTTTTAAAAGGGTAATGTGTGATATCAGACACTGACCACATCCCTCCAATCTTCACTCCCTCCAGTAGCCCAGAGTTGCCCTCAACGTGGAGTTCTAACACCCCATTGTAGCACATATTCATGACCTGACTACCACCTAACTCTTTAACCTACAAGGGTCTACAAGAAGTCCCCAATTCTTTGGGCTGCTAAAACACTAAAGCATTTCTACTTTTGTTTTTGTATTGGCATTGAACTCAGAGCCCTGCATGTTTGTGCTCTTCCACTGAGTTATATTGTAAGTCTGCTTTTCTACTTCTGTTGTTGCTACCATTACAGGAAATCCTCCCTGAGATTGTCTCACCCCTACTGTCTGTCAACACGTGTGGGTCTTGTGAGTTATTTCTTTAGCCACAAGAGGGCACTCCGTCCATGTTTCCAGTAGCTTTTAAGAGGCAGGGGATTAATATCCCTAAATCACAGGTCTCCACAAACAGCTGATGGGAAGTGGTGTTTTGCATCCTTCTCCTTCACCACTAGAGTCATGTGACTTTGAACTGCCAGATTCAGCTTCCATTGCCCACCTCGGTAGCTGATCTATCCAACAATGCTCCATAGATCAGTGTCTTCTTTCTCTTTCTTCCATTGTGTATTTCCTAGGGATCTCTGCCAGGGAATTTGCCACTTCTTAAGTTCTGGTTTTCAATGTTTACTTCCAGACAAAGCCAAATGAAGAGACAGACGGTTTCCGTGTCGCCAATGTAAATACATCCATCTCAACCACTTGTCCAATAATGGGAAATTTCCTTCTAGCCCGAGGTTAGCTGCTCAGTCAGATAACTTCCTGTTTCCTATCTCCACTAATCATGTAGAGATACGTTTTGCAGAAACTTCTGGGCTCTTGAATGGGGGCAGGAGGCTGAGCTTCATGCTCTCCAAGTGCTACAGGCAGCTGTGTAATACACTCCTTGCCCCAGCATCTAACATCTAAGTCTTTCTTTAAGCACGGATCCCAGGAGGGCAAAGCTATCTATACCACTCATTTTGGAGTGTCTTGTGCAGTCCTGCGATAGGAGGCATACCTTGTTATGCGTTATCACTCACAACTAGCTGCTGAGTTAATGACTTCTTGATCTTTTCGGGAAAACCTGAAAAGTACTTTCACATGAACCTGATGAGCTATAACAATCCAGCCAAGTTTTCTAATTATCTGCGTCTCGCAGACGAGTGAAGTGAGACAGGGGAGTTACCGTGTTGGGCCATGTAGCTAGCATGGAAGAGACAGGGTAGAAGGTTCCAGGGTTCCTTCAGCCCACATATCCATGAGTTCTTCCCCTCTCATGCATGGCCTGTGTCTGAGAAAGACACTGTCACCGATTCATCATCAATCTTGAGTTTGAAGTGTGAATCAATTTAGTTTTCACCCAAAGGGACACAGGCAGCTGGTGACCGGCTGTGCAGAGCTGCAGAGCAGGGAAGAGCAGCAGCGAATGGCTTCCTAAGGGGAGGCTGCTCATGACTTCATTTTAACACAGCTACCTCTTCCGTGACAGCTACGGTCTGATGTCCTTGGGGTTAGACTTTTACACATGTATTTTGAGGAAGTACAATTCAGCCCACACAATCTTTATTTCTATTTAAAGATAGAAAAGAGAAAATCTTACTCTCTGAATTCTACTCCTTAGCCAACTTTTTTTTTTTTAATTCCCTACATTTTAAATGCCTCCACTGTGCAAAATGGCTGCCCACTAGGGCTTATTTTTCATTTTTCAACTTTCTTTTTATTTATTTGTTGTGTCTTTGACATCATGCATCTCCATCACTATCCCTTCCTATCTGCCCTCTGTCCTTGCGATGCCCCCACCCCCAAAATAAAATAAAATTTAAGAGAAAAAAAGGAAAAAGTCTCATCATGGAAGTTGTGGTGTGACATAGTGAGGCACACAGTAAACACTTTTGTCCTTTTTTCTTGGCTTGCGAGTGTTCATTGCAAAGAGTCATTGGTTTGGTTCAAGGCCTCTGGTTTCTGCTACACTACCAGTGCTGGACCCTCACTGAGTCCTCTTGGATATCCTGTTTATGTTTTAGGACTGGCCCTTTTATATAATCTCATAGATCATAGATGGGGTGGATTCTGGGACAGGCCAACTCTTAATCTTGGTTCTGGTTCTGGGTAATTGTGGGGTTTGTCAACCCATCAGTTCTCCCCTGTCCTGACCACCAGGGTGAACTCTCCAGCATTACCCTGGCTAGTTCACCCCTTGCAGTGACGTACAAGGGGGCAGAGCCAGTTCTCTTACTTTCACACCCTCAGGGTTGGCTCCCCCACACCTGCACTGTCAGGGCCTGCTCTACCATGTTCCCCAGAGTGCTGGAGTGCTGTAGCTGATGAAGGCGGGGAAAACTCTCCCGCTCTTATGACCTCAGGGCCAGCTATGTCCCCTGCCACAGGCAATGAGGGTGCAAGGGGAGGGCATCTCTCTCCCACCCACAACACCATATGGCAGATGAGAGACTGGGCCAGCTCTCCCATGCTCACATTCTCGGGCTGGTTTACCTGCACCCCTATCAATAGGGTCAGCTTCCTAAACATTGCTTGCCCACTGGAGTTCAGTTCTAATAAATCCTAGCCCCTCCCATACCCTTCTCTTTCTTTCCATTTCTCAGTCTTGCCCGCATTCAGAATGCTCTGATTTCTTATTTTATTTTGCATGTGTTTGTGTCTATGTGATGTGTGCCGATGTTTGCATGCATGCACGTTTGTATGTATGAGTACATGTTTGCATGCTGTGGTCATGGGGGTGCAACAGATGTGTGGAGGCATGAGGCTGATATTTGGAGTTTCTACTCTTTTCACTGAGCTTGGTTCTCTCAGTTGAACTGATAGGTCAACAATGTGTCTGTTCTAACTCGTCAGGCTTCTCCAGGGATCCCCTCTCTCTGCACAAGTGCTGTAATTTTCATCATGCCTGTCTGGCATTTAAGTGAGTACTAGTTATCCAAGATCTGTTCCTCACACTTGCATGGCGGGTACTATACCTACTAAACGTCCTTCTAGCCACTGCTCTCATTTATTAAAATAAAATTATGGTAACACTGAGCACTTATATGCCAGGCACATCACAGAACACTGCCCGGATCATCTTATTTAATACTCACAATAACCGCTTGAGGCAGATATAATTAAAGTCTTTGTTTTATCTATGGGAGGATGAGAGAGGTTGAGGTTAAGTATTTTGCTTAAAACTCATAGTGATTAATGGGTAGAGCAGAGATTTATAACAGGAGAGTCTGACTCCAGAGCCCAAGCTACTAAATAATAATAATGTGTTCATTTGGGAATGATGGTAATACTAGCCATGATAAACATGAAGAAATATTACAACTTCTTAGCTCATTATTTGAACAACAAGTTGATTTAACGTTGTAGAAATCTATGATAGACAAAAATACTGAACTTGATGACATATGGATTCAGTTCAGCTCTTGACTGTTGCATCTATGGGAAGTGAGAAGAATGGGAAAAGGTGGGTGGGAGCCACTTCTCCTCTTGGCTGGATGCCAACTGGTGCAGAGAGTGTCTGGGAGACACTAGTATACACTAGTATCCATGAAGACAATCCACAAGCTCAGACTCTCAGGTGATGATGGCCTAGATACATACGAGGCCAAAATGGTATCCTTTGTTTCTTTTCTGGAATTAGAACCAGAATGGCTTGGTTTACCTATTCACTGGGTGACACAGAACATGGAGAGTGATGGGTCCCCATCTTCCTGAGGGACAGGAAGGGGAACCCATCCTCTTGGGCTTGCCATATGGGAGGAGAAATCTTCTTCATCTTGGACACAAAGAGGTCCTTGGGGAGATAGCATCAGCGATGCATGCCTCCGTCACCGCGGCTCTTCTCGCTATATCCACAATTAGATGAGGTGGAAGATTTTATAGGGACTTTTCCCAAGGAAATCAAGGCAACAAATGTAGGAAAAGAGATGATGACCCCTGAAGGTGTGGTCACAGGACCTTAGGCAGCAAGGTGGACTCTCTGACCTTCATTCCTTCAAGTGTGAAAGGTTTCTGACTGTTTCTCTACTTTGCACCTGGTCACAATGAAATGCTCCCCTCCAGTTTGCTATTGGTCCCAATGCACTGCAGCTGGCTGTGACCTTGTCACTGGTTCTGGTAAACTCCTTTCACCCATGTCCCTTTGGAGATGGGGTGGAAACAACTTTGCACAATTGCTGCCTATTGTGGTTAAAATTGAACTGTCCATAATGGGCTCATGTCCTGAGCCAGCCAATAGGATTTTGGGAAGTGACTGGATGTGGAGGGTCCTAACCTAACTGATGGGTCGATACTTTCATAGATTCGCATTGCAGAAAGTAGGAAGTGGGCCGTTGGGGATGTATCTAGACATGCATCTTATCCTCTGCTACCTACTTCTTGCTTTTTCCTAACTGCAGAAATAAATAGCTCTGCTTTACCATACTCTGCCTCCATGATGGTCCTCTGTGTCTCCATAGGCCTGGAATTCATGGAGATGATCAGAATGAACTGAAAATCCTGAAGCTGCCAAAACAAGTGTGTCCTACCTTAAGATGCTTTGATGTGGGATTTCCCTCTGTATGCTGTGAATATCATTGGTTAATAAAGGAACCGCTTTGGGCCTATAGCAGAGCTGTCGGGGAACAGAGCCAGGAGGGGAAAACTAAACGGAATGCTGGGAGAAAGGAGGAAGAGTCAGAGAGAAACCATGTAGCCTGCTGGAGAGAGATGCTAAAACTTTACCGGGTAAGCCACAGCCATGTGGCGATACACAGATTAGTAAAAATGGGTTAAATTAATATGTAAGAGTTAGCCAATAAGAAGCTAGAGCTAATGGTCCAAGCAGTGATTTAATTAATACAGTTCCTGTGTTCTTATTTTGGAGTTGAGCGGCAGGGAGCCAACAGGCGGCCTCCTTCCTACAAATTCTACTACAGTAGTGGAAACAAACAAACAAACAAAAAGCAACACACTGACCTAGGCAGCCTTGCTTTCTCTTTCCTGATCCCCACCATTTCAGTTAGATACATAGACAAAAGCAAGGTGGCGAGATAACTCAAGTTAATACGTAATGGACTCACCTAAAGAGATAAAGGGAGAATTAGGAGGCTCCAGTAAACCTCCTGGGTCTAAGGAGAAGAGCTACCATTTCTTTGGATTAGAAGAAATAAGAACAACCTCAAATCGATTTCACTCGGGAACAGCACAGTAGCTGGAGGAGGTATGTGGAGGAATACAGCCAGCCTCATGTGATTCCCAGGAAATAGGTGTTCTGACCTCACAGCTTCTTCTCACTCAGATCTCCTAGTGTCTCCCCTACACTGGCAATCTCCATCTGGGTGACAGAGCCTACGGAAGGTTATTGATGCAATGCACTTAGTTTACCCCTAACTCCACTCTGGGAAAATTAGAAAAGAGAGTGAAAGAGCTTGGAGAGTCATATGGAATGGATTCATGCAACCTACCCACCACCTTTAGAGATGGTGGCTTTATTTAACTCACTCTAATTAACTGTTTTCAGTGTGCCATCTGTTTCTTTCTATTCTGGGTTTGAAGAAGCTAAAAGCACGTTGTAAACTGTAGAAGGGTGGATGGATATAGAAAAGCTATAATCGTTTTATTGTCATCTTTCTCTGTGGGCTTGGAAGTACAGGTTTGGACTCTGTAGAGGATTCTGAACACTCACACCCACCCTCCTCAGTTCTGCATGCTGACATGGGGAAGCTGCTCTCCTCTTTTCTCAGGGAACTGTGTTGTCTGATACTTTCTGTGCCCAGGCTGCTTGTAACTAAGTCCTGTGCTTCTTATACCAAGTGAAAGCCAGGGGAGAAAGAATATCTGAGACCTGAGAATCTTCCCTGTCAATATTCATAATCTCTGTTCAAATGTCACCTTCTATTAGAGACTTTCTATGATCATACGCTGTGGGTTTTGGTGCACACTCCAGCTGAGGACCTAGAGTCTTGCACATCTCCAGGTCCTTTTTTTCCTTTCAGGATGACATCAGTCTCTCTTCTCTCTTTCCCAGGCACCTCACTGTTTTGATGTTTTTGACTGAAAAGCAGCTTTCTCTCATTGGCTTGGGGTTCTGCTCTGAGGTTCCTGTGCTTCTGCCTCTCCATCTGGTGGTCATGACTGATAAACATCCATGTTTTCTCTGCTCTACCAGCTGCCAAATACTCTTGCAGCAAAGTCTCAAGAAAACCAGGCCTAAACACTACTCCAGAAAAAGTCACATGTTGAGAATAGGTAGCTTTGATTTGTACTGGAGAGGCCCTTCAGGAGCCAAGTGATTCCAATTTGATATTCCAGTCATATTTTATCCTTCCCTGTTTTGTTCTTCTGTGGCTTAGATGGGACCTATCTCATTGTCATTTAAGGTCCCAAGGCAAAAGTCAACATCTTTGAGGGTCTTAGAGGTAAAATGAATGATAGGGTGTGGTTGGGCCAATTGGAGACTCTGTTATGTTCTCAAAGGCACCATACCCACAAATTATCACAAGCCAGCAATTCAGTAGCCAATGGTCTCTGTCTCAGGCAGCTGGCTCAGGCTTTTCTGAGAGATTGTCTGCTGTAACCTTATTCTAAGGGTTGCCAGCCCCTGGTAAGCTGTTTGCAAACCTTGTCAGTCCGGACTCTATGCCAATGCATGTTGCCTTTATATGGCCTTTCCAAGGATCAGCTGGTCTTGTTTGAATGCTTCAGCAAGACATCAAGGGCCAGGCATGAGGCTCAGTCGTGACCAAAGATGGCCTAATCTGTATCCTTGAGGGCACCATCTTGTGAAAATGAAACAGCCGGATTATTTCATCTTTGTGAGATTTCTTCTTGAGGCAGAGTCCGCAGATGGTCCCTGGAGGTCTGTCCATGGTGCTAGGCCTGTCTGTCTCAGAGAGCAAGGTCGAGTACTCTCACACACTAAACACAAGCGGTATTTGAAACACCATTCTTATTGCTCTTGAGTAATGTTCCCTTTAAAGTTACAGGAATAACACAATAGTTTCAGTGTTTCCATTTCTCATTGCTCATATCAGCACCGTTTTTGAGACCTTTAATTTTACCTGCTGTAGATGGAACTTATCTTCTCTCTGTCTCCCTCATCTTCTGGGCCTTCCATTAAGGTCTTACCTGAACTATCTTAGAGTTTGTGACCAGGTTTTGACCATAATATGTAGATTCATGTTCTAATCTATGCAGCTTGTGGGTTAGGCTATGTGTGGAACTTTCCATCCCATTTCACTTAAAAATGTTTCAAAGCCTTACCATAGCCCATAAAAGCCTGACTGACAGGCCCTGGCCAGGTTCCTGTCTAGACTACTCAATAATATACTTTCATCCTTGTAGTGAGTGAGTAGTGTTCTCACCAAATTTGTGTCCATTTGGAACTTCAGATCTTATTTGGGAGTGATATTTTTATAGATATAGTAACTAAGATGAGGTCATTCTGGATTAGAGTGAATCCTAGATCTAAGGACTGATGTCTTTAGAGGAAAGAGACTTATATCTTTACAAAAAGGGCTATGTGAAGATGCAGACACAGATTGGAGTGATGTTGCCACGGTCAAAGGAAGATTTGAGGGTCACCAGGTGATGTGGGATTCCTCTCTGTATTCTGTGATTACCATTGATTAATAAAGAAACTGCTTTGGACCTATAGCAGGGCAGAACAGAAGTAGGTGGGGGAAAACTAAACTGAATGCTGGGGAAAAGGCAGAGTCAAGAGATGCCAAGTAGCCCCTGGGAATAGATGAGCCACAGGTAAGACACAGCCATGTGGTGATACACAGATTAATAGAAATGTGTGAAATTAAGATATAAGAGCTAGCCAATAAGAAGGTAGAGCTAATAGACCAAGCAGTAATTTAATTAATACAGTTTCTGTATGGTTATTTTGGGGCTGAGTAACCAGGAACAAACAAGCAGTTTCCTACAACAACCAGAAGCTGGAAGAACCTGTGGAGAAGGCAATAAACTCTTAGAACTTTGGTGGACAATTGTTGCTGTTTCCCTAAGTAGACCTATAGCATGATCTTCTAAGAAAAAACCATTAATAAACACCTACCCCATGTGAAGCATTGTGCCAAGAACATACATGCCTCTCCACATATACATCTACCCTCACACTTCTATACACATATATGAATGCCATATATGTGTGTATGTCACACATATTTGTGTGAAAATACATATATGATAGAAATATTACTTCATGTTGTGGTGAATGAAATGTTTGTAGCACATACAACTTTCCTTCTATGTCCTGTAGTTATTAACTCAGTGGTATTAAGTACCTTCATTATGTTATGTAGTCATCACCTCCACCATAGAATAGTCCTCAGCATGCAAACTTGAGCTACAGCAACTCCACATTATACTCTCCTTCAATTCCTATGAACCATATTTCTGCTTTCTGTTTATGTATTGACATTGACATGTGTCTACATTCCATGTAAATGGAATCATACATAGTATGTGTACTTCTGGTAAACTGGCTTATTTCTTTAGCATAAGGCTATGCTGTTGTGTGTTCTAGGACATCTTTTCTTATAGATAAATAACATTTTTCTCCCCCCCTGTGTTTATAGGAAATATTCTTAATCTATGCATCCATCAATGAATCCTTGGACTGATACTTCCACCTTCTGATGTTTGGCTACTATAAATAAGGTCCTTGAGATCCTGTCTTCAATTATTTTGCAGATACACTTAGAATTGTTGGAGCTCTCCCTTTCCTTTCCAAGAGTATACATATGAAATATTATTATATTATATCATATATGTTTATATAAATTTTGATATATGCACACACATATATAAAATCCTGAAATTCCAATCCAGTCTTTAATAGGGATCTTCTATTTATCTAACAGATAAAGGGAGAGAGTGTGTAAATTTCATAACATCTGACATGTTGAATTGCTAGGCACCATGTGGTAGGTATGGTCTTTTTTCTTACATCTCCCGAGTGTAACAGTTTTTTTAGAGCTTGGGGTCAGTGTGGTCACCCATTCTCCACTAGCTAGTCATCCCTGGGCTCACCTCATTGTCTCTGTCTTTCTCCAGGAAGTGACGGGCCACATGGCTGGGTAAGATATTGCGCAGCATGTTTTCATTGTGTTCCCTCAGCTCCTTCATCTCGTTGATCTCCTCTTTGGCCTGTACTCGCCACAGGAAATCCAGGCGGGCTGTGTATTCCAGCTATAATTGACAGGAGACAAAGAGAAGCAGTAGGATCAGGTTTGCACATCTAGAAGGTGGTGGGGAAGGGTTTGCTGGGACTCGACACAGGCAAAATAGAGCCTGATTTTCTCACTGAAGACACAAGCTATCTGAGGATGCTCAGAGCTCGCAGGGATGTGCATCTGTTCTCCCAGGTGCTATCTGCACATAGATCATTTTCTCCAGTGTGGGATTATTGACAATACCCATGTCCTCTTTGGACTGTAGGTGGCTCATGTCCAGGAAGTTTTCCATTTGCTTGACATTACATTCTTTCTGCCTTGAACTGAATGTGTTCCCTGCCCCCAGCAGTTCATATCTTGAAATATTAATTCTTAATTCTTGATGGCATGTCTTTGGCAATGGGACCTTTAGGAAGAAGCTAAGGTTCAATGAGACCTTGAGGGTGGGATGCTTGGGCTGAGATATCTGACCTTACTAGAGGAGACAGGAACACTTTGCTTTTCTTTCTTATGTGGACACACTGATTAAAGGGCATGTGTAGGACACCAAGATGGTTCTCTGTAAACTAGACTTTGCCATCATCAGCTACCAAACCCTGTTGATCACAGCACTAAACTTTCCGGTCTCTAGAACTGTGAGGGGACACATTTCTGTGTGTCAGCCACCAAGTCTGAAGCATTTTTTTTTTTTTGTGAGGCAGCATGAGGAAATGTATCCCTCACAGGGCAGAAGCGTGTCAGCATTTGTTATCCCAGCACATGAGAGTATTAAAAGCACATAGCACTCAGGTGGCAGCCTGTGTGCCCTGCTCTGTTTGTTGCACTATATAAATATTAAGACATTTGATCCAGAGAGTAGTTCTAATTATAAGGCAGTACTTTTAGTCTTTATTTCACAGATGAGGAAAGTAAGACAAACACTGTCAAGTCACTTGACCATGATGGTTACACCTCACTTAGAGGGGGAAGCCAGGTTTTATCCATATGTCCCAAAGTCAACTCAAGAGTCTGTTTTCTCCCTGACTAGGCAATAAGGAATAAATGAATGGAGGAATACCGGGAAGACCTTGGGCTTCACATCAAACAGCTAAGGCTTAGAGCTCTTGGTCTTAATCATATATGGTCACATGGGTTAACAGGGGCTTAATCTAAGTTTTCTTGTCTCTGAATTAGAGGTGACTCTCTCTGACCACAAGACAGTGGAGGAAAAATTACATAGGAGGTCTGACTCATCACACATTAGTTTCCTCTTGTCCCAACTTCCTTTCGTATTGGAGGTGGGCAGCTTCTTTTCCAGGGCAGTTCAGAAAATGTCTTTATTTTAGCGTTGGGGCTATTGTTTCCAGGTCTGTAGCAATAGCAACATGCTGCGCTGCTGGGCACAGGGTTGGATGCCTCGAATCCAAAGACTTAAAACTTAGCTACTTTTGGGGATTTATTTTCAAGTCTCAGAGGAGGCACAAGGTCATTCGTTCAGCTGCATTTATAATAGCAAAAACTGGAAATGATCCAAGTGTTCATTCTGTTGGCTGAACAAACTGTAGTAATATACACAATGGAACTAATTACAGCTATAGAAAGATTTGAAGAATGTTCCTCTGTGCTTTGATGGCTTGGTCTCCAAGGGAAGGAAAATATATGCTGTACATCATATATCAATTACCTAAGAACCTAAGAGCACTCCCCCCTTCTTTACACATGCCTCTACTCCCACGACCTCCTTATGATAATCATACTGTGGGTGACAATATTTGGATTATTAATCTAGACTATTACATGTGAATTTCATGAAAAAGCAAATGGGAAATCCTGGTTTTGTTACTGAGAATAGAAATTTGTAGGAGGAGAAAAGCATAAGACAGATACAGGGCTGCTGTGGTTATAAAAGCCTCTGGTCGTGTTAAGCTTGGTGGCCTACACCTGTAACCCTTGGCAGACAAGGTCAGGAGGATCAAGAGTTCAAGTCCATCTGCTACACAGGGAGTTGGAGGTCAGCTTGTGCTACATGAGAGGCTGTTCAAAAAATGCCTAGGAATTTCGGTAAGAAATAGAAATGTCACTGTGAAGTCAAGGTGTACGTTTCTACTTCCCCACTCTTAAGGCCGGGAAACAGTGACAATCTCCCACCAGTATGCACTTCCAACTTGAAAGGTCCAACTCAAAATGCCAGTTCTCATAAACATAACCCATACTCTTGCCAGAAACAGGTAAATTTTAGGACAGAGAATTCATAAGCTTAAAGCATATATCTGAGATTGTATCTTATACCTGAAAGAATGGCCAAGATCAAAACCACTGATGACAACTTATACTGGAGAGGTTGTAGGGTAAAGGGAACACTCCTGCATTGCTATTGAGAATGCAAACTGGTATAGCCCCTTTGGATATCAGTGCAGTGATTTCTCAGAGAATTAGGAAACAACCTTCCTCAAGACCCAGCAATACCACTTTTGGGTATATACACAAAGGATGCTCAATTGTACCACAAGGACATGTGCTCAATTATGTTCATAACAGCATTGTTTATCATAGCCAGAACCTGAAAAAATCCTGAATACCCCTTGACCGAAGAATGGATAAGAAAAATGTAGTACGTTTACACAATGGAGTATTACACAGAAGAGAAAAATAATGACATTTTGAAATTTGCAGTCAAATGGATGGAGCTAGAAAACGTCATATTGAGTGAGATAACCCAGACCCAGAAAGACAAATATCATATATACTCACTCACACGTGGCTTTTAGACATAAAACAAAGAGAACCAGCCTACAAATCACAATCCCAGTGAACCTAGACAACAATGAGAATCCTAAGAGAGGCATACATAGGTCTAATCTACATGGGAAGTAGAAAACGATACGATCTCCTAAGTAAATTGGGAGCATGGGGACCATGGGAGAGGGCTGAAGGGGAGGGGAGAGGCAGGGAGAGGAGCAGAGAAAAATGTATAGCTCAATAAAATCAATAAAAAATAAAAAAGCATATATTCACACCATAAACTAGTCTATCAGAGACCATTGGGTTATGTCAGAAGGACTAAAAAACCAGCTTTAATGGGCTTGCAGTGGTTAAAAATGTGACACTTTGGACTGAGTCAGTGACTTAGACTAGAGCAGGCCTGAAATGGTGAGCTCCATGGGAGTGTGAGTGTGAGCGGATGCAGGCTGGGAACATTTGCAGAGGTAGGACAGAGCCAGCAACCTGGGTTGGAGCATGCCTGGGACAGTGAACTCCACAGGAGCAGGACTGAGCCAGAAACCTAGGCCAGAGCAGGTGTGAGACAGAGAACCCCATGGGAGTGGAACAAACACTGGGAGTGCTGAGAAGCTTCCAGGAACATGGAATGACCAATGGAGTGACTGGAACCATAGCCCTGACTACACCTTGAGGAGCAACCATCTGAACTTTGGATCCACTGGCACCTGGAAGACTGATCAACAGAGTCACAGACAGCCCCAGCTACACCAATTAGAGGAAAAGATGGGTAGACAAGGTAAGAATACACGACACCAGTAAAATCTAGTGACCCTACAACAGCAAGACTTGAAGAACATATGAAAATCTGTCAACATAATCCATTATATAAACAAACTGAAAAATAAAAACCACTTGATCATCTCATTAGATGCTGAAAAAGCTTCTGACAAAATACAACATCCCTTCATGATAAAGTTCTTGGAGATTGCAAGGATATAAGGAACATACCTAGAAAGTAAATTATCATATGTACTCACTCGTAAGTGGTTTTAAAACATAAAGCAAAGAAAACCCGCCCACAAGTCACCACCCCAGAGAACCTAGACAGCAATGAGGACCCTAAGAGAGACATACATGGATCTAATCTACATGGGAAGTAGTAAAATACAAGATTTCTGGAGTAAATTGGGAGCATGGGGGCCATGGGAGAGAGTTGAAGGGGAGGGGAGAGCCAGGGAGGGAGGGGAGCAGAGAAAAACGTAGAGCACAATAAAATTTAAAAGAAGTGACATGCTGAAATTTCATAAGAACAAAAACTGCAATAGGTGGAAACACCATGTACAGAAAAACATAAATTCACAGGGACTTAAGGAACCACACTCATCCACAATCTTGGAATGATGCTGAGGGGATAAAACCTGCTGGCAAACTTTGCATGGAGCAGATTTAAAAGGAAAGAGCTCTGCATCAACTTTGCTTTGTGAGCTACACTTGTGGGTGACATATAATTGATGAGGAGAAAATTCCCTTTTAGAGTGTATTCCAGCTGACAAATTACAGGCTGCTGATAAGATTAGTATGTCACACTATTAAAATAAATGAATATAGGCTATTATGTGTAGCTGCTAACATCGTCAAAACAGAGATGAAAAGGTATGATAATCTCTTCAACGTAATTTGTAAAGAAACCAATTAAATATTTCACAAAACACCGAAGGTGGATCCCACTAAGCTTCTACACAGAACAATCAATGAAACACCACAAAGAACTGAGAAATGTGTTCAATAACCTTAGAGGATGAGTTGACAAATAAGACAAAGAGATATTATAAAAGTCAGATGGAAAAAAAAATAAAAGTCAGATGGCTCTCATAAAATATTTCAAGAAAAAAGAAGATGGAGGGAGATGGTAAATATTTAAAAATGCCTTAAGAGATTTATCATGTAATGGCAAGGCACAGACTTTGGATCTCAATTCAAATAAGCAAACTTTTAATAAGTAACTATCCATTAATAAGTGGAAACATGGTCTAGTATCTTGACAGAAGCAGTCAACTTCTCTTTTCTTTTTAAAGGTGTGTTAATGGATTTGTGATTAACTTAGAAGCTCCCTGTTTTTAGATGCACTGAAATATTTTCTGATTAAATGAAAAAAAATGTGTGGAGTTAGTTTACAAATAACTGGAGGTAAGTGACAGTGGGCTACATCCATGAAGATACTCATCAAACAGATTGGACGTGTGTGGGTAGGTCTTCATAAGGTCATTGTACTATTCTGTTTACTTCCGATTGTGTGTGAGTTTTCTATACTATAAAACAAAGCTGCATGTGAAGGCAGCTGGGCATCGAAAACAGTGTCATTCCTGATTGCTCCTCCAAGTCTCGGAGTCATCCCATCCTACAGGACTTACTTCTAACCACTGGGATAATTGCCTGGTAACACCTGATTTAAGAGATATGTATTAGGACATGGGTTTATTGTATAAATCAACAAATACGATGCATGTAAAAGCATTCTGACATGCGAAAAAGGTAGATCTAAAGACATTCCTAGCATGTAAGGCATCTGCGGATGAGGTCAGATGAAATCTTTGCTTTGAATTTATTTTTTTCTTCCAGACTCAAGAGCAGCAGGTTTTGATTTTCCAAAAGAACAGGATTTTCTTATCCTTGTTTCTAAACACAACTCCCCCTCTTAAAAATACATAGTAGGCTGAAGTACAGAATAATTTCTTCAGTTCTCCTGTTGAAGCTTTCATTTAACTGAATTTGAATCTGGAATAAGAATAGGGAAATCCAGAAGGCCAGACCTAAGCCAAAATTTCCCAGTTATTAGACAGGAACAGCTTAGTTATTAGCCTGGTGATAGCAGGTAGCTGTGTCTAAGGAGGTTTATAAAGATATGTGCTGGTTCAGTATAATCTAGACTTCTGGCAAAACATGTCCCAGAAGGCAAGTGTCATACATTCTATCTTCACAGGTTAATAACCTTCCCTAGATTGCAGAAGATCTGTTGCACCTAGTCCATGTCTGATTTCCAAAAATGAGTGAAACAGTCTCCTCCTTTATTGACTCATAAGTGCATGGTGGCCGGAGGGCACTCAAAGAGAAGAGCTCGGCTGAGTAACGCTGGTTAGTACAGACGTGGAGAGAAAGCAGAACATATGTAAGACATAGGATGGTTATGAAAGCTGAAGATTCTTAAGCATTTGCTCCAAAGTATTCATTGAAGTGGACCGTACACTCCTGATTTTCACCAATCCTGGCTGTACACAAAGTTCTTGTTTTTCTGCCAGGCTAGTCACATGGCAGCAAATATCAATGGAGCCTCGTTGTGGATCAGGAGCTGTACCAAGCCCTTCATATATATTTAACCTCATTCAGTCACACAACATTTTAACATATGAGGAAGTGGGCATGAGGTGAAGATACTCTGTGAAGGTCTCAAAGACAGAAGCTGGCTTTGAACCTAGCTCATAACTCTAATCTGTGGCACTTAGCTTACATACTATGTGTGCATGTGTGTGTCGGGGGGGGGGGCTGTTCATTCAGCTTTTCTCTATCAACATTTTCTCTTTATTGATTAAAAACAAAAGAAGCTCTGAGAAGCTGAATGTCCAAAGACCACTGATTCTCTGAATAACATTGCTGGGTCCCATGCAAGAACATTAGGTTCCAAGGCTTGGCTCTTTCAGATAGTCTCTGGAACCAGACTCAGAAGTAGGTGAGCAGAAAGATGACCTCATTAATCTGTTTTTCTATGCCCAATTGTAGCCTGCTCTGCTATAAAAGGAGATGCCCAGGCGATGCTCAAACTCCCAAGGCTGCCAGTGAATCAGGCACAAGGTGGGAGGCATTTGATTACACACTCTGTCCAACATTCTGAACACTCACCTGCCTCAGTCAGAGGAGGAGGAAGTGTTTGGCATATCATTTCCACTTTCGTGCAAAATGAAATTTCCCAATTATTCAGTTGCATAACCACCTCTGTCATTCTGGAGATTATAATTACACATTCAACACCCCCCAACTCCCAGACACTGCTGTGCAACCAGGCATCAATGGGCACTTTTCAGTCTTTATTAAAAATAGAGGGCGTCTGAGTCACAAAGGGAAACAGGAAGCAAGTCCAGGAGTGGGCAAGCTGTAACCAGGATGCACAGGACTCCACTGGATGCTATAGATAGACATCAAATGATGCAATCCTGCGGAAAGCTGTCTCTATAATGGGAGACAGGGCACATTGCAGAGACTGACTTGAGCCAGAAACTATGGAGAATTTGTGTTCCCATTTCATTTTGGCTCTTTTTCCTAGCTCTGTGATCTCAGAGGACTTGAATCTCTGCTCCTTTCTCGGAATCAGATGGACAGCAGTAAATTCCCTGTCTGTGCAAAAGGTTTGTTTCCAAGCAGCCAATAACATTAAGCATTATATGTGTAAACCACCAAGATAAACATGTTATGATTACATCCCATATAAAGCTATGACAACTCTGTGAAACAGGACCTGTTACTGTCATATCTATTTTTAAATTAAATTACCAAAGGTCAGATATCTTTAGTGGTGGAGTTGGGGTTTGAATACCAAATACCTACAGCTTATGGGGCAGTTATAAGATTTCAGAGATTTTCAAAAATTAGAAATAAAATGAAAAAATATCAAATGTCACAAATTAGCAGGCCAATAGGAAGCACTTCTGTGCTCTTACCTTACATACCATCTTAGCATGATGAAGCTTTCTGCTCTTGCAGGACAAATGCAGACTAGGATATATTCAACCAGTATGTTAGAAGGCTACCACGTGAGGGAAGAGGCCCAGACAGGGAACAGGGCAATTCATTATGGTGAAGGAAGAGAAAGAAACACACATCATTATGAAAAGGGGACTCTCCCTCTGCGTGTGTTTTCTCATCTCTGTGTGGGGATTTCTCCCAACTCAGACCAACACCTCAAGATAGAGTGCACATGTAGTCTTCCCATAGGAGATCCTCAGTTGGTTCTGTCTTGGACAGTCTTCAAAAAGGAATGTGTGATGAATTGTTATAATTTGTGTAACTAAGAAGTTCCCAATTAAAGGAAGCCATGGAGACCTAGGACAGGACAGGACAGGACTCTGTGCTCAGAGACAGGCAGAGGGACCTAAGTATAGGAATTTTGGAAATGACTGGGCCTTCACATTTGCCTTACTGCTTCATCATAGGTTCAGCAAAGACAGAAAAAAAAAAACAAACAAACAGCAAGAAAAGCACATCAAAACCACACTGAGTGCTCCTGATCAGAATCAGTATAGAAAGAAAGTCTTTGTTCTGCTCCAGGCTGGTGAAGGAGGAAGATGAGTTTTGGTGAGAGACTGGACTGGAATTCTAGTTCTACTGCTCAGCTCTGTTGTTGGAGTGGCTTCATCTGTAAAATGAGGAAGACAAAACTCCCATTCCAGGTTGATGGTTGACAGGATTAAGTAAAATGAGGAGTTCAACAGTTAATTCCCCATTTCCTTTACTTACCAAGATGTTACACTACCCACCCTTTTCTTGACTACATTTTACACCTCGCTCAACTTGTTAAAAATAGCTCCATGTATGTATTTCTGAATTCTGGGACTTTTAAATTCTTTCATCTCTGGTTTCCTGGGGTTTGTTGGCCCCCTGTTTCCATGGTGATTTCCCGGGGCTATGCCTCTGCTATATGCTCTGACTGACACTTTTTCTTGATTTGCCCTTTCTGTTCTTGTCTGTTTGAAGTGAACATAGACAAAAGAAAGATGGACCAGGATCTAGAGTCTATCAGCAAGGCTGGTAAAATCTGGTTTCTACAGGGGACCAAAGACTCTTACCAGGAGATTAGTGTTTCACGGGTTTCAGTATGCCTAGAGAAGTCCTATATGTTTTTTAATTTTTTATTATTTTGTTTCTCTTTTTTGAGATTATAATACATAACTTTCTTTTCTTTCTTTCCTTGTAGTAGACATGATAAAGTGATGGAGAAAAGCCCATGAGGCCTCAACCCTACACAAGAAATACAGACAACTAAGGAGTGTTGGGAGCCAGAGAAGCAGTCTTTCCTGCGAAGAGATCTTGTACACCAGGCAAGGTCTATAAGGTAAGTGCTATGTCTACCAAAGCACTCCTAGGCAGAACAACTTCCTCTTATGAAGAACCAGGGTGGTATGTTCTACATGTAACACTTTTGCATGATTTACAACTCTAGATAAGAATGTTCTACATATGACACATTTGTATGGCTTATGGTCTACCATCTTCCAAAAGATGCAGGGATGGAGTTGTATATTCATGATCCTAATAAATAAGGGCTGATCACAGTGCGTGGCATTACATGGCAGGCATGCTGTTTAATCATAACCAACCACCAATTAAGCTTTTCCTGTTCTGCTGTGGTTTGAATGTGAATTTGTCCATCATAGGTCCATGAATTTGAACATTGAGTCCCCAGATGGTGATGGCACTTGGGAGGTTGCTGGAGTCTTGTTGGATTAAGTAGGCCACTGGGGACAGACCTTGAATTTTGGGAACACAAAGTGACCAATTATCATGTCTTTCTTCCTATGACACATCAAGTCCCTTCTTAACCTGTGAGCCAGGATAAATCTTTCCTTCCTTAATTTGCTTCCTTTTGGGTATTTGGTTACAACTCTGAGAAAGTGGCTAATATTTATTCATTTGCCTATTTACATACATGACAAGACAAAAACAGTTTAAAATAATAGCAATTGCTTTCTCAAAACAATCTATTTCTATACTAATATTTTATTCTAGCGTTGAGGAGACTGAGCCTCAGAGACATAAGAACTTGTCCAAGGATTCACTTTGCTAAGAAGAGCTGCCTGGAACTATGAGTCAGATGGTCCTCAAGCCTGCATGTTTCCCTGCAGCAGCACACACCTTCTCTAGTAAAACTCTTATCCAGGCCATGGGATTTGGAAAGACACCAGTTTGTCTCAGTCAAAATTAAATGCTTTTTTTTTTAAAGGATAATGATGGTTTTGGAAATATAGGGGCTCAGGGGCCATTAAAAACACAGTCTGTCAATCTCATCTTTCCCAGCTTAGCTTTTCATTAGGGAATCAATTGATTAAGACTTAGAAGATTCATTTGATACAAGGCACAGAGAAGTCTACAAGGGTGGTTTTTTTGTGGCAAAAGGAAATGCCAACTAACCATGGGTGGCTGGAGAAAAGCATGGCATTACCTGCTGTCCATGGTAGAACACAGCAAGGAGGAACATGGCCATCAGTAGCAGTGACGCCTCCTTGGTCCCCAGGAAATCTCTGTGAGAAAAACAAAGGCAGAATGGCGTGGTGACTAACAACTGTGGAGGGATTTCAAGGTTAAACATGAAGAAACAGGATTAGAATGAAGTGTGAGAAGAAATGAGTATTTTCTAAATATCTGACATGTGATATAGAGTGCTATAAGGGTTTGCATGTCATCTTATTCAGAGGACAAGAGACCGTCAAGCCTATGAGGTCCTAGAGGGTATAGCTGATAAAAGAGAGTCTAGAGTTTAGCTTCTAGATAATATGATCACATCCATAGCAGCAATGTCTCTATTTGTCTAAAAATTTTCTTCATTTCAAAGAGATTGAATACTGTGATCAAAAATATCTTGTGAGGTAAGTATTCCTTTTTTGAAAGGTATTGACCTACTTAAGAAGCCAGTATTCAATGCTTGCTATGTGATGGTCTTTATCTTAAGTGTCTTCATGCTTAGATTATTATCTTAAGTGTATGAGTTGGACAATTTTAATTCCCCTATCAGTTATTTTAATCCTCATGTCAGTTCTATGAGTGGGGTCAGCTGACCCTTATTTTTTATATCTTTTAATAAAGACTGTTTATTTCCTGCCAAGATGCTAACAGAAGAGTTTATTGTTGGTTCTTAGTTATAGTCCCAGAGAAGCACATCATGATTGAGCATCTACTGTATCCCAACAAATGCTGGGATCAAGAAATGAAGAGGATACATTGTTCATGCTTTCAAAATAATTCACAAGAAGCAAGAATCAAATATATAGGTAACTCTGTAATTAGGGTGAATGTATCCTTGTTGCTCTGATATTGTTTGAAAAGAGAAAGTAACTAACTGAGACAGAATGTTCAGAAAATACTTAAAAAGGCCAGGATGTACTTCTAAGCCATATATCACTTAGCTTGGTATTTACACATACATCTCTAGCCTCAAAATAATAAGCAAAAACCATATCATGTTTGAGGTCACATAAAGACTCAGTAAGGGAAGCTGCTTGAATTTGTCAGAACCATCCAACAAGAGTGCTAAGGTGAAGATGGATGAACTATGATTCATCCTTTAGGGTAGAGATCCATCCATCTGTCCATCTGTCCATCATCCATCTATCCATGTACCCAACCATTCATCTATCCATTCACCCCATTCATCTACCCACCCATTCTATACTATTGTGCTTATCTTGAGGAGGGAGGCATATTTATGTATTTCTCTTTCATTTCTGTCACTTACTTCTCTGGTCTTTGATGTTCATGGGCTGCTGAGAAAAATGATTAAAGACATAAACTTTAAAGGTGATCCAGATTCCTAGTGCAGCTCTGGTTTTAACCAGTTGTTTGACTTCGAGCCAGCCACCTGATATCTCTGAGCCTCGGTTCATTCATACGTGAAGATTGACTCCACAGTGTGTTACCTCCTTAACTGCAAGGATGAAATGAGCAACAGTGTTGAGGCGTTTGGCATGGTTCCTGGCTCATAGCTTCCTCTCACTGCTCCGTGAAGCCTCTGATACACACTCTTGTCTGTGTCTGTCTTGCTTTAAAGAATCATTTGCTCGCGTTACTTGTGTGAATGAGAGCTGTCCATGTTTAGAACCTCCCCTGGAATCTGTCGCTTTGTCCCAGTGCACTGCCTGGCACTTAAGACATCCTCTTCTCTGTGAGCCATGAAGCTTATTTTCAGCCTAGCAACTTATCATTTGAAGCACATTTTCAGGAGACAACATGAATACTTCTTGAATAATTTTGAAAACAGTGATTGGCCAAAAATAGAGACACGACTAGACCAGACTCGGAAGGAAAAAAAGAAAGAAAATTATGAACAATTTTTGAGGGTTTAGCTGTATTTCATATAAAAAAATTTGTGTAGGGACCAAAGTATATGAATAGTAACCCAATCATGTTGAGAAACAGCCAAAAGAATTTTCATTTGAATTCACAAGTTTTTCTTGTACCTCCCATGATTTTTGGAAAAGCATACGGAGAGTAGAGTGACTGAAATATATCCCATATTATTGAGCTTTGCTTGATACTGGGCTTCACAGACTTAATACCAAGGAAATTTCCAGATATTGATTTGTATTAATAAAATAGCTAAAGTAATACTACCATCTCCTAGGAAAAGGGACATTGTTAATTGAAAACACACATAGAGTATTGAAATCCTCAGGGCCACTATAATCTTTAGAGATCATTTAATCTGATGTATCATAAAATTTAATATTTAATGGGAGTATGACTCACTAATGAAGCATTTATGCTAATTGTAGTAAATCTGGAAACTAAAAAAGACAGCTAACCATCCAGAGGAAACTATTATTAATTTGGAATCCATTAAATGTCATTTCTATTTCCTCTTTGCAAAAATGTACCTATAAATTTAAGGTTATATGGCTCATATTGTTTCCTAAGTTTACTTAATGTAGAGAATGATAATAGGCTTTGTAATTAGATATATTACAATTCACTTGGCAAATCCATTTTATTCTGTATTTTGTGTATCATGTGTAATGTAATACCCTTTGCAAGGCTTTTATTTTATAAGAGACTGAGGCCCAGAGGGAAGAGGTAAATGGCTCAAGGTCACATATTGATTTGTGTTACCACAAGGATAAGAACCCAGATTTTGGGTGTGATGTTCTAAGTTTTCAATATTGACTATTCAGCTCCAAATTTTTATTTATTAGTTTGCCTTTTATACCACAAAATTCTCAATAAACCCCCATTTAAATTTGTTTTTATTCTGTATTATAAATAGCATGTAATTTTGAAAAGTTGTATTATATCTGAAACAGCCACTTTATATATATTTCTTGCTCCATCTCTTTCATGTCAACAATTTGTGATGATGTTAACTTACTTCAGAGATACCTGAACATCCATGTTCATTGGTGCCCTACTCACAACAGCTAAACACTCAAAAACTGTTCATAATTTTCTTTCATATTTTCTTTTGAGTCTAGTCTAGTCATGTCTCTATTTTTGGTTAATCACTGTTTTCAGAATCATTCAAGAACTCTTTGTGTTGTCTCCTGAAACATTTTCCAATAGAAAATGGAATCAACCTAGATATTCATCAACTGATAAATGGGTAGTAAAAATGCAATACATATACATAATGGAATTTTGTTCAGCACTAAAAAAATATGAAATTTATGGGAAAATCGATAGAACTTGTAAATATACTGAGGGAGGTAACCCAGCGTCAGAAAGGCAAATACTTCAATGTTATTTCTCACATGAGAATCTTCACTTTCAAGTTTTAGATTTCCATGTTCAATTTGAAGTGCCTGTTGAGCCCAGGAAGGTAGCAGCAGACAGTGTTGTGGAAGGCCATTCCTGGAGGATAGTGGTAAATCTCCTGGGATATAAAAGTGCAGTGGGAGAATATGGGTAGTGGAAAGGTTTAATAGGTTGGTGTGGGAAGTCCTTTTGGATATGTGTTGCTTTTATTGGTTAATGAATAAAGAAACTGCCTTGGCCTGTTGATACGGCAAAGTAGAACTAGGTGGGGAAAACTATACTACATGCTGGGAGAAAGAAGGTGGAGTCAAGAGAGAAGCCATGGAGCTGCTGCTAGCTGGAACCTTGCCTGTAGGCCACGAGCCTCTTGGTAAAACATAAAATAACAGAAATGGGTTAATTTAAGAGATAAGAGTGAGCTAGAAATATGCATAAGCTAATAGGCCAAGCAGTGTTGTAATTAATACAGCTTTTGTGTGGTTATTTTGGGGCTGAGCAGCCAGGAACAAACAAGCAGCCTCCTACAACAATATGTGATGTGGGTGCATGGATGGCAGATATAAGGGATTTCAGAGGGTTAAACAAAACTAAGGCTGTCTAAAAAAAGCCACAAGGAATCCCACTATTTTATAAGTTAATTAAAATATATAATTAAAAAATAATTTGAAGGGAGGTACTCTACATGGGTAGATAATGTAACTCTCAGAAGTCACAGGTTATTAAGCAAAAGTCCTAGTGACAGAGTTAGGGTGCCACCATATAAGTTGTTGGTTAGGGAAGATCCCAAAGTAATAGAGGCTGTTGCCATTCTGTAGTTTCCCAGCAGATTCGGATGACCAGATTCTATTGATGAAGACTTTGGTTGCAAGGTATAAACCTATCAAGCTGGAACTGAGCTAGAAGCTTCCCTTCGGCTGGGTAGTTTTCAAAGTGCCAGAAGATGCTATGCAGACAGCCGGAGGAGAAAAGTCATTAACAGTGTACATAGCCTTGAGTCACATGAACTTCAGAACCAACCATCAGACAAGATGTGCCCAGTGGGTGCCATAGTGTTATGACTGTTAGGGAGTAACCAACCACTTCTGATTAGATTTTTTCATGTCTACTCCAGAGGAGGAACTCATGGTGGGTACTGTAAATGATCAATAGTCAATGGCTGAGAAATCATAGGCCTTAGGGGAACCTACTATTTTTTTTCACTAAAAGGACATATCAATCTGCCTTCTAAACATTCATGCTTGTACCCACAGATTACTGCTGCTTTCAGCCTTAGTCAGAGAAGTTTCTGCTTTTATTGGGTCATGGTTACCAGATTTTGGTTACCAGGCCATGGTTACCATGTTTAACCAGATTCCTAACTGGTAAAAGCATGGAGAATAAGTGATCATTCAGTGCTCAGTTCTGAAAGTAATCTCTACCATGGTTACTCAATGCATGAATTGACTCCACTCCTTTTTTTTGGTGTGTGTGTGTGTGTGTGTGTGTGTGTGTGTGTAGAAAATAAAAATAAAGGGAGTTCTTTACAAAATTTAGTAAGATTTTTAAAATGTGCCAGCAAAGCATTAAAGCGTTGAACCCCCTGATTGTAAACAGACACCAAATAGATTGCTATTGAGGTCAGAAGAGATCTGCTCCAGTGACCCATGGTACCTAGCTTCTGCCAGCTACAACTTTCCCTGGTTCTCTCCAAATAATTTTTCACGTGTCATTTTTTTCTTGACATCATCTAGTCCAATTTATTTTCACTTGTGAACACTATAAATTTTGTGCCTGAAAGGTCTTCACTGTTGATGTATTTTTGCAAGGATGATTTTGCTAGCCAAGGCTTCTTTGTAGCCTGGAAAGCTCCCAGAAACTCCTTACTCAGATTTAGCTCTAAATGCCCAAACTGAGAGTTAGCAGTTAGGAAATTACAGCATGAACACATGTATATATCAGGCATGGAGTGAGGAGGACGGCAGACGAATGTAGAAACGAAAAGCAGAGGTGAAACCTCTTCTGTCTGTAATCACCTATTTTGTAACAACACGTGTATAGTAAATCTTCAGAGATTTTATTGAAGTGAAATAATTGTCTTTCATACTCTTCTTGAGGCAGAGGATAGGACAGAGAGCACGATTGTTATTTCCAGGATCCAAAGTGGACATTGGAGGGAGGCCTTTTCCAAGTACCATTATTATTTAGTAGGGTAGTTATTGCCTGAGCTGGAGAAGATGTTGATCACATTGGGTAGAGAGTGCTGCTTTCCTTAGCTGTCAATACAGCCGCTGGAGAGTTGCAATGAGAGCCGGAACTTAAGTTTTGACCTTCTGACATCTATTACAATGCATGGGTGGATTCCAGTATTTTGCTGATATTTCAAGATGTCAACAAGACATAAGTGGTGCATAAAACAGACTCATTAATCATCAGGTAGAATGCATATATAAATAAAAACCATGAGAAATTAAGGATAGCACATGATCCCAAACAAAGTAAAAAGTGCAGTCAGGTAGAATGACATTATCTGTAAAGCATTGCGCATACATACAGAAGTAAGCTGGGCTTACAGAACGAGGTATGTGCAATTTAAGGGCAACAGTGACATGACATTGTAGGTGATGCAGGCTTACTGTGAATCAATATTTATTAAGTGATTCCAAATGGGATAATGCTTCTTCTAGGAATGTATTCATTTCCATTGTACATTCCATTCTGCAATTATTTAATTGGAAATCTATTGCCAGAAACTATTAAGTGATGGAAACATGAATCTTAGCGCTACTCTGTGTCCTCTAAAGCTCTCATTGTAATGGGAGAGGAAAACATGGAAATTAATGACTACGACATGTAGAGGTTAATGTGGTGATGGGATGGAAGGTGAGTGATGATAATTAAGGCTGTCACCAAGGAGATTATCCTGGAGTTATGTCTTAAGAATTGTGGGTGGGGTTGTCTAGAAACGGACACCTCCGCATAGGAGGATGTACATGTAGAAAGTCTTTTGGGGAAAGTATATGAATTATCACTGCTAAAGTACAGGCAGTAAATAGCAATCTGTAGAGCTTCAGGAGGTGAGGTGAGACTGAAGAATTCAGTTCAGGTCTAAGGAAGGAGAGTTTAGGAATCCTCAGAAAACCAAAGAACTTCTCAAAGGTAACAGAGAGCCATGGGATGATTTGAAGAAAGACTAGGTATTGACAAGATGGGTTTGAGATGGGATAATTATGAATAGAGGTTGGGAGACCAACTAGGGAAGCAAAGTCCTGAAATGAAAATGAGGAACTTCGTAGAATCTTCACATTTGTGGAAGGGACGGGTCATGTTTAATAACAAACATTAACACTGTGCAAATGTTTATCATATTTGACCCTTAAACCATTCATATAGAAGAGAAGCCAGTGTTATTCTCATGTCATTGGTAAGAACATCAAGGATTCGAGAGGTTGAATCAGTTTTAAATTAACTTGATCAAGTTCACATGCATGGCTGGTGGAAGAACTGAGGTTTGAATCCAGGTGGTTTAACTCCTAAATTGATCCTCAAAGGGAAATTCACTATAGTGCCTCCAGGTAAGGTATTCTGAAGGAGATCAGTGTCTAGTGACTGACATGACATTAGAGATGAAGTCACTCTATTTTGAGCTCAGCATCATCTACTGAGAAGGAGGCTGTCATGAAGTAGAACTGATGAACATTGTGGGCAAAAATAGCCTCAGGTATTAGGACCACCCTACTGAAATGTGGTCAGAATGCCATACCTAATGTTCTATGTGATTGCTGTATTTTATAATTAGTCTGCCATTCTCTGGAGAAAGCAGGAACAAGCTGCAAAAGTGCTCCCGAATGAACATGGACTTGTAAAGCACTAGATGAGTCCCATCGGCCTGTGATGGCCTGTGAGATGCATCTGACCTCCATACTTCAGCTGGGACTGAGGCCAACTGTGCTTTTTATTAATTTCTAAGTTAATTCTCTTAGTAGCAGAGAAAGAGCAACACAAGACTAACCAATAGCTGACCTTTAGAGAGGACGTAGCTGAGAGAAGTACATGACTATCAGCCATGAGTTTAGGATCATATTTGATCTCACAGTTCTTACTTAGAAGTTATTAACTTTCCCTCAAAACCAATAATAATAATGATAATAATAAAATATTAACAATTTCTCCTTAGAAGAGAGACTGAGAATGTACTTTCTATATGATAAGCACATTTGAGACTCACTGTATTGTGTTTCCCTTTCATTGGTTAAAGCCACAACCTTCAGAATTACTCCATGTGGGGACAGGGTCTATAAGGAGATAGCTAATGGTAAATGGAGTTATAACACAGGCTGTTTTGACCCAATAAGCTTGATGTGCTTATCAAAAAGGAAGAGGCCCCAGCCTTCTTCTCATCCTGTTCAGTTTATCTGAGGGTCCACCAAGAAGTTGGCCAGATACAGGAGAGGAAAAGAACCATCATCAAGAAGCCAGTCAGTGAGAGTGTATTATATACCCAGTATTATATACACCTGCGTGCATATGTCATATGCCAAAAAAGAACTTCCATCAATCCAGAAAAATTTCAAAGGTCTAAGAACATCAAAGGGTAGAATGGAGAGAAATAGGACAATTAGCTATAAGAGGAATATTGTTAGACTAGTGTTGGAGAGATTTATGGCAATACAAATTTTTTCAAGTAGTGAATTCAGTTAACCTACAATTAAGCAAGTGTGTTTTTCCATGAAGTTCCAAGAGACACATGTAGACAAAACTAGGAAGAGCATGGGTTTCTACTAATAGGCCAAAAGATAGCATATATTTTGATATGTTAACATTATATGGTATTTCCAGATCTCAGACAAAATGAACTAGATTTATATAGATACCAACTGATGTGGATCTTAAAAAGATGATATTGTCTGACAACCACCACCACCACCACCACCACCAACAACAAAACCAATGTAAAAACAACATCAGATTTCTTAGATGCAGATGCTAAACATATATTAGAAGAAGCTACAACTGGAATGGATACAAGTTTAGTGTTTTGGACTGAGGAGATTGCTCAGTGGTTAAATCGTTTGCCATACATGTATGAGGACTGGAGTCTGGAGCCTCAGAACCCATGTGATTACTGAATAGGCATGGAAGCCTGCTGTAATTCCAGCCTCAGAAGCTGAAGGAAAAGGATCCCATTGCAAGCTGGCTAGCAAGACCAGCCATATCAGTGAGCTCTGGGTTTTATTGAGAGACCTTGCCTCAGTGAATAAGGTGGAAGAATTATTGAGGATGATTGTTGTTGGTTGTTCTACAGACAGCTCCTGACATCAACCTCTGTTCCTTCACATGCATGTACGACACACATGTGCACTCACACACAGGTGTACACACATGCATGAAAATGGAAAGAAAATCAACAATAACAATTCCTGTTTTTAGTGGATTAGTTAATTGTTCTTGGGAGAAGGAGGAGAGTAAAAATAGGTAAGGGAATTTGAACGATGTCTGATATTTTTTTTCTTTAATACAGAAACAAATGTGGCTGATTGTTATTGTTTACTTTCAGGACTGACTCATGGACATGCAGTGTAGGCACTTTTGGAGGTTTCTTGGCCTTTACCTTCTAAGACTATTAGAAGTTTGTTCTGGCTTCACTAGATGCACGTGCTTCCTACACTTGCTTCGAATCAGTCTGGTTCCCCGTGGTGATAATTTGTTTGTGATCTAACAAATAAAGCTTGCCTGAAGTTCAGAGTGCAGAGCTAAACCACCAGTTAGTCACAGAGGCCAGGCAGTGGTGGCACACACCTTTAACCCCAGCACTCAGGAGACAAAAACAGACAGATCTCTGTGAGCTCAAAGCCCCCGTGGCTACACAAGACTGATCCAGTCTCAAAGAGAAACAGAGTCAGGTGGTGGTGGCTCACACCTTCAATCCCAGCACCAGGGAGGTAGGGATGGGAAGTGATATGGCTGGGCAAAGAGAAGAATATTAGGTGGGAGGAGACAAGAGCTCAGATTCAGTCTGAGGATGCAGTCTGAGGATTCATAGAGACAGGATCACCTCTTCAGTCTGAGGATCCACTAGAGGTAAAAGATTTCTCTAGTGGCTGGCTACATTGCTTCTCTGATCTCTCAGCTTTCACCACCTAGTGTCTGTCTCCAGGTTTTTATTGTTAAGAACAATTAGAATTCGTGCTACAGTTCCTCCTACTATTTCCTGGACAAAGTCTGATCTGATACGCTGAGTACCAGTGAGTGGGTCAAGTGAAACCCCCAGAAGTGAATCCAGAGATTGAAGTAGGGTCAAAGGGCTGAAGAAATCAGAAGACACATCCTTCCACCTTACTTTACTCTGAGGAATTTTTCTCCAACCCTGCTGATACTTCTAACAGCTGAGTGAATGGATCTTCCAAGGCATGGGGGTTACGTCTCTTGACAACATACACTGCCTGTATCATCAGACCTCTTCTTGCATTTGCCCCCCGCCCTCTTCTCTGCTCTGTCTCCCCCCTCACTTTCATTGTCCTGGAGTTGTATCAGAAGCTAAGCATTACCTCACACTCTGTTCTCTAAGGAATCTGGAATTATCCAGTACTTCCTGCATTTTTATATATTTCAGAAATAACAGTGAAGGATCATTATTGCTCAAGCTATAGTGACTGATGTTATCAATATTGCTGTAGCTAAATTAAAATTTAAATCTCATAGGCCTTATAACTGCAAATGCTGAGCAAGTTAATTGTTAGGTGTGGCAGAAATCTAAACTACCGCGTCCAATTTAGTCTATAGTTCATATGCTGAAAAGTAGAGAGTTTTCCTAGACTTGTAAGCTGGACAATGTCTGAATGAGATGTGTTCACAACAAGCCAATCCCTCAGTTTCAGGAATGACCGCACCCATGTGCCCAGTGCTTTTATTTTCATGACTCCTGGGTTCACAGACACTGTCGTGGGCACTTACTCTCCACTGTGGTTCAGGTTGTCGTAACTCAGAAAGAGACCCGCATAGATGGTTTCCGTCAGCAGGGCATAGATGGCGATCATAATCAGCAGCACAGCCAGCTTCAAGACAGAGTTCAGCCGGAGAAAAACTGCACAGGTCACCATGGCCAACACCCCCGTGAAGACAAAGTACTGCAAACAGAGAGCAAAGATGGTCAGACTCACGAGGATCCCTCTGCTAGCCATGCTGCCCATTGGTCTCATTAGGAAGATTTTTTTTTTTGTTGTTGAACATGGGAGGTCAGGGGCCTCCTGGAATTCAAATTGATCTCTCCCTTCTCCTGCCCCAGGTCTCTGCTCCCTGTCTCCCTGAGTGACGTCATCATTTACCTTATTCCCCTTCAGTCTCATTGCTGTAAAAATATGTTTTTATCATTTTAGTATTTTATGTGCTCTGCATGTATGTCTAGGTACTACATACATGCGTGGTGCCCACGGAAGCCTGAAGATGGTGTCCTGTTCCGTATTATTAGAGTTACAGGTGGCTGTGAGCTGCATGTGAGTTGGCAGTAGAAGCCCAGTCCTCTGGAAGAGCAGCCACGACCCTTAACCACCAACCCATCTCCAGATTCTCAGGCTCTCCGTTCATGCCTCCTTCTCTCCCGTGTCCTGCAGTCAGCTATTTTCAGTTTTTAGGCTCTTCATTATTTTCTGAACAGATCTCATGCCAACCCAGCTTTATCTACTTTTCTTGCTTTATTTCTCACAAGCAGCTTGGGAAAAGTCTTTTAATAATAATAATAATAATAATAATAATAATAATAATAATCACATTGTCATTTATTTATATGTATGTGTGTGAATGCCACAGCATACATGTGGAAGTCAGAAGACAACTTGTGGGAGTTGGGGCTCTCCTTCCACACGTGGGTTCTGGGATTTGAACTCAGACTGTTAGGCTTGTCAGCCAGTGTCTTTATCCACTGAGCCACCCTGGCAAGCAGCCTCCCTTGTTTCCATCTAAATCTGTTGCTAGGCTTTCGCTTCTCTAAACACATACACACACACACATGCATTCTCTCTCTCTACCTAGGATTTCTGAAACACCAGCCTGATCACGTTCCTCCTCACTGGAAATCCTTTCTTTGCTCTCCAGGCCCTCAAATTCTTCTGTCTCCCACACAGCGGAGCTCACAGGCTACCACGTACTAGCTCTCTCTTCACTCTCTAAACCCTTCTCTCACACCTCCGTGGCCTGGGGCTCAAATCTCATCCAGGTGCCTAAGCCTTACTTCTATTAACAGATCAGGTGTCCGGTCCTCTGGGAAGCACCCCCCAACCTCTGTACCCCACAGAGACGAGCATGGCATCTCCCACTCTGTGTCAAGCATCGCTGCTCTAACTGCAAATGTAGAATCACCCAAGAACTTGAAGAGTGGAGCAGTCTCCCAGCCTCTACACAGCAACCTTTCTGCAGTCTCTGAGAAATACCTTGGGCTATTTTCTTTACAGAACTATCCTGACATATTCTGAGTGTCGTTTTAAATTGGGATTAGTCAGAGGTCCATTTTGATCTCAAAATCTGCACATGTATTGTCTCTTGGAGCATTGAAACTACTCAGGATGGGACTCACAGCTCTCAATTGTATAGGTTATGAAACCAATGGCCGTAGAGATAAATAAACTGCTCATGATCCTGAAGCTATAAGTTGATGTCTTGGTCATCTAGATATGGCCAGTTGACAGGCGTGTGATTCTAGTGGGAATGAGGGGCTTGATAACACTACAACTCTTTCATGTACACATTGCCTTCTCCTATTATACAGAGGGGCAGCTTTTATATGGATGGAGACAGGTAAGAATTTTTAAAAATCTCTGAGTACTGAAGATGTGCTATGAATTTCTTAAGTGACAGTGACTCATTTGTGCAACCCTTTTTACAAATATTGATTCAAAAATGTAGGTAGTGTCTCAGATGACTTCTCATTAAGGACAAACTCCTTGTAGACTGGCTCAGAAGAGAATCAGATACTGTCTCTGCCCTTAAAGACTGTCATTTGTTGCTTCCTTTACCATGTCTTTTTTCCTAATAAACCCAATTACCAATCCTTGTACCTAATGGAAGGATCAACTGTCTTCAGCTGTCCTCTAAGGTTTTTCCTTAGGCAAGATTTATATATAGCTCATGTTGATTTGATACAGGAAGTCAGGTGTGATGAGGCCAGATGTAAAAGAGTTCCACCTGCACAGTTTTTCTTCATCTGGAGAAACCTTAAAGATGCTCCATTTTAATGCAGGCTATAGGGTAGGAAAATATATCTGAGGGATTTTGTTTTGTTTTTGTCTTTAGCACAACATATAGTTGTGCCTGGTTGTGTCAACTTAAATTATGAATTGTGTATTATATCAAAATCTATTAAAATAATAGTGCCCTTGAAGCAAAGCCTTTGGGGGGGCATAATAGTTGGATAAGAATGTTGTGCCCATTTAGTGAATGCCCATTGTAATCAGGATAGGTGATTGGAGGTTGAAGAAATAGATAAGAATTTGCTGGGGCCTAAAGGGAATGACAGTAAAAAAATATGAGACAGGTATGAAAATGCCAATAGAAATGTACTTTGGTAGGGATGTGACCAACTGTGATAGGAGCATAGAGCAAGCAGATTTCATGGAGAGAAGGTGTGGCTAAAGAGGGACAGAAGAGGTGAGTTTGTTTTGGGTTGTGAAGGGTGGACAACAAATAGGAAGACAAAATAGTCTAAATGCCAGGCTATATGGAGCAGGGAGTTAGTAGAATCATTCCTTGGATTAGACAAAAGATCCATGCAACTAATCATAAGGAGAGCTAGCAACACAGGTCAAGAGAATATATGTTGTCTCCCTGCTTTATCTACCTAGCCTTAAAGATAAACTAGAAATGTGGAATCGTATTATTTTTATGGTACATTGGCAATTTTATGTTTTTATGGTCTCAGTAAATTGTGTTAGCAGGTCCTTCCCTCTAACTCTGAAAATCTTGGACTCATTATGACTTGACAAACTCAACACTACACAAACTTCTTAGACAGAACACATGTATTCATTAATATATGACTGTTATCTATGAACCTGCTCTGTTAACTAAGGACCTCCTATGCTCCATCTTGAATGGCTCCATATTCATATTATGACACCATCACGGCATACCATAAATTATCTTGGCATCGCATAATGTTTTCCTCTTATAAGAGAAACAAGGAGAACTTTACACCATCACAACTGGAGAAGGAACTGAGTATTTACACATACAAGTCAGACAAACTGAACTATCTGTGCCCATTTGGGTACTGCTCAAACCTATGTCATTCTAAACTCACAGGGAAAGAAGGAAAGAAATCAAGCTGACAGTTTCCAAAAGTCTCTATGGCTGAAAAGAACAATCCAAACACTGATTGATGCACACACAGATTGGTCTCCAACAACTCCAGGTCTTGCAGCAAGCACTACAGTAAGGGTGAGCAGGTACAAGATACAGTTTCTCCAACTAAACCTCAGCCTGGGCTTCTCGCTTGTTCAAGGAGTGAAGATACTGTGATTCAGGGTCACCACTGTGTGTGTGTGTGTGTGTGTGTGTGTGTGTGTGTGTGTGTGTGTATGTGTGTGTTTCATGTTGTGAAATAGTCATGTTTTCCCCTTTATACAATCTGTTTTAACCCATTTTTGGTGTATAAAAATGATTTTAACCTTGATTTGCTCACTTATTACTTACTATTTTTTCCTGTATTACTAGTTTTGAGCATTCTGATTAGTGTGTGTGTGTGTGTGTGTGTGTGTGTGTGTGTGTGTCTGGTGTTGTTTAGGGAAATTCTGACTTATAGCTTTCATCAAATTTGGAAAGAAATGTTCATTAATTATTTAGTCTGTCTTTTTTTCCTTCTTGTGGGAGAGGACTCAAATTATGAAGGTGTTATGCTGGTTAAAATTGGAGTTTATGCTAGTTTTAATCCCTGTTTTGTCTTGTAATTTATTTTGGACATGTCCATTGCTTTTCACCAATTTTACTCTTATTTTTGTCTATAATGTCTAATATTACTAGCTTCCTTCCAGTGTAGTTTTCATCTCACATTTAGTAGTTTTTCCTTCTAAATGTTTAGTTTGGATTCTACATTTATCTTTCAGGTATTTTAAGCATATGAAATAAAATAATACTAATTTTATTGCCTGTTTGATAGTTATATGTAAACACCCAGTTCTGGCTTAATTTCCATTCATCAATTATCTCTTTCATTATCAATAGTAGTTCCTTCATTTTAATGTCTGGTCATCATTGATTGAATGCTAGCCACAGCATTTTTTTTCTTCTAGGAACTGAATCTTCATCTTATTTTTTATTGTTTTATTTTTGTTAAATCCTGGATGTTTTAAAATTCTTATGAGTATTTTCATGATTCATTCTAAGATATAATAAAATCACAGTACAAAAGTTTCATTTTTTTAAAAAAACTACATTTACATCTTATTTAAAGGAAGAATCAGGGCAGAATATAATCTAGGAATAGACACTTAACACCACTAAAGCCTTTAGCTCCTGCTCTGTCAAGTGTCCAGTGGGCTGTGACGTGTTTTAGTCAGTGCAGGGTCACACGCTATTTTCAGCCCATGTGAGCTGCAGATCCTGATTAACTCTGATGGTTTTCCCCATCACTGATTTTTACGTGCTTGTGCCGATTAGACACTCTGCAGCTCTGAGCCTTTCTCTGTGCAATCCTCTTCTCAATGGTGGTGTACTCTGCAACCTCTAAGCCACCTTACCCTCTCCTGACTCTTCATTTGCTTATTCTCGAGGCACAAAGTCACTGTGTTTCATCTGGATTCACCTCCCTGAGGCACGGTCTGCACAAAGCTCAAGGCATTTCAGGACTCAGTCCATTTGCTTCCTACCTCTTGGGAATCACCGTCTTCGTTGCTTGGTGTTCAGTATCTTACAAGATACAGTTCATGGGCTATGTTTGTTTGTTTCTATTTGTCCCAAGTGGAGATGGAGATCTTTCCCTGTTACTCATCTGAAGGATGAATAAACATTGTTAAATAGACAGTAGGTTCTGTCCTGAGGTCAGTCTTTGGATAATTTTACAGTAACATTATAATATTTATCTTTTACTCTTAAAAATGTATAAGTATGAAGTGGTTTGAAGCACTGGAAAAAAATTAAGGTACAAAGAATGTGTGTTTGTGTGTCCTAAGATGAAGTCATCAATGTGTGGGATGTGGGAAAAGAAAGGCTTAGACATTAGATAGACTCAAAACGTGACTCCAGGATGCAGAATATAGATAGGCAAACCTCTACTGGAAAACTTGCTCTCCTGGACCACAGCAAACCCTGGCCACTCTTACAAACAGTGATCTTGAGCAGATGGAAAATGAAGTAAAAAGATTTGGTTCTGAAATGAGGGTTCTCTCAGGGTTGGAGATGATAACCATATGGGTTTACACAGGAGATCTGCATTCATTTTATAAACTGATGCCTTCCCCTTCTTCAGCTGGAACATGGCTTCTTTTCACCCATTTCCTTTATCTTTACTCCTCTCCAGCACACGACAGGCTTTTAACTTAGAACTTAGTTATTTTTTGCATCATAGAACTGCTTTGTGTTTATAGCTGATCATCCAATTTGGTAGAATGCTTTCAACTAGGCATGGTTTCTCATAGGCTGATGTGCAAACATCATGTTGATAGCAGCGGGAACCAAGTCTCAGAGAAATGACATGTTTTGCTTGGGGACAGACCCTTGTGAGATCTGGGAGCTGAATGAAGCCTTCAGAATTTCTGAAAGTTTTATTTCTTCTAGTTTGGCAGACAGGAGCCTAGAGAGAAACACAGATGTGCAGACTGAAGTGGCAAACTCTAGGTCAAGTCAAGTGGCTGTCACAGCTGGAGAATTAGCTTTTGACTTTAGTTTGCCGAGTCCTGAGTAAGATGATCCATTGGTTGTAGAGGGAGGTTCTAAATTTCCACTTTATGTTCATTGGATCTTTTAATTATATTTCTATTTTAGAGTATATTATGAACCCATTTCCACTTTTGAGTATGCTTATTGATAATATATATCATAGTCCACACAAAGTTTTTCAGGAGGAAATAATAAATAATGCCAGATATTAAATAAGCAGACCCTGTTTTGTGCCAGGTGTTCTCTATATTTCTTTTTATGGATATACTTACTCAATTTTCATAACTTCCCAGTGAGCATTACTTTTATCTTTATTTTATAGTTATGGAAACTGAGGCACAGAGACAAAACTGTGTGATCATAAAGCTTGCCCACCCGGACCTTATAGCTAAAAAAAAGCAAAAACCAAACCAAAAAACCATGAATGCTGTGGTACTGAGATGTGAGACTCACATGTGTATTCAGGTCTAGAGTGCCGACTTGGAGAGACAGGGCACACAGATCAATACACCATGAACACCTGCCTCATGCCAGACACATGCTAGGAGCTATGTATTTGCCAAGCCAATAGACAGCAAGGTATTCATTTTCCCATTTCATAGATGAGGAAACAGACCAGAAAAAGTAAAGTCCAGCTTAGACTAGCTCTTACTACCCACATCTTAGCTTTCCTTTACTCTCAGTGTTGGGATGCTCCCTGTGTTCTTCAAACCAAGAAGTTCTTAGGAAGCTGGTTATCACACAGAATCTTATACACTAAGGGGGAAACAGGCTGTATGGTATTCCCATCTATCCTTGCACATCCCCAGGAAGAGTCTGGTTTCTTCTCCTTCTAGGACTAGGATAAAGAATGAGGAATCTATAGAACAAGCGCCAGTACCAAGCCATTATAACTGAGTTAAAAGAGAAAGAAAGGAAGGAAAGGAGTTAGAAAGAAAGCAAAGCAGTAAGGTGGGAGTATGACTGAGCAGGCTACTCTCTGAACACTAGCTTTATTATTAATTATAACACAGTGGCGGCAGCAGCCTTTCCTGTGTTTGTAGGTGTACATGGAGGATTCAATGGTTCTCAGTCCTATTCTTAGACCCAGAGAGACTAGCAAGACCCTTTTCTCATCTCACATGTTGGAGAACTCTGAGTCTGTCACCTCTTTGAGGATCAGGGGTAACCCTGATCCTCATAATATGGGATTGGGTGGGGTCTTCAAGAGCTATCAGCTAACATCTTTTCTGGCCTAGAATTTCTATTCTAATATACACAGGTCCAGACTAACAGATTTTGTAGACTGACCCTAAGACCCATGGATTGATTAATGACTCTGTGGTCAAGAGAGGGCTAAACATGCAACATGATGGCAGGCATCCTGATGGGATGTTGTCAGACCCAGTGGTTCTCTGGAAACTGCCCCTACCATGTTGACTTCTGTTTAGCTGTAGATTTCTGTCTTTCTTTTTTCTATTTTTTAATTCCCTTCTTTTTTCTTCTTTCCCTTCCTTTCTTCCTCCCCTTCTTCTTCCTTCCCTCCACCCCCTTTATCACAGTGGGAGCAGTACAATTACTTGACCACAGAGACTCTGACGCAGTCTCCTACAGGGTCAGCTTGGATGAGATGATTAGGAGAGAAAGAGACAAAAAAGAGATCAATGTATAGTGGGAGAAGGTGAAAAAGGAAGAAAGGAAGAAGAATGGAGAGAGAACCAGTGAAGTATGTATGGGTAAGGGAAAGATGCAGAGGAGGGAGCAGGCACAAGGATGGAGAGACAGAGAGCATGGGGTAAAGAAAAGACAGAAAGGAAGGGAGGAAGGAAGGAAGAAGGAATAGGCAGAAGGAACACGGGTCCTGGAGCAGCCGCTAAGACCCTTTGGCCAGTCCTGTGCCCCTGTGCTGGTGGAGGTGTTCATGTCCTCCTGTCACCACTGGGAACTTGCAAATAAATACCTCTGGGTAGGAGCAGATATCTGTAAACACAGCTGAGGAATTGAAAGTCAGGTTCTTCAAGGGTATCGACTTGTCAAAATCACACCACAGCTGCGGATTAAAAAAAAAATAAAAGAACAGCAACAAAAAACAAAAAGACACAGGAACAACAGTCAGTGTGAGTGTTGGGAGGGGGACAGTGTGCTAGAGCTGCTGGCTTTCAGCCAGAGCCAGGGGTAGGAGGGCCTAGAGGGGTTTGCCTGCCAGGAGGGAGGCACCCGTTCCTTTCACCTCTTTTATTTTAAAAAAATAAGCACTGGCTCAGAAAAAGGCTTTTGTAAGCCAGTCACGAAACTGGGTTAAGATGGCTCTGTTTGCCCTGTCACTTTGGGACACTGGAGTGTGTTTGTAGGGCACAGAAGAGAGCTAGAGAACGGGGGAAGAGGTCTGAGGTGAATTGATAGCCTGTCTCCAGATACAAAGCTGGGAGAATTTAAAGGATCCGAAGGGGACACGGTTTCTAGAAAGACTCTTAACATTGGAGTGATGGGCATCTCCTAGGGCTAGTGTTACCGCTGAATGCTTTTTGGCATTCCAGGGTCACATCCATTGGGTGAAAACCTCCTCTGTGCCAGACACTTAGTTAAGAAAGCCCCACAATCATCTTGTGAGGTAACTGCTCTCTTTATCCCCAGTTTACAACCGAGAAATTTGAAACTCTGAGAGGTAAAGTAACTTGTCTAGGGCCACCACGCCGGTGACGGATAGAGCTGAGAATCAAACGCAGGTCTATCTGACTCCAAAGCCTCCTAGCTTCCTGCCACACCAGTGATGTGGTATTCGCCACCTAGAGCTTTTTGGAGTCTTTTCGAAATCCCGCAACCCCTCTAAATCTGCTTCATCAAGAATCGCGATCCTAGGTACCAGTTCACTTCATATGGATCTGAAACTCCATATCCATCCATTTCAAGTGCCTTGCTCTATACAACGTTCAGTGGATGAGCACATCAATAGATGATGGCTTTTCCTTTATTTGTTCCTTTGAGTCGATTACAACAAAGTCAGCAACAGAGCTTATACAGCGAACTAGAGGCAGTCTAAGCCCCCACTTCAGATGCCGAACAACAGGGAGAGTCTGCAGCTTGTGTCAGTGAACGCTCAGGTCCGTTATCACGTGGCCCAAAGGGCACAATGATCCTTGTATCCACAGACGATGCCTCGAGTAGACTGATTCCACATGCCAAGGTCAAGACCAGAGTTAGATCAAGCACCTCTAATCTAGCCTGGGCCACAGACAACACAGACTGTAATAAATATAGAAATACCTGTTGCCTTCATGGTCTGACTCTATAGCGAAAACAAAACCATTGAAATTTGAATCATCAAATGAAAAGCATCCATGAATATTATGGTGGTTGTGGTTTCCTCTGAGTTCTATGTGCCGCGTCAAATATGAGTCCTCAGAAAGCCATAGACAAGGTGCTCAAGTTTTCTGGAGTGAAATGCAGTTTCCTCATCTATCAAACATGGAGAATAATACCCACCTGTTGCACATAGTTCAATAAGTGTCAGCTATTTTGTTTTCATTTCCCCATCCTGCCCTCTTCCCAGAGATGCGTTTTAGCACATCAGGTTGAGCACGGATCATGGAGTCAGACAGACCTTATTAGTAAGTTATTTCATATCTCTGAGCCTCAGTTGCCTCAGCCATAAAGTGGGGATAAATGAGACTTACCTCATAGGGTTTATGTGGGGTTTAAGTAAGAAAAAAATGTGTGATGGTCTTCCTTCAGTGCATGGCACATAGCAGGTAGGTCCTGATACTTAATAAATAAATTACAACTTTTATTTACCATTATAATGTATTGGCCGCTGACAGTGGAGAATCTGAAGGCCAGTGAAGGTCCTCTGGGACAACTAAGCTCCCCTGGTGGGTTAAAGATAATTTTCCCACAGTAAAATACACACTTCTACAGGGGCCATTATCTTGTCCTCCATCCCCGAGCGTGGGACTGAACTGATGCATGAATATAAAGTACCATGGAAGGGCAATACAAGAAGCTGCTGGTTCCATAGGCACCTAGTTCCTGACTCTACATTAGATACCACAGGGCTGAAGGGCTTGGAGGATGCTTACGATATTTATGACTGCTCCCAGGAAATTAATCAGGATGGAAGCGAAGATGATGACGTTCCGGGCCAGATACGTTTCATTAATCCAACAGCAGGTTTTGCGGAGGACGAGGGGCAGACACTTATAGTCCTCTGCTGTGGTGATGAGGACCAGAGCGGAGTGCAGCATGATCAGAATGGAGAACTGGATGGTCATTGGCATCAGCCTGCAGGAAACACAGAATGTGGGTCATGTGGGCACAGGTCAGCTCATCCCCACCAAACAGCCCTAACAACCTCGTTCATGTTCTTCCTTCCCCACCCTGTGTGCAGTTCCTCTGGAAGGAATAGGAGGCAGTTGGCTTGATTTGTTTCTTCTCTTCTTTCTCCCTTTGTCTTTCATCTCTCTCTCTCCCACTCTGTCTCTCTTCTCTTTTGGGGGAGGGGACATAAATGCATGTGTGTGCATGAACTTTGTATGCACATTCACATGCATGTAGATGCAAATGTGTGATATGTGTTTGTATGTGGATACATGGAAGGCAGAGGGTGGCATCAGATGGGTTCCTTGGTAATTTTCTACCCATGTGTCGAAAAATCACTAGAACCCAGACCTTGCCTATTCTCCCATTCTAGGTAGCCATGTTGCTCTGAGAATGACCAGCCTCTGTTTCTGCTCCCTGGGTGCTAGAATTACAGTGAACTTCCACTCCTACCTGGCATTTACCAGGAGAACTGAACTGAAGTCCTCAGTCACACTTGAATGACTGTTATTTTACCCACTGAGCCTCAGCCTATTTTATATGGCATCTGCTGCTAAGACACTACACCATATGTAGTATTTCATCAATGGGCTGTGGGAGAAAACCCATCACATCTTTTCTCCCTTCATGGAAGGTTTTATGATTTATTCTCTCTCCCTACTCTCCTCATAAATCAGCTCAGTATTCAGTTGGGTTAATGATTATGGTTTTCATGGAATATATTATAAGCCATTGCCTCTATAGGTAAGAAGTGTAGTTTAGGACAAGAGTAAGTATTCATTCCTAAGTCATCAACATTCCTTCTGAGATTACAACCCTGGCTTTAAGATTTCGTGAGATCTTTGTCCCACAGAAGCCCATATCTATTGAAAACATTCAGGGTGTCTCTATCAATGAAGGAATCAGTTAGTAAGATTCTGTCTTTGGAGGTGTCTTTGATCGCTTTCTATCTTTATCAATCAATTCATCACCAAGTAAGTTTACTCCTCTCACTGGGACTTGATCCCTTGTCCTCTGTTCTGTGACTAGTTGTGACCTACACTGGTATCTCTTGTTTTCTTAGGTCTCAGCCAGCAAACTGTTGCACATTATTAAAGGGTGCCTTTGTAGATGAGGCCAGAGACTTTCTGTCATCTACTAAAGTGATCTGCTTTAAGAGCTTCCATATGCTAGTTCTTTAAACAACTACATTTACTAACACTCTCTTTTGCTCTCCTTCTGCCGGAATAACGATTGAGCTCTATGTACCAGCACTATGGAACCCTTTTATATAATATCTAATCTCCATTCCTCAAAAGAAACCTAGAGGCATTTCCCCCTCCAGATGAGAGATGAGTGTTTAAAGCTCACAGCAAGGTAGTTTTTCATGGGTAATTCAGCTGATGAGTGTTGAAGCTGGAATTTAAAGTCCTCAATGCTATGTAACTCTACTCCTAATACATTTAAAGAATGATATACGCATGTTTCCAGTAATTATTTTTGCTTCTCTGGTTTATAATGCTATATATTTGTTAAATAAGCTTTCTTCTCATGCAAGATACCAGAAGCAAAACCGTACGTTCCATATCATCTAGGGGATCATAACCTAGAGGAGAATATGGCTATGCAAATGACAAAATAGTATTATGTAGTGATCCATAACAAGTTATAAAGAGCTATCATTTGGAAAGCATGAATAGGAATCCAGGGAGGCTCCAAGAAGGAGATGATACTTGGGATTGACTTTGCAGAATTAAAAGATTTTTTTGTAATGTAGGAACAAGGGAGAACATGATTAAGGCAGTAGAAGAACTAGCATTGCCAGTGTGTTTGGAATTTGCTAATAACCTGTCTTAGTTAATGTTACTGTTGCTGTGTTGAAACACCATGACCAAAGGCAAGTTGGGGAAAAAGGGTTTATTTGACTTATATTTCCACATGATAGTTCATCACTGAAAGAAGTCAGAGCATGAATTCAAACAGGATAGGAACCTGGAGGCAGGAGATGATGCAGAGGTCATGGAGTGGTACTGCTTACTGCATTGCTTCCCCTGGCTTGTTCTGCCTGCTTTCTAATAGAACCGAGGACCACCAGCCTACGGGTGGCACCATTCACAATGGGCTGGGCCCTTGCCCATCAAGCACTAATTAAGAAAAATGCTCTACAGACTTGCTTGCAGCCAGGTGTTCTGTAGGTATTTTCTCCAATATGGTTCCCATCTCTCAAATGAGGCTAGCCTGTGTCAAGTTGGTGTGCAACCAGCCAGCACACAACTCAAGTTGTAAAGCTATAAAGGTGGACAGAAGTTGCTGTGTGTTAGGGAGCTTTCCCCGCCAGGCTCAAGATTTCAAGCCAGGGAAGGTCATAGATATTTGAAAGACAACTTAAAAATCGTTTAGAACAAGATTTGGATAGCTGAAACTGGACTCAGCAATGGAGGAGTACAGGGAACTTCAGCTTCCGAGAAAGCTGTCTGGACAATCTAGTTAGTGTTGTGTGGGTGTGTAGGGGGCCTTCTTGGAAATAAGGATGTAAGGAATATTTTTATCACCTTAACTGGGTATACGTAGAAGACAAAGTGATTAGGGGAAAGTCAAATAGTTGATATTTGTTTGCAAATATGTTGGGCACAATGAGGTACTGTAGGGACAGTTATGGGGATCGTTGTGTACTTCTGGGCCTGGCGTGAACAGGAGAAGGTTGTAGATCTGGCAGTGAGGGAATTGTCTGAGGAGAATGTGCACAGCAGAGAGTCGTCAGGTTGAAGACGAATGTGTACAGAAGCTAGTGGGCTAGAAGATATTAAAAAATCAAAAGGACTTAAAGAAATGTGGTCAGATACACTGGCCCCACTCATGGCATTGGGGGTAGGGAAGAAAAAATTACAAATAGGGAGTTACCCAACATCAGCTTCTTTTGTTCCTGGACTTGGGATCATAGCCTCTGTTCTAACAAGCCATCTTTTCTCATAAGCCAATGAAAACAGCTACATCAATAATGAAGGGCAGAAAAAGAAAGTTTATTCAACATGGCTGCATTGGGGTGAGATCGTGTGTCTCTTGCTCCTTGCCCAAGCCTGTCTTCTAAATCTTAAAGTAAGACTGAGGTTTAAGTGAGGGTCAGAGTTAAGTGTACTGAACCTGGCCAGCATTCTCTCTCCGGTAAGGTAGTTAGGGAGGCTTCCTCTGTGGCCCAGGCTCTATGCTGCATCTCTTCCAGCATAAGATTCCTGGGGGCAATTCTACTTTCTTAGTGTCCTTTATTTCAACATCCTGATCACCAAAGAGGAGTGTCCAAAAGTCTCTGCAGAATAATTTTTTTTTTGCCTGTCAGACTGCTACACTTTTACATAGTTAAGTAATGAGAAGGCTAGAAAATGATAGTCCCACAGCCTAAGCTATTATTTTTACAATTTTAAAAATGGCACTTTCGGTTTTATGGATCACGTCCACAAGGAATTTCTGTTGGGACTCCTAGATAGGATTGTGCAGCAGAGCGTTCCTCAAGAGCTCTAGGCAGATGGGGTCTCCCCCTACCAATGGGATGAAAAAACACACCCCCCTAGAAGGCTGTGTTACTCTCTGGCACTCAGCTGAAGCCGTATGAAGCACACAGGTGGATCACTTCGCCAGGCAGCTCCGCAAGAGTCGAAGCCAACTGCTCAGCTGGCGTGTCTCCATGATGCGAAGCAGCCACTGCGATTAAGCATGGCGCATGTCCAAGTGTGAGGCAGATGAGAACCAGGAAGAGCAAGTTTGAAAGATGCTCAGGAGATCTGCAAAGCCTTAAGTGGCCACCACTTCAGGGTATATACAGGGACAGAAAAACATGGTGCTTGGCTTTGTAGTCTGGGATTTCTAGCCCTGAGCTGTAGGTTGCCATCCGCTACTACTTCTGTTCCCATGAGGAATTTAGTGGAGCATGTCTCGCTCATCCTGTAGGAGTCGGCTTTACCTCAGGTTCTTCCACAACCCAAAAATATACAGATGAGTGTGCACGTGTTCAGTGAACAGTCATTGACTTGGGCTTTCTGTGTAAAAAGTAAATGCTCTTGCTATTCAATAGCCTGTACCGGGAAAAGGGCTCCCACCCATTGCCCCACGCAAGGCATGTTTGCTAAGCTCTCAGCACACAAGAGACTCACGCTCCCCTTTCACACTGGTGGTCATGTCTTACACTGGTGTTTCCCAGCATCAGGGCAGAGGTCTCATGCTGGAGTTTGAAGCCAGTTCTGAGGCCAGGTGAAGATTCAAGGGAACAAACATGGAGGTCACGTGGTTTCTTGGCTTAGTTTATCCAAGCTGTTGCCCCAGCTTTGCATAGTCATTTGTCTGGGAATCTATAAAAACCAGTGCTCTGTGGGTACGTGTCACTCTCGGACTTTTGTGTAATGTTTTCTGGAGGAGGTCATGTGAGGTGACACTGAAGATTATGGAGAAGGGTTTTCACAGAACACCTCCTAAATGTGCCACAGTCCTAACTGACACTTGTTGTGATTTACTGGGAAAGGGAAAATGATGTAAAGGGTGGGTAGAGCAGCTCAGAGATAAGACAAAAGCCTTCTGTGTTTGAACTTGTAGTTCCAACAGGACCCTATGCCTATTAGACTTGGAGAAGCTAACTAACTCCTCTTAGCATCATTAAAAAAAACCTACAAAACTGGAATTTTTAGCCTTACATTTTAAAGAAGCCTTTGAAGAAATAGAGTAACCTATTCACTCTATTCAAATAAAATAAAAGATTCTCTTTCCCTTGCTGATGAAGTTCAGGATATTAAAGGTATTTAAAGGTATGTGAGAAGAGTTCTGACTATCAGACAGGCTTTTTCTGCTGGGTGCTGGTGCTACATGTAAAATTCCTCTGAAAGTTTTCTTCATCCCCTTGGTGCTCATTTATTTCTGCGCACATAAACATTATCGCATCCTATTGCAGATTTCATCTAATTATAGATCCATCCAGACATCCAGGGTTTCTGCCTTTGCTTTTTTTGCCTTGATGCTGCACATGAGAAAAGGAAACCTTTCATTTCTGAAGTCGAGTCTCCAAGTGAATGACAAGGGATTTTTCAAAGAGCTCTATCTGAGTCCTCTCTAGGCATAGGGTTCTAATTACCCTCTGAAGTCTGTGTTTAAAATATAGATTGGGGTGGTAGTTACAACTGACATTTGCTGGAGAGCTGGAGATCAGTTGAGAGGCGTGACCAGCCCACAGCAGCTGTGGTTAAATAGGAAGTTCAGAAATCATACCCAAAGATGACATTTGTATGAAACTTCAAAATCTGCAAAGAGCCTGTGAGTGCAATCTCACATTTGATCTTGGAGCAACTCCGAGAGGTTGGTATTCCTAGCTCGCTCATCAGACACATTACTTGTGACTTTGGAAGGAGAAAGGAGCCAGAACTGCCCCAAATGGACAAGATTGATTTACTTGTGGCATTCCTGAGAAGTGAACACTTTTACTCCCATTGTTGGGAATATCTTTTAAGTATTTATTTTGTTTTTAATTATGTGAATCTATGTGTGTCAGTGTGTAGATATATGCACATGAGTGCAGGTACCCTTGGAGTTCAGAAGAGCTTTAGTTTTAGAACCCTAGGAGCTGGAGTCACAGATGGCTATGAGTTGCCTGATATAGATGCTGGGAGTCGACCTTGAGTCTTCCGCAAAAGCAGTATGAATTTTCTAGGCTTTTACTGAATGTCTTACTAGGCATTCTATGGCTAAAACTCCCCCATCTTACAACAATGATAACCCATTCTGTGACCCCTAGTGTCTTCTAATATGACGTTAACAATGATTGAAGGCTTTTTTTTTTTTTAAAAAAAGAACAAATTGTTACAGTCTTGTTTATCCATCAGGTGTCTCCAGGAGACTGTAAAGAATAAAACATGTAATTATAATAGGGGATGTATTAGATTGACTTATAGTCTGAGTGGCTGTTTTGGGGGATGGAAAACTGGGGAACCATTAGCTGCTCAGTCAATGAATGGCTCAGGACAATAGGAATCAACAGCGTAGTTCTGGATAGAGGCTAGCCTGAGAGACCCTGAAAAGTTCAAGTTCATGTTCAAAGGTGTTGTTGCTCCATTCAGAGCGGGTCTTCTTAGTTCAGTCCACCATCTCACACATCAGTCACCTCAGGAAACTCTCTCACAGACGCACCTAAAATGTGCTTTCCAATTTTCTAGCTGTCTCTCCAATCAACTGAGCAGACAAAAGAGATCATCATCACAAGGCTTGTCTTGTACAAGACTGTTAGGAACCCTCGCTCTGGAACTAGATCTGCTGCTGTGTTTGAATTCAGGCTGTAATGCTTCAAATGGGAAACCTATTTCAGCACTCCGAGCCTCAAGTCTCTTCTCTTTATAAAGACAACATTGAGAGTAGCTACATAGTGAGTTTGTCACAGAGATTTTCCTGAGTTATTTTTTTGGTAAAGTGTTTGTAAGTGACTGGCCAATGTCTAAGTGTTTGTAGAGTTGACTTTCAAATTTGCTGACCTAGAAGTGATGACGCAGCTATGAATGACTCATATGGACAAACAAACAAATGACTAAGCCTCTTCTAATTCATTGCTTTCTGTGCTCATGGGTACAACAGATGCAGACTATTCCTGTTTAGGCTACTTAATTAATTTTAGGAAAGATTTTTGCCTAGGCAGAGTGGAGAGAATATTATGCATAGTGAGACAGTTGGAATAGACCCAGAATTGTTGAGCACGTAGGTTTTGGTCCTGGACTTAGTCATGTTAAACGCTGAACCTTTGAACAGGTCAGTTGAATAGTTGCACGTGAGGGCCCATCATCCCTCAGAGGCAGTTCAGCTGCGTCTCAACCCTTTCATACTTACCTCGAAGAAGGAAGCAAACTTTGAATCGCAGTGATGAACAGAAGAACGATAAATGCACAGACCAAGTTTGACTTGAAAACTTCATCTCTCATTTGAGAATACTGCAATTTAGAAAAAAGTAGAATCAATTACTTTGTAGCGGAGTTGAGGTTTTTGAGGAGATAAGTTGTATTGGTTTGAGGTTAAGGGGAAAGAGCAAGAAACAACAATGCAATATCTTCTTGAAAATGTTCAGTGGGAAGCTGTCTCTTCTGAAATCTTCATCTCCAGGCCTCTCACAAATTTTCCTCTGATATTCTAGGAATCAATATACTCCTTTTCTAGCAAAAGGACCTGCGAGGGCGCATGAGTTCATCCAGCTCCTGTCCCAAAAGTTTTTATCATTTAACAAAACAGAAGAGCCCTCGCCATGTACCCCACAGTTCAATCTCCTGTGGACTTCCCTCCTAAACAAAACGAAGGTATTTAAGGATGGTGTTCTATTTATCGTGAGGCGAGGGGACATAGACAAATGTGTCTTGAGGGAATCTTTCTACCTTCTCTTAAATAAGAACCGTTGAGAATAATGTCACAGAATCTAGAGTTTTAAGCAGCTCACATTACTTCAGTAGTGTAGCCTCTTGCCTCACTGAAGACAAAGCAAGGCCGAGGGGCTAATATGCTCATACCATCTGTTGTTCATTCTAGGCAGCCCTGGAAAGTGGTGGGAGCATTATTAGATTACCCAGAGTACTCAGTAATTTTATCATTGCCTTTAAAAGCTGGTCAAATGTTGGCGATTCGTATTTGCCTCACTCTTTCCTCGTTTCCTGAACTTTTGTAGAGCCATTAAACTGCAAAATAATAATTTAGAAAGAGGGACAGAGGGCTTAAAACTTTGAAAGGCCTTAGAACCAGGTGAAATCCAGTCCCTCACTTTGCCTTAGTGACAGAAAAGTCTAATGCATTGCTGTGGATCACAGAGAATGCGGATTCTTATCTTGGGGTGAGGGAGGAGGCACACAGCTAAACCTGCCACTACAATTTTGTAATCCTTGGGGTGGCTTCTCCCAGGTAGCTGGTCAGTGTCTCTCTTATAACCTTTAGGCTCTTTATCCACAATAGATAATAACAGTTTAAGTCAGGTCAATGGAATGACAGTGTTAGTCCATTTTATTGGACTAATAGTTGGAAATAGCAGTTATAGGATTTTGACACTGTTGTTGACTTCTGTTTGTGGTCTAGGTTGTAGACAGTAAACTTATGGCTCAGAGTCACGGCTAAGGTTTTGGGAATGACCAGTCGATGGTGAGCAACCCAGGGGAGGGGCCATGTTGCTCAGAGAATGCACATCCATTGCTTTTGCAGAAAGATGCCTTTCTCATTCTCAAGCACAGGGCTTCTGTTCAGCTGCTGACAATCTGCTTGGTATCTGGAGGGGATCCAGGAACCCTGAACAATCTCTATAAGCCACACTCTCTCCTGATAAAGCTTCTGAAAAATCACATTGTTAATAATTGTCAATAGTGCAGCGTAGGGCCAGACACAATCATAGTGACACACTCAGGCCAAAATGAGTTAGTTATAAAACAAAATTCAAAGAAAGATAAATGTCTGACTTCCTTATGATAGCTCATTACATGCAATCTAATTTTTTACTGGTTGACTGGTAACCAATTTGACTATATAGATTCGATATTGGGATTTTACAAATATCACCCACAATCCTTAGTGTATTTAATCATTTAATTTCATCATTATTACTATAATCCTCATCATTGTCATCAGCATGCCAGTTTCTTGAAGTTATAGCAGACTTTCCTAGTTCTAGATTCCTTTCACATATGCTCAAATGTCTGCTGATTACCATCAGGTAACCACCTTTGTCAGGGAAGCAGATTTTCTGTCTTAAACCTGGTTAGGGAATTCTAGACTGTAAAACCCTTTGCTTAAATGATCCAGTGCCTACGTCTGAGCTTTCACTCTTCTCTAGGGTTCCTTCCCGCTCACGGGCCTCTTCTCACTCGGAGTATATTAGGGATATCAGTAGGCATCGCTGTCCCTGTGACTTCTCTCCTGAGAGTTTCTTGCTGATGACATTTAAACAATTACACATTTATCACTGGTCACAACTAAAGTTGAAGGAAGTTTTGTGCTTGTCATTTTGTTCAAATATGAAGCTGGTGGAATCAAGTAGGAAGACTGTCTTTGTCTCCAGCCCCATCGGTATTTCTCTATGAGCAAAGCTGATTTCTTTGAAGGTCACTTCTCTTTTCTGCCAAATGGGGGCATAGAAGGTTTGCAATGCTAAAGCATCCTATTACTTTCATGTTTGAATTGCAGTTCCTTGCACAGCCGTGAAAAGAAAAAAAAAATCTGTGCCATTGATGTCAATCAAACATAGAATAGTGGGTTTGAGAATGGAATGCTTTGTGACTTTGAAATACAAGGAGAGAAGGCGTATGAAAAGAAAATTCCTAATTGGCTCAGGATGTTAGCGTATCAAGACTGAGCGCTGATTCACTGAACTTCGTTTTGACTTGTGAAGGTCTGAACATTTGGGTGCCTGGCTATATTCGGTTTGTTATATGCACCTGCTTTCCCAAATTAGACACTCTTTGTCTCAACTGTGGTCTGTCCTCCAGTGACCACACTTATCTTTCTAAACTTCCGCCGTGAGTATGAAGTAACCCAGGGTGTGACTACCTGGTTTTGAACCTTAGCTTCCATGCTTATTGGCAACAGAACTTGGGGCATATCTACTAGACTTTGTTTATCTCACCTAGCAAATGGGTGTGATAGGAGTCACTGCGAAGGGTTGCTGGACAATCAAGCTGAGTTCTTGTGCACAAAGTGCTCAAAGCCGTGTCATGTGAAGGTACGAATCAGGAAGTTGTGTCACATTTTGTTCATGTCTGGAGATGTGGCCCTGGAAGCTACTGAAGCTACTGAAACGTTAACCCTAGAGTTAGTCAGAGCCATGAGGGTCAATGGGTTCTAGTTTCATCACAAGGAAACTGAGAAATCTAAGTATTTATGTGGTCACATGGAAGAAAAATCCATTCCAGAGTCTTCATCCCCAGAGGGATGGTCAGGGAAAGTAGTTGCAGATGTGGACGGTGCCTCTTGCCTTCTCTAGCTCTGGTCCTGAGACAGTCTTAAAACATTCCTTAGTGAGGAGGAAGGAAAACATCCTACTCACCAGGATTCTCCATCTCTAATACAAATAAAAGTGTTAATTATGCTCTTACATCCCTCACATAGTGTGGATGGTTCTTCCAGGGAAAGCAATGGGGCAGATAGCTCTCCAAAGTTAAACTGTGTACTTTGTGCCTCATTGTGATCAATATAATAATCTCATCAATGAAGTGGGCTATGTTTAATTTTGTTCAACTTTTATCAACACCAATATTTCTCAATAATATCACTCAGAAATTAGTGTTACCTCAGCCCTAAATATTTCTAGCTATAGAATATGTAAACTATCTTTTTAAAAGTTCACTCCATCTTCTGAAAAACTAGCTTTAAGAAAGGGGATTTCTCACACATCATTCATTAGTCTAAATGAATATGCTTGCTAAATTGAGTCTCAATTGAGACAAACTGTTAATTCTGTAGAAGAGAATTAAGTAATTTGACCCCTGCTAATGTTAAGTTTGTGTATCATATTCCAAGGTGATGGCCTAGATCGTCCTTAGTTTATATTATTTGGACAAATGGAATATTCACAACAAAACACACATCTACTCTGTTGTTGGGAGCTGTGAACCCCCAGATCCTGAATTTCTTGTAAACAACTTGTTTTCCTCTGCTCTGAGACAGCCTGCAGCTGCTCTGAGCACGAGATTCTCTGGAGTTCCTGATGACAAGGAAGTGGTTTCTGGTGGGTTTGGCTGGGGCATGGCTATCCCTACATAAGCTGCTCCTGGACACAATAAAGGGGGCATTCCTGTTTCAAGGATGATCCGTGTTTCTGTCTCTTGGTCTGTGTGTCTTTGTGTGTTTAAATCTCCAGCCCCGTGCCTGTGCATAGAGCACAGATGGGCATGGTGCGTTACACCCTGTCATAAAATTTAAGTTTTTAAATCATATCTTCTCTTTTTTTCACTTCTAGTCCAATAAAATCATTAGTTGCAACAACTCTACAAGTGACCATTTGCTCAATCTCGTACCAGCTCACTTCTTCCAAGAACCCTATGTGAGAGTGAGGGTGCATCTTTTCATGTTTAGATGACTCACAAAGAAACATGGTCACCTGTGTCCAAGATGAACTGTGTCATATGTGTAGAACAGGAAGGCACACATCTATAAGACAGTAAGTGGTAGTATCCTTGGTAGGGTATTGGACTGACTATTGCACAAGCTAAGCTATGGTGAGACCTAAAGAATAGTATCTCTCCCAGGTTCTTTGTTTAGAAGGCCCTGGTTGCAGACAATAATGCTTTATCATAAAGGAACAGAATTGGGTCAATGACCTTTGGGATGAAGTCTTTCCAGTTCTGTCATTCCTTATCCTATCACTGCAGGCAGATATGGTATTTCTCACGCCGAACGCTACTGATTTTGTGAGACAAGAGATGGCTAATGGATCTAATAAAAATACACAAGTGAAATGGCCCTTGACACCATTTGACCGCCTCGAGGCTGGTATAAATGGCAGTATTTACAAGGTGTTAAGAGGATGGGGAGTCGTACAAAGCTGATGTCTACATAAGGGTAGTTTTATTCTTTGAGCCCCCTTGAAACTTGTCCTTCATACTTGGAAAAGGAACCCTAAATACTCCTGCTCTCTTAAGACTTACAAGAACAGCAAAAAAGAACTAAGAGAAGCCAGATGTTACAAGAGAATCATTCCTTCAAAATAACCTTGGAAATGAGATCATGAGGATGACAAGGAAGTGCCTGATTTAGAGAAATGAAAACAACCTAGAGCCTTTGGTTGATGCTCCATGTTCCAACCTGTGCCATCCAAACAACGAATGGAGGGAATGCAAAAAATTTCTGATTATCTCCAAGAAAAGGTGTGCATGCTTGCTTATGACTGTGTTTGAGAGGCTGGCATCAGAACCCACCAGAAAGTTCATTCTTTTTCTAAGTGTTCTTGGTCAGATTCCAACCTTTCAATCTACTTCAGTCATAGCAGCCCAAGAGTCTATAGTAAGAGGAAATGTTCTGATGTGTCTGATACATCTTTACTGAAACTGGTTAATCCTCCTAATAATTTTGATTTTCTTTATACAGTGTACAGACAACTGAGAGAAATTCTGAACACATAAAATATCAATTTTACTCCAGCCGAAGCATTATCTGAAGATGTTCTTGGGTGGCAAATAGTAACGTTTATGTGGTAGGAAATAGTAACATCGAACGAATGTTTTGAAAGCATTCAGCACAGAATTTGGTTCATGTCATGAAATTACAATGGTTATCGCTGAATAAAAATGAGCAAGATATAATAGCTGATTTGTGTATAACCTCAACTTAACTTCATATGCCTTCAGTGTTTTTAAGAGCTATTTTTTATTTTTCCGTTCTTTCAAAACCATCTCATTAGACAACTAAATTCTTGACTGTTAACCTCTTTGTTTTCTTCTGTGTACATAGCTCAGCATTGTTCCCATTTCCACTGTACTAAGAGGAAAGCTATTCCATGCATGTATTTATTTGTTTATTTGATTGACATGTATCCATATAGAACTAACTAGGGTCATAGAGTTGCCCTAGTGGTAACCAATATTTCTCAGTTTTTTTCCATGCTACCAACAACATGTGGCGAATCATTTGTCTATGTGTATGCATATGTATAGGGGGTGGACAGAGGGTAAAATAACTGCTTCTGAGTTTACACTCTACTTTTTTTTCACTCCTTCAAGGTCTTTGTCACATGAATTGCTATATAATCACTTCTGTGTATCATATCTTTTACGGACTGTATCACAAAAATACTTTAAGCTACATGAAAAGCAGGCACTCTGAAAATGTGGGATTTTGCCATTATAGAGCTGATAGTCTGGGCTTAGGAGACATATTGAAATAGATTTGAATTCCATATCTGCTGCCTTGGAAAAAGGTACTCAAATTCTCAGAGGCTTCTACACCTGTCAAATGGTAAAGCTAACACCTACACTAGAGGTGTTGTCACAATACATGAGGTGACAAGTATAAGATACTTACGATAGAGCCTGCTGTGATGGTAAGGGATGGGATGAGAATATTTCCTAGTCATGCTGCATCCAGAAGCAGTTTACTGCCTGCACATAAGCATTCACTGCATTTCTCCGGCATAGCAACCTCACCACTCATGGGTACCTTGACCTGCATTGTTGGGATGCGAGCGTCAGTGGCTGGCCCAAGAGCACAAAATAAAGAGTGTAAACCCCATGAGAACAGAAACTGTGGCTTTTCATCTTTCTCCAGTGCCAGGAACATGATGGCTAGTGGAATCCAGGCGAGCAGAACATGAAGTGAACAGATCAAATGTTCTGAGCTATGCCAGATGGACTGGCCTGAAATAACAGTAAAGGTGGCTAGAAAGACAGTTCTTGAAGGAATGTGAAGAAACTCATGTGGGAAAGATGAAAACACTTGGGTGGCTTGTTCTCATAGGAAGCTACTCAAGCACTGGATGCTCTTAGATAAACAGCCCGTCTTTCTCATTCTTCAGACACATCCCAGAAGCCAAGGCCTCCAGTGTGCCTGCTCCAATGATCTAGAGGCAGTGGTGGGAATACCTCTCTTAATGAGTGAACAATCTGTGCTTGATTAAGTGGATAAAGATTGGAATCCTGGATGCAGGACATATTAAGAGTGAACCTTCTACTGATTTTTCGTTAGTTGCTTTAAATAACTCTGGAACTGTAAAATTTATTCTGAGGGTTTACCATCACCCAGATTTGGATTGGTATAAAAATACTTAATTTATTCAGATATACAGTGTATGATATCATCTACTCCCCCAGCTCTGTATGCCAGGCTTAGCTGTTCCTATAGCTGGAGCAGAAGCTCTGAGGATTACATATCCCTGAAGGAATGATGGGGTTACAGATGCTTCCACTAGGTTTCCAGCTTTTACATTAGATTCTGGGGACCCAAACTAAGGTTCCCAAGATGGTACAGCAACTGTCTTTACCACTGAGTCATCTTGCTGGCCCTTAGTTTATTTTACTAACTCCTATGGGCAGATGATTATAAGCATGCCAGTGAGGTCAAACCCTTTGTCTTGTTTCCTGGCTTGTACTGACAGGTACTGGGCTCAAGTCACATTTACTAGGTGACCAGGTCTCTGCCTTTTCTTCTTTTCTTCTTAAACAAAGACTAATTTTTTTTAACACAATGAGGATATTTTTGCATGAGTACAAAAACATCTGTTGGAGTGACAGAAGGCTATTAACCTGACTGTCTCTGCTACTATACAATAATAAGCAACTCTTTGTGTCTGATTTTATTTCTAAAGGGAATTTGAATCAAGGTATTTTTTTTTCTCCTTGGACCACTGACAGCCTCTCAGAAACTGTCAAGTTCATACTGGCTCAAGTGTTGTCTTAGGGACCTTTCAACATGAGCCACTCTTAATTATGCCCACTCAGCCAAAGGACAAAGGAATAAGGCTGAAAATTCAGAAAAACCGAATCTGCCATGAATATGTCCTAAAATATGTATCCTCTTGCACAATCAGAATTGTAAGGGCAGTTGCCCAACAGGCACTTGTGTTTCAGATGAGATCACTGAGCAACTCTGCAGTCTGTAAACTATGTGCCAGGATGAGGAGAACTGGCACAGATACGGAAAGAGGCTTTCTCAAACGGAGATGTTTCAGAATCAAACAGATGATGTCAGAATTGGAAGAAGGAAGGAAATCTCATTTTCATTGATATGCTTTGATTTTAATACCTAACCTACTAAAATGCCAACATCAAGTCAAAATGCCCAACCAATTACAGAATATGTATTTATCTTTTCCTAATTTTTATTCTACATGAAGAACTTGGCCCATTTTAGGGCAGTGCATGGCTTATGGAACACTATACTTAGGAAGTTCTTTCCAAATAAGTGCCCAAGCCATTAAACTCTCCAAACCTCTAAGGGTTTTATTCAGGTTTCTCTGGCTAGGGACATCCATCTGTCGCTGTCATTTTCATCCTAAACTTCCTTCAGAGAGTCTTGTGTCAGAAGTGAGTGAGGACCAGAAGTTGAGACATACTATCTTCCTTCAAGAACTATAAAAACAGAAAGAAGCAAGATGGGTGATTCCACCAAGGACAAGTTCTTTGCTGGATGATGAAGCCTCACAACTCCCAAGACACAGGTGGATGTCATAATAAAATACAGGGAGTTAAGATAGAGAGATGCTACCCAAAGGGCAAATAAGAAGATCAGAAGGCATCCAGAAAGACCTTCAACCCCAATCAAATTAAATAACAAAAATCAATAAGATGATACTACTTACTTTTTTATCAAATTGGTATTTTAAAGAAAGTATAGGCACCCATCCTCAGAGAAATTTCATAGTGTTTATGGAATGCTATAAAAGTACATCTTCTATTTGTGTCTTTAAGATCTCACGCTACGTAAAGAGCGAGCATGAATGTGTTTAACTGTGAAAATGGCCATGGAGACAGAGTTGGAAACTCACTGTAGTGAAAGCCTGAAAATGTAAGAAAATGGTCTAAACACACAATGGGACAGCGTGCAGTTACTAAAATTATTGTCTAATTAAATAGCAATATGGAAAAAAGACTCAAGCACAGAATCATTAAAACTGCTCCTGGCCCTCATGTACAGAATAGTCTGGTTTATAGAAATGCACAAATAAGCACATTCCTTTAAGCCCTCTGCGGTTGATGCTGAAATGTCAGTATGCTGAAAGATCAAGAAAGATTTCATTTTCTTTATTTCCTCACATACTTAGTGTGAAGTAACGCTACTAAAAATACATTGTCAACATTATTCTCTCTCTCTCTCTCTCTCTCTCTCTCTCTCTCTCTCTCTCTGTGTGTGTGTGTGTGTGTGTGTGTGTGTGTGTGATATGAAGGCACATGTTTGAGCATTGAGTGCAAACACTCGTGTGTCATGGTACATGTGTTAGCAGACAAACTTTGGTGACAGCCCCCACCCTCCACCTTATTTTAGATAGTGTCGTGTGTTGCACACTGTGCCAAGAACTTCCAGATATCTCTGTCCTTCATATCACTGAAGTAATGACAAAGTAGTAGCATCTCTATACGTTCCAATGGAGCTCTGAGCTCTGTGATTCACTCATACAGGAGAGATGACCGAATGTCCATTCCTTTCATTCATGCTGCCTAAACAGAATGAAGCTTATTATTTCATATAAAATTGCAAGGCTGCACTCAATGTTTTCATTTCTGTTTTTCCTTTTAGTGAACATACTTTTATGATACAAATTTGCTTTTTAAAAGAACTTGGATAGGACAGTGGGGAAACTGGGGGTTGGGAATTTTAAATAATCTATGTATCAAAAATGCTAAAAGATACAGTTTTACTTAAAATGTGAATTCTTATTAGTGAGAACATGGAGACATCTCTGAAATCAGGGTGCCTGTTGCTGCCACAGGGATCTTAAAACCTGGAACTCTTTCCAGGGAGGTGTGTGATTGTTTCTTCTAGCCACCAGGTGGCACTATCAACCAATACCACTTTAAATTTTCTGCCTGCGGCTTTTCTTTAGATCACTCCCAGACTATGAGTTTGGGAGCAAACCTGTGGAAATTTTATTTTGAAATTTAGATCTTGGGGCATTTTTTTTCTCATTTGCCTATTCTCCAATAGGACTAGGCATATGGGTTCCTCAGCGCTCCTATGTCCTGGGTGGATTTTTTTTTCCTTTTCATCTTTACCCAGGCTGTGCTAACCTGGCTCTGTGTGTGTGGTATCTGCATGTGCACGTGCTTGTGTGAGTGTTTGTGTGTGTGTGTGTGTGTGTGTGTGTGAGAGAGAGAGAGAGAGAGAGAGAGAGAGAGAGAGAGACAGAGAGACAGAGAGACAGAGATAGAGACAGAGACAGAGAGAGAGTTGTTCATGCTTCCCATAGATCTTTAATGCTGTGTAATTTTTGTTTCTGAATGACAGAGAAAACAGTACCCCTGGGTTGATGATACCTAGAGTCAATAAAGTATGGTTCCTAGCTTTAGAATTCTATGACCTATGACCTATGCTTATGCTCTTAAAGGGTCAGTGTTCTCAAGTGTGAGAGTAGACTTCTCTCTAAGGATACCAGGAGTTAATGTATCACACCAATGCTATTCTCTGATTCTAGCATCCTGTGTTCTGAGAATCTTATTATTACTTTGCTAAGCCTTTAGGACACTTTCCTACCTCAACCTTTTCCCCTGCCTCCTCCATCTGCCTCTTTTCCACCCAAAGTTCACAAAGGACAGGCTTTTCTTCTTCAAGAAAGCACGTGTAGGAGCAAGCCCTGGGAACCTGGGCAGAGGTGTGTCATGAACAAGCACACCGGCCTTTGTATCATGGTCACTTTCAATCCAAGTCCCCAGGGCTTCAAAACTATTCCTCTCTGTCTCTCCTGATCAATTAAAAGCTGAATAGCATAATAGCATCTACTTTAATCTGGTGTCTTAGTCATTTTATACTATCAGCTGTAGATATTTAATTGAAGCCACTTATTACACATTCTTTGCTTAGCAGAAACCTAGTCTATAGAGAGGATCTCAGGGTGAGAGACACTGAAAAAAGTCTCTGGGACCTTGGGAAGGGAACTAAATGTCCCTTTTAGTTTGCCACACTGTCCTCACATGTTAGGTGGTACATGGCTTGTTTTACCAATGGGCAGATCTCATGTCTACTGTAATACTACCCTTTAACTGTTCTGGAAGAACGCCCCCTGTCAAAGAAATCAAGCCCGGACATGCATTGCCTGACTTTTTTTTTGTTCTAGTACAAGGGAGCTGCAAATAAGATACAGACACTATTATCTAAAACACACTAGATACTGCAGTCTGCAGGGGTTAAGGCACTAGCAAGGCAAATACACTTCTAGGAAGAAGGAAAAAAGGGTTTTGTTCACTGCTGGGTGAAACTACAGTGTCTACACAGGCTAATTGAGAAGATTCTCTGAAAAGCCACTCTGCTCATTGTCCTAGTTCCTATTATAGAGCACCCAGGAAACAAAATGATCTTAATTCTGGTCTGTAAGCCCTTCATTATATTATGAATAAGAAAATCACACCTGCTATTCTTGGGGGGGTATTGATTGAGGCAAAAATGTTTCTTTCTTTTCCCTTTGCTTAGTATGTACACACAATGGAATTTAAATTGGGAATTGAAGGTGGAAGACTTTCGGTTTGGAGTTTGTAGTCTGTAGGTAGCAATCAGAGAAACTCACTGGGAGCAGGGCATGTGCACAGAGCTGTGAATTCTCCTAACTGGGGAAAGCTTAATCTCCTAGGCAGCTGAGCAAACTCACAAGAGACTTGCTCACTGGAGCTTCATGAAGCATTGGATCAAACTCCCGAAATTTGCTTGCAAATGCCCTGTTCTTCTTGCTGGAGGCTCCTGCAGACGCCGAACACCTCCTATGCTCAGCCAGCGAAGGTCTGTCTGCTCCTAACAGTGAAAATGCGTAGTTCATCTAAGCAGGTCACTCCATGCCTCTTCCCTTCTCCCCCAGTACAGAGCTGGGGCAGAAGAAGGGAATGGAAAACAGCTACACAGCAATGTCTTGCCATATTGGAACAATTTGCCTAAGCTAAGCATTGACTAGGAGCCTTTCATAATAACCTGTTTGATGGTTTATGATTGCTAAATGGACAGAATCCAGAATCATGTAGTAAAGGAACTTCTGAGCTTGTCTGTGAGGGATTACCTAGAAGTTAGCTTCTGGACACACATGGGGTTTTATTGAGTAGGTTAATTCAGTATCCACCCTAATGGCAGGTAGCACTATTCCATGGACTGGCTCTGTGAACTGCATATAAAGATGAAGGGAGCTAGCTGGTACTAGTGTTAATTGTTCTTTTCTTCCTGACTGTGAAGGCTATGCAACTGGCTCTTTCAAGTACCCTGATTTCCTTGCCGTGATGGACTGTCCCCCGAACTGTGATCCAAAAAGACATCTTTTCTTCCTTTGGTGTTTTGTCAGTTTTTAAAATTATAATAACAAACAAGTAACCAAGACAACTCGTGATTGAGACATGTATGGTACCCTTCTTTCCCTTCTTTTACAGAAAGGAATACATGCTCAGTGAAGTCACCCTACTTGTCAAGGGTCACATAGAAAGGAAGTAGCAAGGGAGGAATTGAGCCTGACTCAGAATCCACAGCATATCACCAAATTGGGATTGGAGATAGACTCTGATCCAGCAAACAACTGATAAACCTGATAAAAAATCTAAGAGATATAGGGTTCACTGCTTACATTTACATCAGCGTTTGAGAGTCCACATGCATTAGGCTATCAGGGTTACAGCGAAATGAATGCATCCCGGAGTGGACACAAAGGCTTAGCAAAGCTACTCGTCTTCATAGTCTCAAAAGGGATAAAACTCTTTTGATGTTTCATGAGTCAAGGCTTCCTTGTTCTTAAGCATCTTTCTCTTAAAGCTCAGAGATGAGGATCTCTTTCTATCGATCATCTCCTTTCATGGCCTTCGTCCACTCATTATTTCCAAAGAGAGTAAAAAAGAACAGTACTGAATCGAATCAATCAACTCAAACCGAACAAGCAAGAAACGGAAAGCAAGACCCCAGCCCTTGCGCACTCTAATCCAACAGACATGGACAAGAATTTACTTGAGAAAAAGCCGCCGTGGAGACTCAGTTCTACCTTGTGCTCCAGGCTGGAGTCTTTAAACATCAGTGAGAATGGCTTGATATGCTCTCTTCTCAGCTTATCGCCACTCCGCAAGTCGATGGTATGCTCTATTCTCTTGTGAATTTCCTCAGGCCCAGACTGGACATGCAAAGCTTGTGCGAGATGGTTTGGAAGCAGATTTATTGAATTTCTTGTTAGGGCAGCCAGAGTCTAGAGGAAAAGCACATGCAAACACAATAAACCTGCTAGTCCCCTTCAGATCCAAAAAAGAAATGCAATGTTTTTTTTTAGATCATGTTGCATCGCGCACAGTCACGGCATTCCATGCAGTTGTATTCAGTGGCGCCTACAACACTTGGTCAGTTAGCATTTGATTCAGAGAAACACAACCTGGCAAAGTATCACGTGGAGAGGGACACTCTCTTTCCTCCGTGTAGGTTCACTGAATTCCTTTGGTCGAGGCATTGAGGCAGCTGTTGCCCGAGAAAGGTGAGTCACCGCTCTTTCTCTAACTAAGCACATCTCAGGTACAAGAGAAAGAGAACCAAAGAAATAGCAGGAAGTCTGTGTGTCCGAAAAGCCCGCCAAAGTGAGCTCCCCCCACTGAATAGATTCCACGTTTGGATGAGGTCATTCATTTATCGGTGATGAGCAGACTCAGGGTGCCTTGTGGCTTGCCTTTGTTATTTAAGCATCCCGCAAACACAGACAGTCAGATGTGCCAGGCTCTGCTTCTCAAACTTGACAAATATTAATAAGGTTTATTTTTTTTACACATAGAATATTTTCTTCCAACACAAACCATTATATATCTATATTTTCATATAGATATATGTATAATTTTTTTTAGGCAAAAAATGCAAGCAATTCCAGCATCTCACTGTTTCCCAGGATTACACAGCATCAGGTAGAAGAAGGTGTACCACCATGGCTGGTAAACAGTCATGGGGACATGGATGCAGAGATTGCATTGGCTCATGAGGACATAGCAGAGACCTTGTCTCCTGGTGATTCAACAGCCACTGATGTGAATCAACTGGCTGGCTCTAGCCAAATGCAATACTCAACTTACAATTTAAGATGGCTTATTAAAGAAAACTAAAAATTAAATCAAACAAACCATAAGTTGGCCTAAAGGAATAGAGGAGCAGAGGAGCCCAGTCCCCCATCAGGGATTTCCCTGAGTAGAAGCAGAGGCTGTGGAGCATCTGTGAGGAAGTACACACTCCCCACTTTGGTATAGACTCACAGCCTCTGCTTTCCTCTACCAGTCCCTTTGTTTAGCTGCGTTTAGAACACAGGCTAGACCAACATAAGTTGCAGAATCATCACGGGAAAGCACATGAAGGGTGATGGAGCATTTTAAGATCCTTTGGCTCCAATCTTTCATGCATCTATAGCCTTGGAGAGACTTGTTCGAGAACTACAATTTTCTCAAAGCTGATATGAACCCACTGACTTCGGAGTCCAAACAGAGTCATGGGCTCTAACCTCTTTGAAACCATCTAGTCCATGTGATAATGATTCTTCCTACAGCATTGTTAGGAATAGTCAATGTCATATAAATTTGATATCTCTAAAGAACTCTATGGTAAATCTTCATCAGAGGTAGAATCGACTAAAACCCCCTTCTCCAGTCCCAGGATAATGGGCGGAGTAAAACGTTCCAACATGGCTAAGCAAAATATATTCTCACTCCACTGACACAATTGATTTTAGCACCAAGTACCTGGGGAATTACGATAGAGAAAAGGACAGATGTTCAGGGAAGGTAGGCAGGAAAGGGCAAGGGGAGAGGAGGTCAGGAGTTGAAAGAAGGAAGCAGGGGCCAATGTTGCAGAAAACTGAGCAGCTGAGTCCACCCCAGGCCAGGACACTTGTTTCCCTAAGAATCAGTGTGGTTATGCAGCTGCGGCAACGGAACTGGTAGTCCCTCGGTAGAGCTCCCATTTGGTTTCACAGGCAACAACTCTTCCCATGCAGCTTGGACATAACATGTTTTTCTGTCTTGGAGAGGAGGTAGGAAGGATGCTCAGGTTGCCCCTGTCTGGGTGATCTGAGGGAGGCCAGAATGCTTTCCGGAAGTGTTAACAGCTGGAGGTCAACAGCTGCAGTATATACATGCATTTGGAATGAGATATCTCCATAGCTGTTTGTAATTTTAATGTGCTTACAAGTTTCCTTCTTAGAATTAAATCAAGCCCATCCATTCCACTAGTCCACCATCCTTGCAGCCCTGAGACTCCCAAGTTTCACAGAGCAGGCAAGTTTCAAAGCATGTTTTGGGGACAGATTTGCTATTTGTAGCAGCATTTACCACAAGTGCGGCTTTAGGGCACATACTCTCAAGGGAAGAGCAACATTAAATCCACCCAAGAGGCCAAGCACCATTAGTTCATAAAAAGAAGGACTTGGACATTTTTTTCCCAACAAAAATAACACAGCCTTGGAATAAAAAACAACCCTTGGATCACATTGAATTAATTAATTAGCTGTCAATTGCTTTCTGGTGAGGCTGAGGATCAAACCTAGGGCTTTGCATAGAGCATCGGGTCAATGCTCTATTCTTGAGCTATGTCCCACGAGAACACAAGTGATTGAATAAGCTGTCTATTCTGCCTTTGTTTTTTCTCATGCTGATGTGGACTGATGAAAAATATCACTGGGAACTGATGCTAGTCTGTAAGAGGCCCTGGGAACTGGGCATGAATTTTGTTGGTTGCTGACCAGAGTATTCTGTGTCACTGACCATGCCTGTAAGGCAGGGACCAGTGAAATCTTGCCTGCTCACAGGTCCCCTACATGGTCCTGGATATCAGTATGCTTGTTCCCAATGAGAATGAATTTGTTCTCAACTCTCTTTTCATTTATCAGTACCATCCAGATGCAGTTCCTATTTGGGAAGGCGATGCTTCCACTAAAATGTTGTGGTGGGGAATCCCAACTGTGTTTAAGCTGTATATGGTAAAGAAGCAAAATCATCTCAAAAGGTCAAGCAGAATGAAATAAGAAAGTGACACCAGCCAGTCATCTACCTTTGTGTAGCTTCCAAAGCACCGCAAAGGATACATGACTTTTGGGGTGACTATAGTTTGGGATGTTCTTTGATACCCTACACCAGAAAAGAATTGGATTTTGTTCCAGGTTCACCTTAGTGGATTGATGCTGCCAATCTTTGCAGTCCAGATACTTGTATCTTAACAGCAATTTGTTTGTAAGGAATATTGGGAAATGTAAGACCTGAGTCATTTGTCTACATAAAGTCATGCCAGAATGAGCTATTTTAAATAGCACTATGCTTTCTATTCTTTTTAAGACACCTAAACACAGAAGAACTAGGTTGAGATCAGGTCAAAACAGAGTTGGGTTTTGAAAATGATTCCAGCTTTAAATATATACTTTAATATAAGATTGATAAAAATGTATTATTTAACATGTACTATGTATTCTTAGTTTTACCTGGTGTTTCTAGATATTTATGAACTCAGAATGAAGTAGGAATATATTTTATGATAATCAGATATTACTGTACCATTATAAATAGATGATGCCATAAATAAATCATGCTGTTCATCTTATCTGGTGCTTTAGATATCATCAGAGAGGCAAAATCAACAGTATCAATGTTAGTTATTGCTTGGGTTGAACTCTCACGTCAAACTTTCATTGTAAAACAGATGCGATAGTTCCCAGAATTGTCCTTGTTGGTCTGCATACACTCTTCAGGCATTTCTGAAATTACTCTTTCTTCCACAGAGCTTAAGACATACCAAAGCCCATATGTAGATTACAGATCTTCTGTAGGCATGATTGTGAAGACAGGGCCTTACTTGAGAGTGTGGGAGTGGTGGAAATACCATGACAGGGTTTAGGGAGATTTTGTTAGCTGTATTTGAGTGGGGGGTGGGATGCTCATTATTTGCTTTATGACATAAAAACTTTTCTGTGAGATGCTTCTTTTTTTCTTCTGAACCCACTGAATCCCTTATTTCTTTCAGGTCCTGACACTTCCCAGATGGCCGTAACACTATTTGGCCTTGGTTCCTAGTACTAGATTTAAGGCAGAAAGTACACCTGTGAGACCTATTCATTTTCCATTGTGAAAAGGGGAGTAGGAAGGAATGTAACAGCTGGAAGATGGGGTGACGAGCTGGGAAATGTCACAGCCATTGTCACTCAAATTCACAGCAACGGGGATATAATGTACAGTGTCCCTCAACAACCAGGTGTGGATGGAAGAGGTGTTCAAGGGGACCCCATTCTCCACTGCTGAACTCTTTGCTTAGAAGAGAAGTCATTGCCCTCAATTGTGCCCACTGGTGACCCCCAACAGACTTCAATGTGTAGTTATAATCCTACAGTTACACACACAATACAAGTTAAGCTCAGTAGATTACACAGCAAAACACAATGTTACAAATCTGGGACACACACTGGCAGGAAGGAGGGGAATTGGCAGAAACATAAAGGAGACACAAGAGTGTTGAGGCAAGAGAGTAAATCTAGGCATATCCTTGCAGCATTGCTGCCAGTTCCTCAAGTCAACTCACGCAGTCTCATGACCAAAGCCTTCCACTTCACTTTTTCCCACTATGTTCCAAGAAGGACACACACACACACACACACAATGATAGGATTCTGCATGATACTGTGGTTCTGTAGACCAGTCAGCCAGGAAATGGGAATCTAATATTAGCTTACTTTTGCATCTCTCTCTAGCTTCATTGAGGCAGGAGACTTGGTCTTTTTTTTTATTGACAGTTACCCATGACAATGCCTCACATTTTATAGTTGCTCAGTACATGTTTGTTGAACAGACGTATTCAAAAAGCTATGTACTGAGATCTCCTAATACATATGAGTGAGGTAGAAGCATGCATGAGATCTGTAGACACAAGACTTTAGGCTCTGCACTGTTCAGTTGAGCACACACATGTTCTTCATCTTCTTTCAAAATGAAATCAGATGTAGTTACCTTCTGGGAGTGTATTCTGAGCCTACATTGTCCTTAGCAGAGAACTTGTTTTTTGAGCATGTGTGTGCTTGTTAATTCGTCTCTGATCCCTTGAAATCAGGCACAACGTCCCATGTATGACCAAGTTTCTATCACTTGATGTGTTTGCTAAGTTTTTAATAAATATGCATTGAATGAACAACAGAGTGGATGGATGTAAGGGTGTCTATGTCAAGATTACCTCTAGGGAAGTGTTACTGTCTTTATTGTTAAGTGCCATGTTATTACTTCCCATTTTCCTCCAATGTAACTCTAAATTTAGAAAGATCTTCTGTACCAAGCCTTGCTAAATAGAAATAATATTTCCTGAGCTTTGTTTCTGGTTTTTGGCCACCAGATCATCATGAAATAAATGACACTACTACCATGACAGCTGGCATTACAGTGAAGAGCAAAACCTTTAAATTTTAAAGTATAAAAGCATCCCTGTGGTGCCTCTCAGTATGAGGTCTCCTTTGCATTCTGGGACTGCAGAGACGGCCTTTCGGACTACATCTCCCAGTGCTACTAGAGAGGTCCAAAAGTGATAACTTTGAGTCTTTTCTGGAACGGAGCCCTGACTAACTTCAGCTCAAGCATGTCCCTTTAGCTGATTTGCTTAAGAAGGTTAAGGGAGGGAAAGGACTCTATAATTTTTTTTTGTTCCACTATTAGGTGATTGTGGTATCCTTGATATCCAGTTACAAGTGGGTATGGCTTAGGGACGGCTTACTGCTGATTTGGAAGTGACCTATAGAGGATATCACGGTCACCAAACCCAGGACTTCACCAAAGCTTCTCTTGACCACTTGACCTGAAGCCTGTCAGTTCTCAAAGTCTGCTTATTTCCAGTTCCAGATGAGTCTGCTCTGAGAAGTAGGATGACCAAAGGCAGGTTTAGCTGGTCTTTGGACCACCCTTCCATCACCTCAGGGGCATAGCTTATGCCTGGCCTTGAGCATCTGTCATTCCACTTGCTTGTTGTCCACAGCGCTTGGTCTGTGGAAAAGAAAACCTTTCAAGTTCTTATGTATTTGTCCTTGGTCCTAAAGGATTCAGGAATAATATTTGGACTGGATAGGAACATCCCATGTACATACAGCAATATGATTCATTTTCTGTCTTGTTTGTTAAAATACAAATTCAATCATAAGAAGAGCCTCTTCCTTTACAAAAATTTAATTTGTTTTTTTTTTTTTTGGTGGGTGATAATCATATAGTAAAAGGGCACACAGTGGTGTTATACTATATACATATGGTAGGAAAAGTGAATCATACTAATTTGCATATTCACTTCCTTAAATCTTTTTAAGAAAAGCTCTTGGAATAGTTTTAGCATTCTGGATTTGAGAGTTCAGGGAGAATGTTGCCCTGTTTGGAAAAGACAGAATTATGTTTTCCCCAAATCTAGGGATGAGGAACACAGATTTCTTCAAATGTGAGTTGACATTTTTTTTTTAAAAGAAGGGACAGAGTAGCACTTAGATAAACACCACCCTGGGAGACATTTCCTAAAATATCCACATAAAGTCTCCAAAGCCTGAATGTAGTATTGTCCCTTTTTATGGGAATGAGATCTATAGGAATTTGAACCAGTCCCTACACGCAAGGCTCAATAGTCAATGACACAGTTTTCCTTGTTTTCACGAAGAGAAAATGAAGTATCACATTTAAATGATGTGTTTATTCATTTTTTTAAGGTAAGAATCTGATTCACTTTCTCATAGTACTTACAGCAGGAAGATTTGTTCTCCACACAAAGCTAAAGCAAAGCCTAATGAGGTCTTGTTGTGGGAGGAAGTCCCAGGATTCTGGCCCAGAAGAGCCTTTTTGTAATTCATATGGTCTTATAGCTTATATGCCAGGAAATGAAATAACTAGGGTCAGAACGTCCCCTCTATTTTCTGAATTAAGAATCCAGAATTTTCTCAGAGGCCTATCAGAGGATTCTACTACCATCTGTGGCAAGTTTTCCAATGTTCAGAGATGTGTGAATGGTGTCAGTTTTGGGCTCAGGCAATCAGGGCCACTGATAAATCTCAACTCAGGGAAGAATTCAGTTTCCAGATATGGTCTGAATGATGATGTGATGGGGTCAGAAAGTTCTTTGCAAGTCTTTGGTTGTCCTTTGTCATCTTCTGTGCTGCAATTTCAAGCTCTCTCAGATGAAGACAATAACACACGAGCAGCAAGGCGTTCCTATTGTTGGCTGATCATGCAGGAGGTGTTTACTAATTTTGTACTAATTTGCATCTTATGAGCTTACTCTTGACCTTTAGCTAGTATGATTGAATGGCACCATTAAAACAGCTTTTGTATTTGGGGACTTAAACCCAGGAACATTTACGCAAAAACTCCCCCTCTTTTCCTTATGTGCTCTAGGTGGTGCCCAATGCCTCACCCTTGCTGTTCAGCTCATATTATTGGGTCACGGTTTGGGGAGCAGGGATACTGGTCTTCATTTTTTATTTGCGATGGGATATGCATAGGTTGTCAGCTGTGGCTGAGCCTTCACCAACAACCACAATTTCAGATGTCTGGGTAGAGGTTTCAGAAGAGCAGATAGAGTCCAAAGAGCAAACCTTTCACATCTGAGACCTAGTTTCCAATCCTGTGTCCAGTTACCCTAGCAATCACAATTATGAACAAATGTCTTCTTACATTGACCCTCTCCTGTCTGAGAAGCTTGCTTAGATTGCAGATTCTGTCACTCAAATGGGGAAATGTGATTGCATTTGAGTTGTTGCACCCTGGGATATTTTTTTTTTAAACAAAACAAGGTGGCTGTGAAACTTCTGCTGGTTTCTTGAAACAACATGGTACATCCATTTACAGGTAACCAATTTGAAGCCACCTAATGGGAAGTACAATTGCTAATGGAAATTTCAGCCTTAAAATAGTGTGTTCACTCTAATGCATTCAAGAGATATGCCAACCCCAATCCTGGCTTCATGTCAGGTTAGGGAAGAATAAAGGTAGGGACAGGGTCAGACTTAGGGAGGCAAAGGGACCCCGATTCAATTGAGAGTGGGGGAGAGGAGTAGGCACATAATGGTTTGTCTATGGGACACAGGCAAATGTGAACCCAAGTGACCCTAGCACTGAAATCACTGGGACATGATGTCCAGCTGTGGCTGGAGAGGTGACCACTATTCCATGGACAAAATGATCTTGTGTCCTCAGCCTGGAAATTTTTCACCCCAGGAAGTGAATGAGGAACACAGACAAGGACCCAAATTACCCAGTCCTTCCCACCCCAATATAAAAGGCATTGGTTTTTGAAAAATGTCAATGCTATAAGAAAATCCAGTTTAGGTCAATGTGCCAGTATGTACATGTTTATATGTGTATGTTTGTGTTTTTTTTTAATAGAAATTAGGGAGGGGGGTTTAAATGTTCCCTAAACTTTAATCTCCTTCAAGAAGAGAAGTATCGTTTGAGATACTGATAAAGGATTCATGTTTGGTGTTTTATGTCTAGTAGAATAATTTGTTCAGATGCAATTATATAATATGCTGATCAAATGTAGTTATCTATGTTTTATTTCTTATTTTTATATGTGCATAGACATGCATGTGTGTGAGTAACATGTATGGGGATGCCCATGGAGGCCTGATCTTCTGGAGCTTGAGGTACAGAGTTTGAAACAGGATAAAATGGAGATGAAAAGAAACTACCTGCTAGGTTGAAAGTGTTTGGGACTTGGGCTGTCTCTCCTTCCTCTCACTGTAGCGTTCTTAGTACACACTTCCCATGAGAACTGTCTGATCAGTCCACTTTCTCTTGGTTGCTATTGCTATCCTCAGTGCTTGTTCCTGAGCTGATCTCTTAAAGAGTGTTTTTGCAGCTAAGTACTCCCCAGATATGTACTTCCTGATGGAAACTACCATACACAAGAGATGTGAAGCCTCACTGAACCTTAGGACTTAAATAGATCCTTTAAGACAGTAGGTCATGACCTTACTAATAATAATGTAAAATATATTTACATTATTATTCATAACAGTAGCAAAATTACAGTGATAAACTCACAGTGAAATGATTTTATTGTTGATGGGTCACCACAACGCGTGAGGGACTGTGTTAAAAGGATGCATTTTTTTTTTTTTTGGTTTTTCGAGACAGGGTTTCTCTGCAGCTTTAGAGCCTGTCCTGGAGCTAGCTCTTGTAGACCAGGCTGGTCTCGAACTCACAGAGATCCGCCTGCCTCTGCCTCCCGAGTGCTGGGATTAAAGGCGTGTGCCACCACTGCCCGGCTAAAAGGATGCATTGTTAAGAAAGTTGAGAACCATTGCTTTAAGATATTAGAAGTGATATCACAACCACAGAGTAATATAGAGTGTTGAATCTAATATTTTACAATTTGGAACTCACAAGCAGAGTTTGGGGATCCTTGAGACGTGGGTGAATTTAAAAAAAAAAAACTTTACTAATCCCATCTACGTTTCTGAGGTAAGCCACTGAAATTTTATATTGAGGCCAACTCAACTCAGAATAGGCAGGTATTGAACAGCCACCATGAGGCTGTCCATGCCAACAAAAAATCCAGTATCTGTGCTTGGCTGGAATTAGATTACCCCAGGGCAATGAGACATTTCGAGGTTGCAGAGCAGTGGTATTGGTAAAGAGATGACAACCAGGACATACCACTGAAGAACTGGAGGAAAGGTCATTAGCAAAGAGAGCAATTTTGTTTGGAAAGAAACAAAAATCCAATACATACAAATTTCATTGTGTCAAAATACTAGAAGCTGTCCCTTATGATTTAAGCTTGGAAACAATTGGATGTAGCTTAATGAAAAAATTTTATAATGGACAGGGTCATCCTAGGCATTGGAAAAGTGGGTGCTGGGATCAATATAAAGCAAATGCCACTTTTCTTCCCCAAATTAGGAAATTCAGGAAGTGAAAAATTCAGGTATTTGCTGTTTTTCTTCAGATATATTTCCATATGTTTAAAACATTATACTCGGAAACCTCATCTACTTAGGAGGTTGAAGCAAGAAGATCACAACTTCAAGGCCAGCCTGGATTATAAAGTGACCTTAAAGCTAACAGGACCAACTTAGTGTGACCTGTCTCATAAAAATAAAATGGGAAGCTGAGGATGTAACTCAGTGGTGGAGTGTTTGCCTAGCATTTGCAGGCTCTGGTTTCCATCAAACAAAAACAAACAGATCCCACCATATGATCAGCACTGATTCCTATTTGTCAGGCCATAGTTTGTGACATGCAAATACCAAGCCATCCTTGATGAAAGAAGAGTCCTTTTGACTTGCTTAAAAATGTTCCCATCAGTAATGTCTATAAAGTAACCACAGGGTATATGTTTTCTATTTGACTGCTTAAATAAAGGTTTCTAGTTCTGGGAATCCACATCAATATACCTAACGTCATCTCTTTTGCTTACATCTACCCCAGAACTTCAGGGGAAAAGAAGGGTAATTAGTCAAAGTTAATGGATCCAATTGCTTGTTTAATCTACTAAGCACTCCACAAAAGCCTTCAAACCAGCGTGCTTTTCTGAACAGGGTGAAAAACCAGATCCTCTAATGACTCCCTGACTGAACTCAGAAGCTGTCTTCAGAGTCGAGCTCAAGGCAATCTGGGGTTATCCCAGGAAAAGCCAGGTTACTGAAAAAGTATAAATTTAACTACAGGGAATTTCCTGAAGTCTTCCATGTTCTCAGCACCAGCCCAAGAGATGTCTCATCCAGGGAACATCAAAACCCAATCTAACATTAAAATCATTAAAAACAAATAGCCCGTGGAGCAAGATTTGCCTCCAATTTTCTGCATAATGAGATTAAAGATGAAGAGTTTGATGATGAACAGAAACAGTAGACCCCGGGAAAGCATCTTCCCTTTTAGTATCAGTCTCCAACATTTTGAGTGTTTTCAGTGGAAATGATTTGAGGTTAATTTCTGTGCAGGGAAAAAAAATCCCATGTTTTGGTTTGGGGCAATGGAAAGCCAGGCTAAGAGGGTAGACTTGCTTTTCCCTCCCTCGCTGTCATTCTTTCTTGTTCCTGGCTTCCTTCCTCCTGTAGATCTCAGTTTAAACATTACTTCCTTGGAAGGTTTTCCCTGATTGTCTCAGATCAGTCTCCCCTTCTTGATTACAGTGCTCTATAATCATAGCAATGCTCATACTGAGCCTGGTGATCCATTAAAATTAGCCCTTCACCAAAAGTTCCTGACCATTTGGGCAGCCTTCTCCATTTCTCACCTAGCCAAGTGCAGTTACTCAGTGGGTAGTCGATGAATGCATGGACGAGTGAGCGTCTTGGTGGGAGAGACTTGCTCTTCTTGAGTGTGATAGCTAAAATGTGTTTGAACATAGCATGTTTCTGTCTTGTGGGCAAGTATTTGTACAGAAAAGGGCCTGATGCTTAGTTTGTAGGTTAGTATTAAGGAGTAGAAACAAGGAAAGGATTAAATCCTAGGGATGCTGCTTGAGAAGAACACAGCGACCATGCTAAAGAAGAACGTTGAAAGTAGACAGAGCGTAACTGCATTAGGGACAATAATTGGGTGTTAATCTCCATGTAATCAAAATTCAAGCTGTACATAATGCTAATAGAACAGGGTTTCACACTCTGGCTGTGAAAGATTTTTGCTTCAAATGTTTTTACATTGTTTTATGATTACAGTTTAAAGACGACAATTATTCCATCCCTTGATGAGTGACTGCAAATAGCAGGAGTCCTCGTCCCTTGCTAAAGAGTCCTGTGCTCCTTGGATTTGGAAGGGAGAATTCTGAAATAGTCAGAGCTCACACAATACAGTCACAGACCCTGGCATGTGCCTGTGGTGACCAGAGCAACGGACTGGACTGCTGGCTTAGCCGTTTCAGCTCTGCCATTGTACGCCTGCATATGCTGAGGTGTGGCTACCCAAAGTGCCTTAGCAACTTGGTAGGTTGAGAAATCAGAGCCATCCCTTCATTCTACTGAGTTTCCATTTAGGCTCTATTCGTCAAGGTCATTTTCTAGCCACATTTTGGGACCCGCAGAGATTTATCTGAAGATCACAAAGTTCACCGCTGGTAGGACTAGTTTGTCATGAGGAACTGCGTGATTAGCAGCCTACAGGAAGACTTTAATAAGGAAAGCTATTGAATGGGAATTCTTCCTGTTCTTCCAAAAGATTTAGAAAATGGGCCTTAAGAAAATTCCCAGTGGGGCCTGCAGAAATCACAGGACCGTTGGGATGATCCTGTCTCATCCCTGCCAGCCCAGCCAGCATCTCTCTCAGCATTTCATTTCCTTTTGGTCTCGACATCACCCAGTCCAACTGGAACTACATTGAATGGTTGATTGAAGATTTTGTTACTAGGTAGATACTCAAGTGATGAACAGCTAGCTACTTAGGTACAATTCCTAGGGCTATGGCAAAATATTCTAAATAGCTTTTCAGAGCCATGTGTCTCAGAATACACACACACACACACACACACACACACACACACACACAGTTTAGAGGATTGACTGACTTGAAAAACAACGTATACAGTGAAAACTCTGAATAGACCAAGGAGGAGGAATTGGGGTCTGATGGAAAACACATGGTTTTGGGGGGGGGGGTCACACCTAGCTTCATTCTAAATTCAGCTCTGACTTCTGGTACATATTCTTCAGGAAGTTAATTGGGGTTTCAGAACCACAAATGCTTTTTTATGTGTAAGTCTAATGTCAAAACTGTGATTGTGTAAGGCTGCTTTGAGATTTAACTATGTTAGTAACCTGTGGATATTTACTATAACTGATTTTTGGGGGGGTCTCTATGTAGCCCTGGCTGTCCTAGAACTCACTCTGTAGCTCAGACTGCCTTCTAACTCAGAGATCTACTTGCCTCTGTCTCCCAACTGCTGGGATTAAAGGCATGTAGCACCAAGATCCATTTACCTGTATTCTAAACAGTGACACCTTTTTCTGTTGTATGGATTAAAAAAAATCAATTTCTCCTTAGAGTCACCATAATGTACACATTTGACTTCAAGTTAAAAATGTCAGTCTGTAGGGTAGAAGTGATTAAGGTGTGTTTTTAGAAGTACCAATAGCCGGGCGGTGGTGGCGCACGCCTTTAATCCCAGCACTCGGGAGGCAGAGGCAGGCAGATCTCTGAGTTCGAGGCCAGCCTGGTCTACAAGAGCTAGCTCCAGGACAGGCTCTAGAAACTACAGGGAAACCCTGTCTCGAAAAACCAAAAAAAAAAAAAAAAAAAAAAAAAAAAAAAAAAAAAAAAAGAAGAAGTACCAATAGTGGGATTTTTTGTTGCTGTTTTTTATTTTCTTTAAGTAAGTCTTTTGAAAGGGCTGAGGAGTCATAGTCTATTATATGGAATCTCAAGCCATCCTGCATGTAAAATAGATGGATGGTATGAAGGTGACCTTTCTACACTAATTGGAGACAGATCCAAGACTCCAAAGAGGAGCTTTGCTCCTAAAAGCATAACTCCATATTTCCTGGTCTTTTACTTGCCATAAAAATTCAATTAAAGCTATTAATATTCTCCACAAAATTTTTAACAGCAATGTAAAAGGTCCACCCTTGTTATCTTATAAATTTTGAGCTTTAGATAAATTTTGCCCTAGTCCAACCCCTTCCATCCATTAACCAGAAGGCAATCTAAGTCTCTTAAAGGTCTAAATCAGATTACCCCACTGCTCTGCTTAAACCTCCATGTCACACCCCTGGGAATAAAACACAGACTGCACAAGCTTGAGAGACAACCCTTTCATCTGTCCAGTTTTCTCCTGGAGTCTGTCCCTGCCCTGCTCACCACACGCTAGCCGTGAAGGCTTTCTGTAAGCTACAAAGTGTTCCTTTCCTCAGAAATTTTGTGCTGTTTCTCCTGGAAAATACTTCTATCCTGGCGCTTTGTACTGAGGGTCCTTGTAGAACTCAGATGGAATCTTCGGGAAGGCTTACTTTGAAAATCCCCCTGCAGAGGGTATATTTACTCCCTAGTCATCACATATCCTCATTTCTTAAATACCGCTCACAGCTTTTGGTAAATCTATGCATCCCCCAGTCCACTGAAATATACAATCCTGGAAGACAAGGACCAGGCCTATGCTTTCACTATTAGATTCTAGTAGTGAATCTAGACAATTGACCTGCTAAGTCATGGTAATTATGGGATCTCAAGCCTAGGCAGGAATCTCCTTGTCCCCAGATTTGTGCATATTCTTTAAAAATACTCAGTGTGTTTTGGTCCACCAGCTTCTACTTCTGCAATCTAGCAGTCCAGCTGTCTTCTGGTTTTCTTACTTTCCTACAATTAGGAACCCAGGGCTTGGTGGTGGTGGAATTCAGTGATGATTGAGCTAACACCCAGGAAGACCAGGCTTTAAGACCATGGGCAGAATACTTGCACGTATGTGGATTCAGGGTGGCAGAACTTTGGTTCTCAGAAGATTAACATGTATGTTAGCACCCAGTCAGGTTCAAGTAATCAGTTTTAATGAATGTGGATAGACAGGAGCAGAAAATATGCCCAGCATCAAAATAAAGCACACAGGGACTTGGAAACTCACCAGTGGGTGAGGGATCAATCTTAGTAATTTCACTCATTCCTCTCAGCCACTGGGAGATCACTAAAATTAAAAGGAGGGAGGGAGGAGGGCAAGAATTGGAGTTTTGAGAAGCCTGGGCTCCTCTCTAATCAACTATGACACTGGCTTTTGACTTTCCTTCTCACCAGCTCTGTATCTTGCCAGTGATGTTTTTCAGTCCAATTCTAATGGGTGGTTCTGACTTTTTCACATTATTGGAACAGCTGGTTATCTTTGGTTTATTGATGGTTCCTTACTTGAAAATGCTGAACTTCTGAGTTTCCACGATATGGTGCCCCCAGATGGCTCCTGATTGCTTTGCTGCTTTAGCTGCCTCTCATGGGAATTCTTACAGTTTTCCTCAAGGTCTGCTCTTCTCACTTCCCAACTTTGCCTCCTTTACTATCCATGGTTACCATTTCATTCATCTACTGAATAGATTAATCACACCACCTGATTTATCAGATATTATCTTACCAAATAACGGTGAGAAAAATGGATGTAATTCTTGTTTTCCTGAAACACAGGAAATGCTTACTGACTTTATCTCTAAAACATTTTTTAACTCTTTCTTTCTTTCTTTCTTTCTTTCTTTCTTTCTTTCTTTCTTTCTTTCTTTCTTTCTTTTGCCTCCCCCCATAGTTGGCATTACAATAGATGTTGAATTAACCCCATTGAATGGATATGTGAAGATTTAGCAACATGAACACCTGCTGTATACACAAACACAGAATATGACATAGTTATATAATGTTATTATAAATAGTCCTAAGCACACATTGTGAATCAATAAAAGTCAAAACATCTGGCCAATTTGGCTGGAAAATTCCCAACAAAACATAAGTATGGTTTATCTATATTTTGCAAACACTAGATTGTCTGGGTCTTTTGGAACTGATTGAGTATTTTGGCATGGTGTAGACTCAGCCAGACAATCTTGATCTCTTCCAGTGACACATTAAGTCTCTGAATTGAGCATATGGCTCACTGATTTCTAGAGTTAAGTGTAAGTATAATTTTAATCGGTTCAATAGTTTCCAACATGTTATTAGTGACTCGTACTTATTCACAGAGATCAGTACCCATTTCCTGGCTCTTTAGTATTAAGACGTCAACATAAATTGAAATTATTCACACAGAAGATGGTTCACATAAGTTTTATCTAAGCAAAACCAAGGCATTGTGCAAAATCTACAATATGAATATATTGGCTACTTTGATATCTTCTATAGTAACCATTTGATGTCATCAAAATTAGGAAATTAGAAAGAAAGGTTTCAATTCCTCATAAAAATTTTACCAGGTCAGTCAGCCATGAAATGAAACCACACATCTCCATTTCTCCCTTCTTGGTTCTCAGTTATTAGCAGCAAGGGCAAAAGCAAAGTGATATTAGAACAAAGAGGAACTATTCCAACACTCCACAACTAGCTTGAATGTAGTTCACCAAATGGAAAGATAAAAATCAAAACAAGTAGGAATGATAATTTAATATGAAATTACCAAGGCACAACAAGGTAAGGATGCAGATACAGCCTTCTCTATAAAAACCAGCACCTGGGCTCCAGCTCATAATAGGCAGAGGAAACAGAAGGAACACTTTCAGTTGGCCATGCATACACTCCAAAAATTATATATACCATTCTTTAATTTATAGAAGATTGTAACATGCGGGTCAATTTAGGGGTGGAAAGAAGCAGTAGGCCCTGGAATCTTGATGAACTGTGTAGGCATAATACTATCTTGTGTGTAAATTAAATACTCATAAGAGAATAGTGAACGTCTAAGGGTAAACATTGCAAGGCTTGCTGGGTCAATTCAGTCTTCTGTTTTTCTTAGTAGAATCTGGCACATGCATTATTTCATAACTCCTTCCCAAAAAACTGGAAGGGAATTGAAGTTAACCTGACCTCAGAGTGCCCCACCTTTCTCCAAAAAAAGAGCAAAGACTTTCAGCATTTAACCTGTTCCATTTAAAGTGGCTCTCAAGACACGTGTCTCCAATCTAAGAGCTACGGAGAATGTTCAGGTCTTTGGGTGTAAAAGATAAATCACCATGGAACATGGTGGTGTGTGACTTTAATCCCAACACTCAGGAGGTAGAGATAGGCAGATCTCTGTGAGTTGGAGGCCAGCCTGGTCAACACAGCAAGATCCAGGCCAGCTGAGGCTACACAGTGAAATTCTGTCAACAAAACAAAACAACTAAAAATAGAAACCACCCTTTAAATATCTTTATAAAACCTGAGTACTGTTGGTTTGGTCTACACAACACTCTCAACGTCTGTTTGACTTGGGAACGTGTCCGAAACAGATAAATCCTGCACACGTTTTCCCACTTGCTTGTTTTAAACATTCTGGTCGAGTTAGATCATTTCACATAACTTTCAGTGCATGTGCTTTGTATCAACGATAAAGGAAAAGTGCTCATCAGATATTCTGAGTGGGATCTCCAGGCTGGACTTGTGCTCTCCATCTGGGTTCTGAGCCTGGTCAAACCTCATCTCTACGGTGGCTCTCAGAGCTGAATTAATGTGATACTGATACCTGAATAAATAATTTTAAAAAGTAATTCTGATTATTAATAATTTGCTCCCTGTGTACTGTTTTTGTAACTGTTTCCTTCATATAAGAAGCAAATTCATGCTATGGACAACTAGAACCACAGCAGTGGTTTTGAAATTTCATGTTTCTCTAGAGCACCCCCAGCCCCAGCACCATCCAGTGTTAACCCTCCTATTTCCCCACCAAGACAACCTTCCTGATTTTGAATCTCAGAGGAAGACTCAGGACCACTGACTAAAGGAGGTCATTCTTATATGCTTAATCATTTTTAATGACATTGAACTTTTCTGATATGAGCCTTTTTTGGATAGATACAATTCTGCCTCACGGGGCATTTTATTTTTAGCATCAAAAAAGTAAGAGGGTGTCAGGAATGTGGTATTTCTGCCCTTTCCTGAAACTGCACACATAGGTTAATCTTGTCCTGAGGAAATTTGTTTGATCATTTTCAATTATGGTGCTCAGTAGAGAAAAGGTTAAGGATGGATTGCTTTCCTCTGAGGATATTGGTTGGAGATGCACTCAGGCAGACACTTGTTGCTCACAGAAGAAGGAAAAAGGACTTACATTCTGTTTGCCCACGATGTTGTCGAAAGGCAGTTCTGGGCTCCAGGATCCTTCTGGGAAGGCAGCCCCGCTGTTCCTCCTGTCTGAGGAGCTCACCGACTCCTTGACTATGTCTTCAGGCAATGACAGCAAGCTCTCCTCAGGCTGCTTAATCAAATAGGTCTCTATATTATGCTTCCTCAAGAACTCATTCCTCTCTTTACCGTGGCCCTCTTCCACATTGTAGTCACCATTGAGGCAATCCAGTGTGGCTTTGGAAATGTGAATTCTCCTGTGTATACAGAGAAGGGATCATTACAATAGCTCATGCTGCCCATTTAGAGCTGGACATAGGACACTGCTACAATACATTCTCAAGGACAAATTTGTCCCCTCAGAAGTGTTGGGAAAAGCAAAAACAAAACTAGAAATCCTTCATCTAAGGACACCATAACCTCACACAAATGGCTCTGATGGGTATCCGGGCAGGGTGAAGAGTCTCTTTTGGCTTTTCCTATTACTGTCCACATTCTCTATGAGCTAGTGATTTCTTTCAATGGTGTTGGCTATACTGGAAAAGCCAATGATGCAGATGTTCTTGAATTTCGATTATAGTTAAATCATCTTAGACCATGGCTCCCTCACTGTCTCAGAGCTTGTCCAATCACTTCACATGTTACATATCTGTACCATGTTTCTTCAACCTGTTTACATGGTGCAGTTTTGTATGTCTACGGGGATACATGAATCATCCCTTTTAGAAAATTACTGGAAGATGTGATTTCCCCTCTAATATGTATCCAAAGGAGCAGAGAGTAACATGGAATGCACAAGCTGTCAATGGTCAAGGCTCGCTTCCAAACTGAGTAACTCACACAGCTCACAGCCCAAGTTTCTTTCACTTTTTTCAAATGAAACAATATGTGACTTTATTAGGATCAACCTCGATTTGTAGGAGCCTCAGGCTGTAATTCCTTATCTGAATGGAAGATATTTTCTCTTCTCAAGTTGTCTAAGTCAGGTACTTACTGTGGTATGTGAAGAATAGTAAAGGAATTATGATCGAGGACTTTGCTTCTTGATTGCTAATTCTAACGCTTCCATTTTCTAGCTAGAAGACTTGGAGGAGAATTGTTTAACTTTTCTCAGTCTATTTGTCACCCATAAACATGGCCAAGGACGTAGACCTGCCTCACAATGTCATTGTGAGTATACAAGGGCTGATTTGTGTAAAGTAGTCAAAACACTATACAGAATGCTGGAACAATGAAAGCACAGACTTCGAATTATTTGGAATATTCTTAAAAATGCTATTGTGATCTCACCGTGGTACATCCCATGCCTTCTTAAAGTTCACGGGAAGCAGGCTGACATCTGAATGAGACCTCTGTCACTGATTCTGCCATTCACAGCAGATTGTCAGACACGCCTTCAGTACTGGCCCCCATGCTGCCTTCAGCTATTCAAGCCTTTGTCATTTCTCTCAATTCAGCATGTGATTGCATGCTTGCTAAGTGTGTCCTCCTTCCAGATTTGACTTAACTGTTTGCTAAGCTGACTCCAAGCTCCCCTGAGTAAATGGATGAATATGGTGGATGCATAATGCTTTGCTTGGGTTTTGCAATTCCAGAAGCAATATATTCAAATAAACAATGAAAAGTTCTTTCTTTTTTAAGTTTAGGCATTTTTAAGAATGCCTTGTACTTTCAGTATGTTCTCTCCTTCCTCCTCTGGCCAATTAACCTATCTGTTAAATTCCTGCTTTCTGGGAAGGATAGTTCATTGCAGAAACAAACAAAAGCACAGATGATACATCTCTTCCCATTTAGTGGGCATTCTCCACATCTTCCAAATGTACCGATTTCAAGACCGAGATAATCAAGCAAATGCATGAAAGCCTGAGTTCTCTTGAGACACCTGCTTGATGAATTCAAAATGTTTCCACAGTATTTTACCTGGAAGCACAGAAACTCATATTCCACAAATCAGGAGCCCCGAGCTGCTCTCTAAGATCAAGTTAAGATTTAAACACTAGAAAGCACTGCCTTAGGAAAAATGAGCTTCCTAGGAGGATTTTGTCAAGTCTGATGGCTGATTTCCTTTTTAAAATAACCATAATAAATACCAGCTTCTCTCTGCATTTCATCTGCATGTTGCACTGTATCAATCTGTGCTGTGTTCAGAGGGACTGATCCTTGCCTGTGTTAAGTGAGTGCTCTGTCTTTAGTGGGTAGAGGGAGCTTAGCCTCCGTTTCATAGCAATACTTCTATCAAGGTTTTGATCACTATACATTGGGATGCCTTTGATAGAAACTAGGGTTCTGATGTTTCCTTTTTGAAAGTCTTTGCTGCTACCTTGAGTTTTGAAGGGAGGTATTTTCAGACCCGATGGTCCAGTGACTTTATTTCCTCTAAGGACTTGAATCTGTGCTCCGAGAGTACTCTCATGTGATGCCTGCCAGGTAAATCTGACATTTTCTTGTAACATAATCATGATAGTTATGATAGTAAATAGAATCCAACAACCTTGTAGTGTTTGCCTTACCTCAGTACTAGCTTCTGCTGTAGGAAGGGAGTTGTTTGTTGTCATGAATTTATTTATAGGATTTGATTTCCTTCTTACCCCTCCCTTTCTCTCTTTCCTCACTCCTCCTTTGTCTCTTCCCTTTTCTTTTATTCTCCCTCTTTTGTTTTTCTTTCTCCTTCTGTAGATGCTAAGACTGGTCCAGGGACAATGAATATATTCTGCCCTATTATGGTAGCAGTGCTAGCGGGAGATCAGACATTTTGTTTCAGGATCTCTCTAGGATCTTGCGACTAAATAATTAACCACTACAACCACAGCCATAGAGTCTCCTGAGCATGGAGGAAGGATTTTATATATGTTGTGCTACTTGACAAGAAAACTCAACAACAATAGTCTTTGTATAATATGGAGACCAGCTGTATCACTGTTACCAAGGCCCTTGCTAGAAAGGTGTTTAGCTTAGGTCCCAGCCCAGACACACAGACTTGGAAATTCTGAGGGTGAATCCTAAAGATCTGTATACTATTTCAGTTCTGCGTTCTAGGAAACTACTGTATCCGGAGGTTCAGTACCAACTAGTCTTGCCAACCAGAGCTGGAATGCAGATGAGCTTTCAAAGAAAGCACTGAGGTTTTGGAATGGAGCCCACAGTCATGTACACATTGGCAGTCAATAGGTTTTAATCTTGGCTGCCCATTAGAATTGATTTAAAAACTGAAAATTGGTCCTGCAAAGACTCCACTTTAGATGAAGCAGCATCAGGTCTGGCCATGAGTATTCTATCAGGCTGTGAATCTAATATGTAGACAAGTCAAAGAAACAGTGCTTCACAGGACAGGGACATAAGCAGTTCATCAGCCTCACTTGCTCATCATCTTTGCCATCTCTGAGCGATTTCCTTAGAATTTTCAGGGCAGTACTGTATGCTGCTTTATATCTGACCTCCTGAATAACAGCTTCCTAGTTCTGTCTTTGAACTCTGTACACAGAAAACCTGGAATCACAATGCTAGACAGTAAAAAAGTTAGGCAAGAAAAGGGCTTTGCTCTGCTTACCCAGGGATCCCTCCAGATTCAAGTTTGTTTGCAATGTCCACATCCCAAGACCAGACATCAAACTGCCACTTCCTCAGGCCCAACACGCCACATAGCACGGAGCCTGAGTGGATTCCAATTCTCATGTCAACATCATGCTTCGTTCTGGATCTCACATACCTGTTGACAGATGGAGACATGGAGACATACTAATTAGGCCAGGATAACCATCACTGGACTGAGCTGGCAGAACCATAACTGTCTACTCCATAAATTTACCTCTTATTCAAATGCCACTTCTTCCATGAAGCTATCTGAGGTCCCCAATAACTGGAAGGATTCTATTCTTGTCTGAAAACCCTTAGATTTGAGCCATTTTAATGCTCTTAGTAACCTGTTCTCAAAGCTTATTTCGTAACCTTTGTTTCTCGAAATGACACCAGCACTTTTTGCACCTAACTGTGAATAAAAGAGGTAGATTGTGGACACTGTACTTCAGTGCCCGTTCTATTCCCAACCAGAAGTGTTCTTGTTTTCTTCTCATCGAGCCTCTGTGAACACTCTCCTTCAATCAAGATTCGTGAAAAGTCTGAGGTCCCCACTTCTGCTGTTGGATATGGCTTCCAGCTATTCCTTACAAAGAAAAAGATGATCCCATCACCCCATAATTTTATGATTCAAACTCTTTCCTTCTCTTTTACTCCTTAAAGTAATAGCCTCTGAAATATAGGACTCACAAACCAGGACCCAACTAATTCATTTCTGGAGAGTCAGGAAAGACGTTGGATTTCCCTACAATGTTTTTATGTCTTAACTTTGAAAGGGCTTACTAAGATTCAATTTAGCAGTGTATAGGATCCATATTGAGTTGTCTTTTGTGGACATTGAAGAAGTAGCCTGAACAAAGAGGATGATGTAGTCAGGGCTGGACATTCTCCAGGTACAAGTGTTTATCTCTTTTTTACTCTCAGAATACTTAGATAATTCTAATTCATGGATAAAAGTTATTTCTGTAGAATTTCAATTAGTAGAATATGATATTTCAAAAGAATATATAAATTGGAATTTTTTATTGCTATAAAAATATATGATGGCTATTTTCCCTCAAAAATAGTTTAAAAGGTTGTCAAACAAAGGTGAAGGTTTTTCCTTTTTCTCTGGTAAAAAGACAAGTGCTGTAAGATTTTTATTTTTTGTGATAAGATATTGTCGTTAATATTCCCTCTTGAAAATACTTGAGAGAAACCATCTTAATTTGAACTTCAAACTAAATCTGATGGTTTAGAAGTAAGAGAGAGAGAGAGAGAGAGAGAGAGAGAGAGAGAGAGAGAGAGAGAGAGAATATAACCTTTAAATGAGTCCATTGCTCTGAAGAGAACACTTGAAAGTGGAAGTTTGGAAATGTTTCCACATACAGGAATCTTATTGTCAAACCAAAGCTATATAATTTATCAAAATCTTTGCACTTAATACCTGCAACTCAGCTTATCAAAATCTTTGCACTTAATACCTGCAACTAAGCTTAGAATGATATTCAAAATGAAGAGCTTTGGTGATGAAGTATGAACCCATTTACTAAAGATATAAAAATGCCTTGTCTTCTAAGGAGGTTGTAAGAATAACTGATGGATGTCAAGGTAGAAGAAAATTCACCTGACAGACTTACACATCACTTTGTTCTAACTTATTAATTCCATGACAGCCAAGATTGTGAGTCTGTGATATCTAACTATCTCTGCAAGATACAGATATAGCTCCGATAGCCTTTATTGCTGGGTAGTATAAAAATAATTAAACTTCCAACCTTTGGTCTTATGGTATCGCAGATTATATGTGGTCTGACTGATGATGGCTAGGCTTAACAGATTTTTTTTCTTTATGGCAATACACATTTCTTTTTGTTTATTATTCATTAGAATTCCGACTTTGAGTTCAGAGTTTCAAGTTTTATTTCTGGGTCAGGGATGTGAACTAGCACAATTCCTTCAAAGCTAGGCACAGACAACAAAAAGCAGCCCCCCCTCTACCATGCCACCACAACAGTAAACAGCTATGTTTACGCTTACTCAACAGTGTAAAACAGCTCTGGTGTCTGGCAGATGGGGTATTTGAAATGCATTTTCAATTAATTATATTTTCAGGGTTTCTTAAGCTGTAACCCTATTCTAGCCTGAAGGCTATTTGTATAAAAACTTGTAAATTTTGTATTCAAATTCACTGCTCTCACTAAAAACTGGGAGAACAAAATATTTTGAACTGTAGACATGTTTCAAAGTGTCATTCGTTTAGTGTTTCTCGCATGTGTTTAGAGATGGAGTCTTAGAATTAGCCTATCCGAAGGGATTTGTCTCTGGTGAGACTGCTTTCCTGTCTCTCAACAAGCATTAATTGCCTGCCACTCTTCATTTCAATTGACACATTTACTACACAACTTGTATTCCCAAGGCTCGGCAACATTGTGTAACAGGGGGTGGTTAGATAGTAAGAGGCAGGGGACAAGGATGGGGCTCCTGTAATGAAATAGAGTTTCTTAACTGTGATAGTTGGATCAGGACAATTAACTGTTCCTTTCCATTTTCCACTGTCCCATAACAGATAGGAATTGTGAGTGAAAAAAAAATCTGCTATTCAAACCACAGAGCTGTAGGGAGATATTTGCTATTGTCCTGTCTGGTCGGAAGAGTGAGTTTACTAAGCATACAGAAAGCATAAGTAAAAGAAGAGCTAGCAAGTCGCAGTTAGATAATAACATCATATTGGGTGCTTGCAACACCCAGGGAAAGCCCTTTAAGGCAGTAAGTTGGAGATCCCAGCTGAGAACACTGGGCAAAGCCGAGAGAGTTCCCCGCAGGTCAGGCTTGCGAGTAAAAGAACAGATAACAAACAGCACATAGGCAGCAAAATATCCAATTGCGTGCTTCCGACATCTAGCAAAAATGACTGGGCAATTCCTGCTGAAATCATCCAGTTACAGTTCCCGACGGAGGATTTCTGAACAAGGCTAAGAACTTTCTCCACAACTGAGCTTCCCACATTTGTTCTCACAGCAGATACACCTTGTAGGCTACCTATTCTTAAGGCTGCAATATTGTTTGAATACCCTCAGCTGCTAGTTGTTCTCCTTCTTCCATGTTACAGGGTCAGGGACCTCACCTGCTCCTGGACAAGGGATCTCAGAGGACATTTGTGATAAACATGCTTAGGTCTGAGACAATAGGTTCTACCTCTTGTTCTTGGATAAGATCCAAGTGTAAACAAACATTGCATGACCATTTAACCAATGTAATTTATACAGCACAATTATTTCAGCATAAATTATACTATTCTGGCTGATCAACCATCTCTCTATATTTACATTTTTCTCATTACATGCTTGTTGCTATGGCTTAAGGGTTAGTATCATGTGTGCTAACGCCAGTCTAATGAGTTTGCATCTTTCTCTGCCCATCTCACTGACTACTCCCTTGATAAATTTTAGTCCTCTGTTGCGCTGCAATTTAAGATTAAGAGGGAGAGAGAAAGACAGACACACACACACACACACACACACACACACACACACACACACACAGAGAGAGAGAGAGAGAGAGAGAGAGAGAGAGAGAGAGAGAGAGAGGTGGGGGTGGAGGTGGGGAGAGAAACTATGTGCTTGGAATACTAAGGACAGCTTGTTTTCTGATTGCAGATGAAGGTGCTGCAGTCAGGAAAGCAAGTGAGTTTTCGTGTAGCTGCAGAGTTGGAAGCAGGATTCCAGCACTAAACCAGTCCTGCAGAGACTCTTTGCAAGAAAGTACAGTGCCTGCCTGGTATGACCACCTGTGAAGATAGTCTGGGCTGACCTAGAGGTTCAGTGCTTGTAAAATGAGGCTGTGCCTGCATTGCTATTAACCTCAAAGGGGGTAGCAGATGTTAAAATGCTCCACCAATGAATATAAGGGAGTACTATACAGCACACTATGCAAATGTTATTAGGTAATTAACACTACGCAGGAATGCACTGGAGTGTTTTAATGAAAAGAGAGATTTATTTTTTTCATTTTCTTCTACAAGATGAAAGTCATAAGGGCACTTAATATTTCCTTAATGCATTGCCTCTATTTTGTTCTGTCTGGGATTTGATTTGAATACAGCTGATAATAAAACTATGCAAAAGTAATGGATAACGTACAGTCTAGATCCTCTTTACAAAGATCCATCGATATGGTGTTTCAAGAGCAGCTCTTGATGGAGGTCTGTGGGTCTTCTTAGAGTTAAAAAGAAAGTCGGGGCCAGCACCTGCTCAGCTCTTACATAGAGAAACCCAGGGGTGTTGTGCTGTGTACAGTCAGCCATAATGAAGGGACAATGATCACTGCTCTCCTGTATCTTCAACATCTGCACCTTCTGTCTTCTCCAGTGACCCGAGGCTCCTGAAGGCAGGCACCTTTCATGTTGAGTACAGCGCTTAGTACACAGGAATCATCTGTGCTCAAAAGCGCTTATTGCATTATGTACACAGCTCACTGTTCTTGCTTCACAGCTCTGTGGCTGTCTCAAGAGGAATCTAAGTGTCCAGAGGAACTGCAGAAGTGTCTTAGTACTGGATACTTGGGAGAGGGTTCGGCCCTCCAAACTTGCTCACTTCTGTTAGAGCATGATGGAGTCTATTCCTCATGCTAGGCTTCTATTCAAGTCTGATTGTAAATAAAACCCTCTTAATAATAAAATTAATAGTTATTATTACTGTTTAATAATTCTGTGGACAAATAATAAGCAGAATACTGAGGGCGTTTTTTTGTGATTGAACTAGCAAGAAGAAATGGTACAGTTGTATGGTAAAAGATAAAGCTTTAGAATTTTCCTTTCTGTTTAAGCACTTTCAATGATTCCTTTTAAAAGAGATTAATCAATCTATGAAAGGTGATGGTGGCATGACAAGAATGGTGTGTTCTAGTCGGGCGGTGGTGGCGCACACCTTTAATCCCAGCACTTGGGAGGCAGAGGCAGGCGGATCTCTGTGAGTTCGAGGCCAGCCTGGTCTACAAGAGCTAATTCCAGGACAGGCTCTAAAAAAGCTGCAGAGACCTTGGACTTAACATAGTGAAGGGAACCCTGATGGCTCTTTGTCTTGGAGAGGGGTGGAGTGGGGGTATGGGTGGAAGGGAGGGGAGGGAAGGGGGAGGAGGAGGGAAGGAGATGGAAATCTTTAATAAAAAAATGAGGAAAAATAAATAAATAAATTTAAAAAAAATTTTAAAAAAAAGCTGCAGAGAAACCCTGTCTCGAAAAACCAAAAAAAAAAAAAAAAAAAAAAAAAAAAAAGAATGGTGTGTACTCTCTACTGCTAAACAAATGGTTGCACCAAGAGACTAGCAAGGCATACCTTGTCACTATGGGGTGAAGGGCGTCGGGTCCTTGGGTCTGGGATAGATATTGAACTTTCATCAGCCCATGCTCTTCCTTAGTCCTGCTGAAAGGATCCGAATATGCACTGAAGCTAAGGCAAAACTTTTCTACTTACTAGCCGTGGGCCTTAGGACAGTGATGCTAACCTCTGAGTTTACAAATGTAATGAAAAGGAGGAAGAGGCATTTATAGAGCTTTAAAGATGATGCATAAGATCATGTGAAGGGAACAGTTAGCTTGGTTAATGCTGAACACTCAGTATTAGCTACTAGTTTTTCTAAAGGATACCAGGTTTAAATTACATGCTTACAGTCAGACCAATACAAAGCTATGACCTGATGACTCTAGTTACCCCTTCCTGCTAAAATGATGGCTGCTTTCTCTCTACTTACATCAGAAGAGCTTCAACCAACCTAGGTAAACTGTCAACTGGGCAGAGCTGCACATAGTACTAAGATCTGACTACACTTCAGGTACCCAGGAGAAACAGTACCTTTAACTCTCCAGAGAAGAGGAGGGAAAGTAAGGGAGCTCATTATGGAGAAGAGCTCATTTGCTGAGGGCTCTGTCCAGATGTACAATCTTTAAAGTGGTCTCATGCCATTACCAGCAGCATTCTACAATGATGAAAATGAACCTCAAGAGGTATATTGTGAGAGCAGCAGGTGAGAGACATGCAGGCAGGCTGTACCACCCCTTCTGCTACCCACTGAGCTTGGTTCCCACAGACTCACTCTGCCACCCAAACCCACTGACCTCATCATCCTCCCCTCAGCCAACCATCCCCTGCAACATCAGTAGCCCCTATAGGCACAAGCACCACCTACATCAGTTGAAAGAACAGTCTCTATAGGCACAAGCACCAACTACACCAGCTGGAAGGACATATGGGTAAAAGTCAGTTTATGAATACATTCAACAATATAAAGGAGAATATGACACCCCCAGAACCCAGTGATCCTACAGCAGAAAGACCTGAACATCCGAATGCAGGTGAAGCAGAAGAAATGACCTTAAAAATAACTTTATGAAGATGATAGAGGCCCTTAAAGAGGGAATGAAAAATCCCTTAAAGAAATTGAGGAAAAGACACAAAAATATTGGAAGAAATCAATAAAGCCCTTAATGAAAGCCAAGAAAAAAAAGCAATTAAACAAGTGAAGGAAACAGTTCATGACTTGAAAATTGAAATAGAGGCAATAAAGAAAACACAAACCAAGAGAATTCTGGAAATGGAAAACATGGGTAAATGAACAGTATCTACAAATTCAAGGATCTCCAGCAGAATACAAGTAATGGAAGAGAGAATCTCAGGCCTTGAAGATCCAGTAGAGGAAATAGATTCATTAGTCAAAGAAAATGTTAAATCCAAAGGAAAGCATCCAGGAAATCTGGGGTACTAAGAGAATGCCAAACCTAAGAATAATAGGGATAGAAGAAGGAGAAGAATTCCATCTCAAAGGCATAGAAAATATATTTAACAAAATTATAGAAAAAAACCTTGTCTAACCTAAAGAAAGACATATAAAGAAACAAGAAACTTCAGAACACTAAATAGACTGGACCAGAAAAAAGTCCCCTTGCAACATAATAATCAAAACACCAAACATACAGAATAAAAGAATAGTAAAAACTGCAAAGGGAAAAGACCAAGTAGTATATAAAGGCAAACCTATCAGAATTACACCAGACTTCTCAATGGAGACACTAAAAGCCAGAAAGTCTTGGACAGACATTTTGCAAACTCTAAGAGATCATGGATGCCAGCCCAGACTACTAGACCCAGAAAAACGTTCAATCAACATAGATGGAGAAAACAAAATATTCTATGACAAAACCAGATTTAAACAATACCTATCTACAAATTGAGCCCTACAGAAAGTACTAGAAAGAACTTTTAATCCAAGGAAGTTAGCTACATCCATGAAAACACAGGCAATAAATAATCTCACACCAGCAATACCTAAAGAAGGGAAACCCACAAACACTACCACCACTATCAACAAAACAAAAAAACCCCAGGAATTAACAATCACTAGTCATTAATAATCCTTAATATCAATAGAGTTGATTCACCTATAAAAAGACACAGGCTGGGGCTGGAGAGATGGCTCAGAGGTTAAGAGCATTGACTGCTCTTCCAGAGGTCCTGAGTTCAATTCCCAGCAACCACATGGTGGCTCACAACCATCTATAATGAGATCTGGTGCCCTCTTCAGGCATGCAAGCATACAGGGAAGGAATGTTGTATACATAATAAATAAATAAATCTTAAAAAAAGACACAGGCTAAGAGAATGAATATGCAAAAAAAAGAGCCATCATTCTGCTTCATACAAGAAACACGCCTCGACTTCAAAGACTTACATTACCTCAAAGTAAAGGGTTGGGAAAAGATTCTCTATTCAAATGGACCTAAGAAGCAAGCTGATGTAGTTTTCTTAATATCTAAACAAATAGACTTCAAGCTAAAACTAACTAAAAGAGATGGAGAAGGACATTTTATATCCATCACAGAAAAATCCATCAATATGAAGTCTCATTTCTGAACATCTATGCCCCAAATACAAGGGCACCCACATTTGTTTAAGAAACATTACTAAAGCTTAAATCATACTTCAAACCCACACACATTAATAGTGGGAGACTTCAACATACCACTCTCACCAATGTACAGGTCTGCTAGACAGAAACTTAAGTGAGAAACAAGGGGACTAATAGATGTTATGACTCAAATGGACTTAGCTGACATCTATAGACAATTCCACTGAAACACAAAAGAATATACCTACTTCTCAGCACCCCATGGAACCTTCTCTAAAACTGACCATATACTTGATCACAAAGCAAATCTCAATATAAATAAAAATTTGTAATAACACCCTGTATTTTATTGAATCACCATGAGTTAAAGGTAGAATTCAACAACAAGAACTACAGAAAGCTCACAAACTCATAGAAACTGAACAACTCTCAGCTGAATTACCAAGGAAGAAATAAAGAAATTAGACTTCCTAGATTTCAATGAAAATGTATGCACAATATACCGAACCTTATAGGACACAATGAAAGCAGTTCTATGAGGAAAGTCCATAGAATTAAATGCCTACGTAAAGAATTTGGAAAAATCTCACACTAGGGACATAATGGCACAGGTGAAAGCTCTAGAACAAAAAGAAGTAGACTCACCCAGGAGGAGTAGATGGCAGGAAATAATCAAACTGAGAGCTGAAATCAACAGAATAGAAACAAGGAGAACAATACAAGGAATCAATGAAATAAAGAGTTGGTTCTTTGAGAAAATCAACAAGATGCTTTAGATATTCAGCAACCCTGGCTAATACACAGAGTGTGGTATTAAGCAAGGATCAAAGATTCATGAGTACATTATTTATTCTAATTCATGTGTGTCTATCAACCTGGTGATAAACACACACACGCACACACACACACACACACACACACACACACACATGCGCGCGCGCGCACACACACAGTAGGCTGTGATGAGCTATGTGTAGACCACTTGTAAGAGATGAAATGAGGCTCCAATTGCTTTGTGATTTGTAATTGGATCTGTCTGTGAGGACGGATGGGGCCCTCTCTCACATTCCATAGAAGACTGAATTTGAGGGTCAGACTCAAGTGTCCTGCTGAGAGATGTCTCACAAACATCTCTGCAGAACAGAACACTATTTATAAAGTTTTCCAATTACTGTGGTGTAAACATTCTTCTCATGGCTGATTTGAAGTGTCCATCTTGATTTCATCTGGGATAAAAAGTTTCTGCAAGTTTAAAAACTGATTTCTATAAACAGGCGGGGCTGGTTCAACCTATCACTGTTTAAAGGTCAGGATTTGGTGGGTTCCTCCTTCACTTCTGTGTGGAGCCGTGATTATTGCAATTGAAGCTTGGAGTGGACATTCTAGACCCTGTTTACATGTGCTACTTGTTGTCTTGGTACCTTGTGCTCTGCTTTCTTCTGTTGATTCAGAGAGCTATAGTCACTGTAAAAACTGTTTGCCCTATCCGTATTCCTGACTGTTATTCCATGTATATTTCTGCAAAGTCTCAACATTCTCCTGTTCCATGTACCACTAATATAAACTATGGCGTTTAGTGGGCTCCCATTTTTTTTTTAACTGTGCAGGTATAACAGAATTGTCCAAACAACTTTCCTGCCTTTGGAATGTCCTTGGTCTTGCCACTGACAAGCTGTGTGTCGTCTGTCTGAAGAATGCTCACTTGTTTTCATCCTACACAGCTTCAGTTTGACCTGGACACTGAAGAAAATAATAGTTTCTCATATGGCTTCTGTATTAACTGGAGTAAGGTGTGATTCAGTGTAATACCTGCAGATGAACGGTCCCTCATCATTACTTTTGTTGATAAGAAGTACTAAAGAGGTGCTGAATGCCATTCAAATGACTGCATCTTAACGGGAGTGCTGTTCAGATGGCTAATCTCAATCATTGACTTAATTAGATTAGGCAGCCCCTAGCCCAGAGAATTAATGAAGCACATGCTTTGGTATTTCCAGTGAGGATTATCTGAAGGGATATGTCTGAGTGAGAATGGCATCATCCTCTGAGCTGGGATGTCAAACCGAATAACAAGTAGAAAGCTAGATAAGTACCAGACTTCATCTCTCTTTGCTTCTCTATCTGCCCAGGGAGAACAAACAGCTTCACGCTCCTGGTACCACGCGTGGCCAGACATGATGGACTGCAAAACAAACACACCGTTCTTCCCTTCAGCTGCATTCTGCTAGGTGTTTCATAACAGCAACGAGAAAATCAACAATGCAGCAGCTATATTTAGTGATGTTTGCAAAGAGGATGAGGAAAGGGACTTGGAGCGATGGTGAAAGGGGAGAAAGACACACAGAGAGAAAAAGCACATGTGTGAGAGCCAGTCAGCCAGAAATAGAGGGCTGTAGAGATAGGAGAGAGAAGAACAGAAAGAGGAAGCAAAAAGGGGAGAAGTAAAAGCAGAAAGGGAAAGAGGAAGGAAGGGGAAATAGAGAAAGAGAGAAAGGAAAGGGAGCTGAGAGATGTGCTTTGGCATTCTTCCTTAAGTGATGAGAAACATGATAATTTCTGCTTTTCAGTCCCTGTCCTACTGTATGGCTTGACAGAGCAACCCTGCCACGAGGATTAGGACCTCTGCTCTAAATAAACTGGAAAATGCTGTTCCTACTTGGCATTCTGCAGTCATTCCTGTGGGTTTTTTTTTTTTTTTTTAACAATTGCACTGAAAAGACTCGGCTCTGCAAATTTCATTTAGATTCATCAAGGACACCTTTTATAGATCATTAATAAAAGTAACACAGAGAGCAGGGCCCAGTGTCAATTCTGGCATCTCCTCAGCTATTAAGGATCCCCAGAATAGACCCAGGCTATGCCAGAAGGATCCATCTGGAGTCACTTTTCAATCTATGTAATAGAAGCTATTATCTAAGCCTATTTTAATTAATTAACTTTTATGAACAGACATGCATGAGATGGCACTGAATGCTTCATTAGAAATAAAGCTACATTCAGCCCCTGGCCCCCATTAGCTATTAAGTGCTTGTTTCTAAAGTCAAGTGTTTTCAATAGAATGCGTTTGCTGTGAGGTTATTTTGACTATGGGTTACTCTCATGTTATTCTTGGGTGTTTACTGAGTTTTTCCATTAATATTAGTTCTGCTATTTTTTTTCAGGAATGGGTATGAAGGCTCCTACGCTATTCATTGATCTTTTAGGTATTGATGGCAGATTCTGAGAGTCGGCAGCGATACACGTAGGGCTGAGAGGCAGACAGCATATTGGTTATGACTATGGATGCCTCCAGATTGGCAATCTTGTGCTGTCACTGACTAGCTGTGTGACTCTGAGCCATTATCTGACCTCTGCATGTACTATTTCCGTCACTTTCCAAGTGGAACTTATTTCTAGGGCATCCAGTAGTTGGTATGAGGCCATTCAGCAGACCTGCCTGTCTGTGGCTGACACCGATTCTCACAGTGGCTCTGACTATCCTGACCAGTGTATGCTGTGGACATCCAGAGTGTTTCAATATTTTACCTGCCACTCCCACTGAACTCCGAGGGATATTTTTTTATGAAGATACAAGGAGCTAACATACACAAAACCTTTTCCTCAGTGCTCAATATACCCTAAATATTCAACAAAGTCATGTAACTGTCTTTATTTTAAAAGTGTTGGCTAGAAGGCATGATAAAGGAATGACTTTTCTAACTGGGTTAAGGGAAATTTTTGGCCGCCCAACTCAGGCCTATCTGCAAGCGTCTATTCGGAGTATTTCTGTGGTGCTGGACCTGTGGCTCAGCAGTTAACAGTATATACTCTTCGTTTATTGTTTGTTTTGTTTTTCTTCTGACCTTATCTTTATTTTCAAAACAATCCTATTTTATATTCCAATCCCAGTTTCCTTTCCCTCTCAGCCTCCCATCCCCCCCACCTTCTCCCCACATCATTTCCCATCTACTTCTCAGAGATGGCAAGGCCACCCTTAAGGAATCAATAAAGTCTATCACATCACTTGAGGCAGGACGGAGACCCTCCTCCCTGTATCCAGGCTGAGAAAAGTAGCCCTCCATAGAGAATGGCTCCAAAGAGCCAGTTCATGCCCTAGGGATAAACACTGGTTCCACTACTAGTGGCCCCATAAACTGCTCAAGTCACACATCTGTCACCTGCATTCAGAGGGTCTAGTTCTGTCTTATGTAGGTTCCCCAGCTTCAGTTTGGAGTCAGATTGCTCCCACTTGCTTGGATCAGCTGTTGCTATGGCTTTCCCCACCATGGTCTTGGTCCCTTTGCTCATCATATAGCTTCACCCTCTCTATGACTGAACTCCAGGAGTTTGGCCCAGGGCTTAGCTGCGTTTCTCTGCATCTGCTTCCATCAGTTACGAAATGAAAGTTCTATGATGACAATTAAGGTAGTCATTATGGGGGAAGGGCAGTTTTCGATTCTTAGCTGGGGTCTTTACTGTGGATTCCTTGAAATTTCCCTAGTGTCTGGTTTCTCACTAACCCCTTAATGGCTTCCTCTTTCAAGGTATGTCTTTCCTTACTCTCCCTCTCTGTTTTTACCCAACTCGACCTTCCTGATCCCTCATGTTCTCCTCTCAGCCTTTCTTCTCTCCTCCCCACTCCTTCCACCCTCTTTTCTTCTCCCACACTACCAGTTTACTAAGGAGAGCTTGTCTACTTCCCCTTCCCAGGGTGTTCTCTATATGTCTCTCTTAGGGTTCCCCTTGTTTCCTGTTTTCTCTAGGATTGTGGCCTGTAGGCTGTTTATCCTTTGATTTATGTGTAATATCCACTTATAAGTGAGTACATACTGTGTTTGTATTTCTGTGTCTGGGCTACCTCACTCAGGATGGTTTCAAAATATCAAATAATCCAATTAAAAATGAGGTAAAGATCTAAATAGAGAATTCTCAACAGAGGAATCTCAAATGGCCTAAAGGCACTTAAGGGACTGTTCAAGATCCTTAGCCATTAGGGAAATGCAAATCAAAATTACTCTGAGATACCATCATACACCTATCAGAATGCATAGGGTCAACAGAAAGTTGAATTGGAGGTGGTGGTATGTGCACCAAATCAGGAAACCCATCCTTTGGAGAATCTTCCAGAGAAGAGGACTATTTCTGAATGATATTTCCCCAAAACAATCCCCCTGCATCAGGGATATATTCTGGGGACACCAAGAACCCAAGAAGGCACTTCTAACCACATGTGCATACATCTCTCATCACGACTTTCCCATCTTCTAGAGACACCTTGGAACAAGGATGGCAGCCACTGCTACCTTAGCTTAAATAGATGGAGAAAACAAATATTAAAATGGTTTGGATAAAGGGTACAAAGTTATAGTTCTATCTTCCTTAGTCTCAAATAAGAGTGCAAAGAGTTAGAGGAATTAGAACTATGGAGCTCTTGCTTTCCTGGCTCTGAATACTACTACTTACTATTATTATTATTATGTGTGTTATATGTGAGTGTGGGCACATTAGTGCCACTGTACATGTTTGGAGGTCTGATTACAGCTTTGTATGGAGTTGTGTCTCTCATTCCTCATTTCTTTAGCTACTGAGATGTTTAGCCAGTTCTCCCTCAATTGCATGGATTGTCTTGGCTCTTGCCTACTGTGAAAGCTTCAGTTTTGCTACATTTTATTTCTTATTTTCATTAATAGGCAAAATTGTATGTACTTACTGTATACAACATTGCTTTTACGTATAGATTGTGGAATGATTAAACCCAGCTAACTGGAATATTTTTTCTTATGTAGTTTTCATTTTTGTTATAAGAAAACTTCTATAAGCATTTTTCAAGAATACAATATGCAATTGACTGCAGTTCTAGTGATGTATAAGGTCTTTTAGGGTTATTTTTAGAATTGAAGATTTCCACCCTTGAACTACAACTTTCCATCTGCTGCTCTCTTCTCTGCTTCTGGGAAATCAGCTTGCTCAGATACTGCATTTATGAAATCCTACAGCATTTGTACTTTGATTCCTGGATTATTTTATCTAACATAATGCCTTTCAGACTTATCCATGTTGCTAAAAATGACACACCGTCCTTTTTTATAGCTGAGTGTGAATATGTACATGTTTGTGGGTGTACCACATTTATGTGAAGTTCATACACATACATACATACATACATACATACATACATACATACATACATACATACACACACATGTGTTTTCCAGTTGTTTTCCTCTATTTTGAGGTAGAACAAAGCAAATGCAGCATATGTAAGTGATAGATGGTAAAGAGTAATCCCTTCATCATAAAGCTAGTAACTCGGATGCTGCTCTGCACACACTGAAGGATGAATATTTTCAGCAGCTGTTTCCAAGAGTGAAATATTTGTCAGTAGGAGTGAGATTCTAGAAGCCTGAGCCAATTACAACAACGGCTTGCCTAAATCCAGCGTTCCTGTTCATTCCTCTGTGCCACGGTTTCTTGTTAACTGAAGAATTAATGCTGGACCTCAAGTCTCCTACATTATAATCAAGTAGTTCTTTGGGTATTAATAGGCTCTGAGTCATGCAGTTAAAAAATATGCAACCAATGTGTCTATTCCTGAGGAAGTGGAAGTGGTACTTAATAAATGAACGAAAGAGAATGCCCTTGAATCATTCCATCTTATCTAAGTTTTTGCTTCTCATTGTCCAACTGCAAAGTTCCAGAAAGGGACTTATATAAGCCATCAAAAGGACCAGGGACAAGTTTCTCTGCAGAAAGAGAAATGACTATGACCTGAGCAGGCTCGATTCCTTTGCAATGGCATCTCTACAGCACGTCTTCTGCTTAAGATCAAAATAGAAAGTCTTACGGTATGTCAGCAGTATATTTTATCATTTGGGCTGTGAGGTTTATGGAGGTATAAGTCACAAGTTTTCAGAGCCAATAGAGACTTCAGGGATGTCTGGTCTGACTTCTTCACTTTACAGTCAATAACTCCAAGTGGTCTCTCTATACTCATGCAGAACAAAGGCTTAGAGATAAAGCAGTCACAACTGGATTTCCAGGGTTTGGCACAAGGATGACACAGAAATGTTCAATAAATGTTTGCTTTCAGCGTTATTGGCTGGCTGACAGGATAAACATCACATATCTGCTTGGTTGCAGAGATCTCTGCTTCCCTGGGTGCCTGTTCCATTGCCTCTCTTCAGACCCATTAAAACATCAGAACTGGTACTTGTTTTTAGGCCAAAGCTTCAAGTCTCCAAGTGAACAGTTAATTTGTCAAAGTCCGGCATAAAGTAAACTTTGCATTAGAGCTTATAGGTTCATCTTTCCAGTCATTAAGGGTGGGAACTTTTGCAGTACAGAAGACAGGGAAAAAACAAAATTAATATATGTAGTCTCTCTATCTGCTTGGACTGGAGAAGACTTCAGTTTCTGTCACTAATCTCACAGCAAAATACTGTACACTGACGATCTCTCATCCCCTCTTTTCAACATTATGGGCACAAAGACAATTATCACATGTACTCAGTCATAGGTGGTTTTTAAACATAAGCAAAGAAAACCAGCCTACAAACCACAAGCTCAGAGAACTTAGACAACAATGAGGACACTAAGAGAGACTTACATAGATCTAATCTACATGGGAAATAGAAAAAGACAAGATCTCCTGAGTAAATTGGGAGCATGGGGGCCTTGGGGGAGGGTTGAAGCACGGGAGCAGAGAAAAATGTAGAGCTCAATAAAAATCAATTTAAAAAGTTACTTAAATTTGATCATGATAACTGTTAACTTTTTGAGTTGATATTCAAAGACAGTTTGAAGGGAAAATTAGATGGGATTAGAATTAAGTGGCAATTGTATAATTTTATTTGTTTGAACAAAGATTTGATATTATTTTAAATTATGTGTGTTTGGAATCTCCAGCTTTGGGGTTCTTCCAGACTCATTCCTCAGCACACCAAGCAGCAGCTCCCTGGAGCTGCTTTATTTCAGACTCCACCTCCTAGAAAGTCAGCCATTGGAGTCTCCTCCCCAGGAGATGCCTGGGACCATGCCTATGGGCTATTTAAGACTTGGCCCATAGATCTGCCATGTGTGCTCTCCTCTCTGTCTCCTGCCTTCCTGAGAGTCACAGGAGTGCTTTGCCTTGCACTGTCCTGTTCATTAAATCTGGGTTTATTAATTTAGCTTGATTTGGCAGTGGAGGAACCCATCAACTGGGAATTTAATATCTAACAATGTGTGTATGTCTGTGTCCATGCGTGTGCTCGTATGTTGGGGGTGGGTGTTGTGCAAGTGTCTGCAAATGCCAAAGAGGTTGTCAGATCCTCTGGAGTTGGAGCGAAGGGTAGTTATGAGCAGCCCAATGTGACTGCCATGAGAATATCCTCTGGACCTCTGCAAAACCAGTTTGCATTCATAACCACTGAGCCATCTCTCTAGTCCTTCATTCAATTTTCTTACAGTGTGATATAAGACATGGAAGGTACGCTACTACCATGACGAGCATAGGGTTTATGCTGATGGGGAAAAAATGAAGAGATTTAGGATTCTAGTTTCTTTACTTCTTACTGACATAGCAATGTGGTAGCTTTCATAGAGTCCTAGATATATATAGGGTTCTTCTGCAGCATTTTTATGGATCTACTTCTACCGCTGAATCAAACAGCCTAGAAACTAGGGCAGTGAACTATGGCAGGGCCAAGAAGCATGATCAGATAATAGAATGATCTTAGATGTGGCATCAAAGGAGAGAAGAGGTTTCTAGGATTTCTTGGCTCCTGATCCTCAAACTCATTTTTATGAAAAAGCAAAAATATAACACTACCCAGAAAAGGAAGGAATTGCAGATATGGTCTGAAGTTACTCAGACCTAAGACTTCAGCATCTCTCCTGATTGTCCACCAACTGTGCCCCAGCATCTGCTCTGGTACACTCCTTTGACTCTGTGTTGACAGATGTTCTCCACCAGATGCCTGTGCTGTTCCTTGGCATGCAGAGTCCAGCAGAAAGGCCTGTAGCCCACAATTAGCACACAGGCTGGCTCTCTTTGTCACTTAACTTTCAAAAGTAATATGCTCTCAACACCAGGAGTTTATCAAAGCATTTGTTCAAAAACAAAAAATAAAAGAAATTTACCGTCTTTCCCGAGGGAAATTGTTTTTGCCAGCTTTTGGGCTACTCTGTGTTTGTTCCTCTCCTTTGGGAAAGTGGAGTTGTCTATGGAATCTCTTACTTTAATTCAAGTGGGACTTCCCAAAGAGAAGTTTCAAGCTTTGGAGTTACATTTTTGCCAAACTCTTCTTATACTGACTTTGCTTGGTCTACTCTATTTCCACCTCAAAGCCCCATCTCCCGAAATGTGGTAGTTTTTTTTCCCCCAGGCTTCTGTACTACATTTCATGGGAGCATTTGGCATTTGGGTGTCATTCAAACATAAACACACACAAGTACACACACACACTTACATATACACCATACACATACACATACACACCCCCTCTCTCTTTCCAACATTGTGCAAGAATGTAATATTTACAGGCTCTGTAACCATTTTAGAATGTCGGTGGGAATTCTGAGAGTGATGAGCTTTTGTCCCAAAGCCATACAGTTTAATTCTAGAATCCCCAACTCCTTTCCTTACTTAGAACTCTGGACAAGAGTATTGACAAAAGCTAACAGCACTTGCAGCACATACAAGAAGCCAATGCTAGTTGACTTGAAGATACTTTTGTTACCAAGGCCCCGTGGGCTCTGGCTTGTACCCTTTGATAGACCATCACCATCAATCTTATTCCTTCGGGCCTCAGCGGTTGCAGCGTATCTTGATTTGCATACACACCTATCTGCTTTTCAGAGCTCCCTGCTCTGTCTCCAGCGTCTTACTGATGTCTATGTACAATATAGTTCAAGCAACAGCTTATATATCTCCTCCACCCTGGGCATCTTCATGAGAGCAGCTGAATTAGCAGGTCCTCCTTTTAACCTTCCCAAACCCTGGGTTTTAGTCAGAGATTACTGTGCTGCAGTGAAATTGTGTATGCATTGCCCATCTCCCCTGCTGTGCTCTCTGGAGAGGATTTGATTTTCTTTCCAACAGTATCCCCACAAGAACATTTATGACCAGAGTTCCTGCACGACTGCCTGAAAGTGAAGTGTTACCATTAAACAAGGGGACCAGTGGATCCATTAGCTTCTGAGCAAGAATCAACAGATATGCAGGTTTTGTGAAATAAGGCAAGCTTAAAACCACACTCCAAAATTTCCAGCAAAGGATAAATACGGTCATATGTCTCCTCACACACACACTGAGGCTTCGAGCACCGCAGAGGAGATTAGAAGTTACCTGATGGTTTTGATCATGCTGAGGCCCATTTCAACGCAGCAATGGGCGTGGTCCTGGCGGGGCTCAGGCAGTCCAGACACGCAGTAGTAGCAGTCCCCCAGGATTTTAATACGAAGACAATGATGTTCCTAAAGAAACAAAGCGGCAGGAAAAAGATTGTGTTGTCAGGAGGACGAGTTCTTCAGAATGCTTAAGAAAAGACGCAAGGGATGTCAAGCGTCTGCACTTCAGAGTGGGGAACCCCCACCTTGAGAACATCCTCCTACTGTTCTTATAGTTTGGATCTGAAATGTTCTGCAAAGGCCCGGGTAGTAAATTCTTAGGCCACAGGTTTTTGCTTTGTGAGATGGTAAAAACTTGAAGAGGTACAGTCTAGCGTGATGTAGGTGGGTTTTCTATCTATCTGTTGCTTTCATTGGTTAATTAATAAAGAAAACTGCTAGGCCTGATAGGTCAGAACATAGGTAGGCGGGGAAGACAGAACAGAATGCTGGGAGGAAGAAGGCAGTGAGACAGTCGCCATGAAACCAGCCACCAGGTCAGACATGCTGAATCTTTCCTGGTAAGCCACCACCTTGTGGTGCTACACAGATTATTAGAAATGGGTTAAGCAAGAAGTGAGAGTTAGCCAGTAAGAGGCTAGAGCTAATGGGCCAGGCAGTGTTTAAAAGAATACAGTTTCCGTGAAATTATTTCGGGTAAAGCTAGTCGGGTGGCGGGAAGCAGCCCACTGCTCCTTCCACTACACTAGGGGATGATCATCTAGTCCTCAGGTGGGTGTCAGATTACACTACCATGAACTCCCTCTGCTTCCCAGCTACTGTGTGGTTAGTGGTTTGCTCTGCCATTGCAGACCAAAGCAGTAAGGACAAATAATCATTGTTTGGAACTCAAAGTTGAGGCAAAATAAATATTTTCCTTGTGAATTCATCAATCACCTCAGGTATTGTTTTACACATAGGGAACACTGACTGACCCTGCTTCTTTGGATGAGTGGTTGGAGGTGAGTAACTTCTTACAGACCTTCTAGAGCTGCATCCTAGGGACCTATAACTTCATGAGTAGGGGAATTTCCTTCGAAAACATGGTCTCAGGGCTAAATAGATGAGGTTTGAACAGAAAGGGCCTCACTGAGATGGAAGCTCAGTAGATCCTTGAAATACCAAGAGGAAAAGCACTGTGCTGTCTTCCTAATATAAGCATTTTGATAACAATTGAATTCCAGTTAAACACCATCAGGTAGAATAAGAACTTGAACTGTCTCTGATGCTTATCTGGCTGGGTCAGATTTCTAGAACCTTTCCAACCTCCCAAGTAGGCACAGAGACATCCTGCAGGATTCAGTGTCATGCACACCCCTGCTCACAGGTGATTTTAGGAGCCTGGAGTTCCTGTCTATTGGCTGTTCAATGTAATTACTTTTTTATTAGAGAGCTATTGATGGAGTCGGATCAGGAAGAGGAGATGAGGGTCTTCAGTTTCTTCTAGAATCTCTAGCGTATCATGTCTACCATGAACTTAAGAGATTATCTTGCCCACTGGTGTTGGCGTCTAGGCTTGTGAGCCCACAGGATCATTATTTGGAAAACACCAAAGGACTTGGGAGATTGTCAGAGGGCACATTTTTTTTTTCAAAATTTGCCAAGGAATTATAAAAAAAAATCTGTCAACAACCATTAAAAACAATAATGAAAATTCTATCAACTGGCAGCCTTACCAGAATACAAAACTTTCAAAACTTTGCCCAATAACTATAAAAGATAAATCCATTAATAAACAACCAAACAACAATGGAAATATCATCAGCCAGACTTGAAGTTGAATATCTGTAATCCTAGCACTTAGGAAATAGAAGCAGGAGAGTCAGGATTTCAAGGTCAACCTTGCATGCATACTGAATTTGAAGCTAGCATGGGGTAATTTGGACCACTTCTCAAAAGCCAAAAGAACAAAATGAGAAGGAAGAGAAAGAAGAGAAAAAGGAAAAAGATGGAGAAGAGGAGGAGAGAATATTATCTACTAGTTCCATTACTTTAAAAAAAGCAAAGATTTTTAATATCTTAAAACTAGAAATACAGATGACTTAATTCTAAAGAAAATACCTAAATAAATTTACCATGATAAAAGTCACAATATTGTTCCTATCTTTGTTGCCACTTTTCCCCATCTCATGCCTATAAGCCAAAATTTCTCAGTTTGAAAATCTAGATTCTACACATGATGTGTGTGTGTGTGTGTTCTCCATTTTTGCCTGGGAAAGAGACTGAGTGCCAGTGTTTTAATACCTGACTTTGATTTGCAGAACCCTGAGACTGGAAGGAAGAAGTTGTTGATTTCAGGTCTGAACAATCACTTGTGGGAGCGCATGGTGTGTGTAGCTCAGAATGGTGAAAATCTGATGCTACCAACCTGAGATACAGAGGTGACCTCCTTCTTGGCTATGGTGAGGGATGAAGGAAAGAAATTGGGAAGGAAATGCTTTGCTCTAAAAGTCTGTATTTATCTTTATTACTATCAGGTTTGCTCGCCTCATCACCTTGTATAACATCCTTAAAACACTGATGAGTGAGTTTTACTTCTCTATAGATGACAAGGACAAACAAAGCCACCTTGTTCTAAACGCATAAGAGAGGACACATGGCCATCCCTTAGCAGTGCCAATGACAGCTGGTGCCTGGGAGTAGCCTTCTCCATGTCCAACCTGCTGCTTCTTATCTTTCACTTTGACCCTCACACATGCAGGACAAGTAGGTGTCGCCTCTGCATTACAGGCAGGAAAGGCATAGGATGAAACATATAAAAACTCCCCAGATCACAGATGAACTGGCTCAGTCTTCACCCACAACAGGTATGCTACTCAATGTCTCCCAGACATTGATATTACCGTGCACAGTGAAGTGACAATGTTTTGGAAAATCTAAGCGAGGACAGAATGCATTTGAGTTATAGATCATCACATATGAATAGCTCTGGATAGTTTACTTCTTTGACCCTTGGTCTCTCCATGTGCAAGACAGGAACAAGGTCTGCCTTACAGGTCAGTAGTTATAAGAACACTATGACCTAATCTGAGGAAAAATTCTTTGCACCAGGGAAAGCATTCAGCACTGGTGGCTTATGAATGTTTAATATTCTTACCAAAATTGGTAAGTTCACCCCACGATACTCATTTTTGGTGTGTGTACATGCTGATATTTAAGTATGTGCACATGTGTGCACATGCATGTGGCAACCAGAGATCAGTCTCGACTCTTTCTTAGTTTCCTCATGGGTATATTGAGACAGGGCCTCTCGCTGAGCCTAGAATCCACTCACTCAGTGAGGGCAGCTGGCTAGCAAGCTCCCAAGAGCTACCAATCTTGGTTTAATCAGAGCTGGGATTATATGTGCACACTGATATTCTTGGCTTCTAAATGTGGGCACTGGGGACCAAACTCAGGTCCCTACACTTGTGTGGTGAGCACTTTATCAACTGAGTCTCCTCCCCAGCCACATTTCTGTAGACTATTTTAATGAGATGCACACCTTAGATAATAGCCTGCAGCTACCTGCATCCCTGGGTAACTGGCTAGCTATATATTCCCTCCTTGCTTCCTCTTCTCCACTGCACATAAAAACACTAAGGTAAGAAACCCAGACTATAAAGCCAAGTTCACACTTCTTAAAATGCTGCACTCTTTCCTCAAATACTTGCTTCTCCTTTTTTCTTGAAGCTCACCTGGGATCAGCCTCTCCCATGCCCTTTATTCTCAAGCAGTCTTAAATTTCTCAGAACTCCCAGAGCAAGCAGGCTGCTTTCATGCTTCTTGACTTTTCAGTGTGTCTTATCCTAAAAGAACTTGCCTAACCTGGAGAAGCCCTCGTCTCTGGATGCTGCCAGATGGCTATACCATTCCTAATTTTGATAGTCCTCTCCTCTGCTCACCAGAATGCCTGTGTTTATCACTGTAGCACACTGCTAAAATGTTATATATTCATACCTTCTCCCTTGTTGGACTAAGGGATTCCTGGGAAAAGACACTGGATTTTTCTGTCCAGGGCCTTGTATTATGCTCAGACCTAGCAAATAATCAATGGTTGAATAACTTGGATTGAATTAAACTTTGTACACTTTCTTTAGATCAGTGTGCATGTGTTTGGTTGGGGGGGGGCAGTTTCTAAGACACAAAAAAATTGACTTTGATCACATCTTTTAAATCTTACTGGGAATTTATCTTTGTTGCTTTTGTCTTTGTGGGAAGAAAAATACTTGGAACCATATTAGAAAAGAGAGTAAGACTCTGTGAGTCACACCAACCATCACTGATCCAATGATTAAAGGACAGGTCATATGCATATTTCCCCCTAAATTCTGGGTACCAGGTAAATTCAACCCTCTTCCCAGGAGGAGACTTCAGTTCCTAAAAGTTTCCTATCTGCTAGTTGTCTAGTAGCATCAACTTGGAGTTTAGTTAGTTGGGAAGATCCATGACTATATCTTTTCTCACTTCTTCCACTTCCTATCATTTGCTTTCTCTTCCCACAATTGCTTCTGGTTTTTCTGGGTATACGGAGACACATCTTTACTCTTGTTCTCCTCTCTGGATGAAGTACTCTGTCATGATTTCTTCACTTTGCTAATTGGCCTCTCAATTATGTCCAAAACTTTCCCTTTTGGTAAATGTGTGCAGTCATGCAATCATCATAATCAAGACACAAAGGTGCCACGTTACTCCCTGACTTAACCTCCTGCAGGCTCCTTTGCTAGCAACCTATCTACTCCCATTCTAGCACCCCTTGTATCTATGTATCTGCTTTTCGTCTCTGTCGTTTGTCTTGTATAGAATGTCTTATAAGTAGAGTTAGAGAATCTCCACTTCTTTAGTTTGCCACCTTTCTCTTGCCATACTATAGCTGAACTTCATTACTTATATGTGTATCTTCCTCTTCATTGCTAAACAGTATTGCATCAAATTATATTTGTTTATTTCACTTTTAAGAATTAGCTTCAGATTCACTTTCTCATGGTTACATTCTCCTTCTGTGATTCCAGAGCATTCCAGAATTAACAAGAGTAGGAAGAGTAGGAAACACTCTGTGTACTGACTATCCACCCTTGTATCCCCAACTAGACTTATATTTAAGAATGGAGATGCCAGCACTCGGGAGGCAGAGGCAGGCGGATCTCTGAGTTCGAGGCCAGCCTGGTCCACAAGAGCTAGTTCCAGGACAGGCTCTAGAAACTACAGGGAAACCCTGTCTTGAAAAACCAAAAAAAAAAAAAAAAAAAGGAATGGAGATGGACATTCATTATTCTCATGTTCATGCCTGCACATAGGGGCATGACAGTACCTAATGGCTGCTCATATGCAGCTGTGACAGGATCTCCCTTGGAATGGGGCAGCCCTAAATTTGGAATACTGCAAGTGAATTTCTACTTGACACAGTATTCTTTAATCCTTGCTAATGGATCAGGAAGTCAGAACTTCACAAAGCAGGAACTTGGGTTACTCCTATTTGAACCCGAAGCCCAGTATTAAGTGTGGGGTGACAGTGTCATTCCTCCGTCACTTGAGTGGATCCACGAATACAGTCTGTGTTTTGTTCCTAGATGCCCACCTCATCACCTCTGTTTTCTTGCTTAGCTGTGATTAAGGCAGCTGAAAACGAAAGGTGGTGTCTTCTCTGCTAAAATACAGCTCCTCAGTTAGATCAAACAAAACCGTGGTGGGATGGGCCCAGCAGATCACTGGTTCTGGAGAGCAGGCTAATTCACTGCAGATGGCCTGAGCTGGCTAGGAAACTGCAGGGAGCCAGCTCTGCACACCAGCTCTGAGCCTGCAGCTGGATGGCACCTGGCCTAGTGAAGGGAGAACGGAAAGCCGACAGAAAAGACCGGTTTGATTATCACTCAACCAGCTGTCTTTCAAGGGGAAAATCATTCTAAGAAACCTCCCACCCGAGACTTATAAACAAGTAACACTGGCCTCTAGGGTGCAAGAGGGTCAAGGCCTCCATGCCTGGGGACGGAATGCAGAATGGTAATGGCGGTGGCGATGAAGGCTGAATCCTTTCCTCCCTCATTCCACATGCAGGCCCTCACTTCTGCAGGGACTAGGATGGAATTAAATGCAACTCACATGGGCCAGCCGGTCAAATCTGGCAAAGAGCTCGTTGAGCATCCTGACCAGCTCCTGAGCGGACAAGGTCGTAGAGAGGTTGGTGAATCCTTTGACATCTGCAAAAAGAATACTAAACAACGGGGAGGAAAGAGTGGGGGAAAGGTGGATTAATATTTTCGTCCATTCTGGGAGACACATAAACTCTATTCTGATAAATCAACCGTGTCTGTGGTCTGAGATTTTAGCTCTCTGCTTTGGATGTTAAGAGTAACGCCTCAGTGTTTAACAATGACAGAGGGTCAACTTAACAATCAGGAAGGACAAAGGGACAGCCAAACACCATGGTCTTGGTCCTGTGTTGTAAACCACCCTCCAAGAGGTCAGTAGGAGGAGACCTGTTTACAATAACATTTTATGATCTATCTCTGTATTTTTTACAATGTGCAGTAACACAGATGTCACAAGCACAGAACAAAACAGACTTGCCATGAGGAAAGCATACAGAACCCTCTCAGTGCCCCGGGCCTTCTAGCATGTGCTTTATCCTCCAATCGGACATCTAGAAGTAGGTTTCCCCCAAAATGATGAGCTAAGGTGGTAACACTGTGAGGCCCTGGTAGAATGCTCAGCTAAAATATTCATATTCATAAGGATTTCAGTGATGCAGAGTTTTACTCTGTGCATTTGGCTTTGGACAGGGAAGGGGTGGAGTCTACCAAAGCTTTCTACAAGCCGGGCACTGCATGACCACTGTCTTGGTCAATCTGCTCAGCTACCTGGTGGGGCCATCACTGCTGACTCCATGCTAGAGGCATGTAACAGAGCTGGTACTGTCGTCAGAAGTCAGTGACGCATTCATCCTTCCATGTCATTTCAGGACCTCAGAATGGAAGGATGGATGCAAAACAGGACATCATGCTTGGGATTGTTTGATTTGATTTGATTATTGTTTGGGATTCACCCTCTGGGAAGCATCAAGGTATGTTTTACGCATGTGTCTTTGTACACACTGTGCTGTTACTTGTAGTACTTAGTCCTGTTAAAATCCTACCTGCTCTTCATGACATCCATCATAGACTACTAATGAACATTTATAGGTACTTCTCCAACTGAAGTAACCTGTCACACCCACCTCTAGTGTCTTACTAATTGTGTGCTTCCTCCTTCCATGACACTTAACAGCACATTGACACCTTGCTTGGTGGGTTCCATGTATTAGTTACAAAACAAGACAAAATTCACCTCCGGGGTGCATGTACTCACAACACAGCCAGCTTCATTACATGCTTTCTGAGTCCAATCAGCAGAACTACTTAAAATTAAAATTAAGCCCTCCTTTTCCAGAGTGTGGATTGTTTGAAATGGAGACTCTCAGAGCCCCTGTGGACCCACAGAAACAAATCTGGTTCCTCAAGGGCCTTGAATGAGGGCTATCTACTGTAATAATGGAGCAGTTCCTGCTTCAGTCACGTGGTGCAGTAAAGGGTTAGTGATTGACAGAGCAGCCCCCAGGGCCTTGCTTTCATTCCATTTGACAGTCTGTCCCCGAGCTGCTGGACTCGAGGTCAAAAGGTCTCTTGACTCTAGACATAAGCTTAGAATCTTCCAGCAGGTATAACTTCATTCTTCACCAGTAGGAGGCAATAATCCAACAACACATAATGAAACTTAGAAATGTACAGGAGATAAATTTTAGGCAATACTCATCAAAGGAACACTGAAAATTAAAACAACAGTAGAGAAGGGAGAATAAATGAGGCAGGTTGCTATGCAGAGGGCGGCAAGATTAGAAATAATTTCAAAAATGTTCCTAATGCCAGTGCGGGTGACTTTGGGGGCTGGGGGAGGGGGTGTAGCAGCCGGTCTGGCTTTGTTCTCAGACACAGGCTGAGAAAGATCCTCCTCCTCTTTCCTTCTTTCTAGTCTTATTTTAGCACCCAGTGGCCTCCAAACAGGCAGGCAGCCTCCTGCCACCGGTAAACTTCATCCTTCTAGCGCCAAGAGTCTATGGCTGCAGGTCTCTTGCTGCTGCCTCTTGGAGAGGAGCAAGTCTTAGGGGATTTGATGCTTTTTGATTTCTCTCCTAGAAACTGCTTGTGTTACCCTGGGGCATAGAGAATGCAGGGCAGGAAGCCAAATGCTCATTTAGAGGAGTGTGAACTCCTGGGAAGAAGACCCTGTCATAAGATGGGTTGAGCAAATGAACAGGAATGAGCTCTTGTGGACCACAGAGCAGAGCAAAAGTGATTAGCATAGCATGGAGGTCAGGCACGTTGAGTGAACTCAGGAGACAAAGTGAAACGCTGAACATGTGCATTTCCCCTTTTCCCTATTAAAGGTGGTTTGTATTTTTTTCTCTCTCTATGATGATAGGCACTTTCCAATGTTATGTATTTTATTCTATGTATGGATCATATATAGAGATATATATCATATATATCCGTAAACACATTTATCCATAAAACATTTACTTATTTGCTTATTGTCTTCCCAAAAAAGCCATCCAATTTCTGCTCTGTCTGGGCCTGCCTTGATTGGCAAGCCACTTTGTCACTAGGGAAATACAGCAGAAAAACAGTTATGGTCTGTCCATTCCAAATTTCAGCCTTATCTAGAGCAGATTCCTTGTCCAAAGTTCATGTTTCTGCTGTGTAAATTTGGTTGAGCCCTGTCAGCTAGGACCAGAAGGATCATCTCTTCCAGAAAAGCTTCTCTACAACCCACCCCATCCTCTACGTCCTTACTTCTCATCTGTCTCTTAAAAAATTAGCAGTTATCACACTTAATAGTAAAACTCCCCATCACATTAAGTATGATGCTGTGATCTAGAAACAGAATTGATGAGCTCCTTTTTGTTTTCCATACCTCTCCCTGGGGTTGCTTCTTGCAAAGGCTTGCTTGGCAAATGCCAGCATCCAAATCAGGGTTGCTGCTGTCACTGCTAAAGGTCTGATCCAAGTCTTGTTCTCTGCAGGACAGTGTACTGAATATGGACAGTGTACTGAATATTGTCAGTGTCAGGCAGAGAACACACACACAGGTGTGCTAGGAGCTGCTACTACTTGCCCCCGAGGCTGAAAAGGAAGGGACCGAGTGTCCATGTGTTTCATTTCGGGAGCTCATCAATATACGGGCTTTTAGCCAGTGCTGGGAAATCTTGTCTTATGAGATTTGGTAGGAGGGAAATGCAATTCTATCGTGTAAGCTGAAAATGTCAGATGCTAGCTTTCCTGGCTTTTCTAGAAAATGACGAGGCTTAGCAGTTTCCTATACATTTGCCTTGGGTTTTAAATTGAGATGCAGAAAAAAAGAAACAGCTGAAGGAACAGAAAATGGAATGAAGCAGAGACAGCAACACCCCACTTCTGAGGAACTGGGGCACCCTGTATCAGGACAGTGGTTTTCCTGTAAGAAGTGGTCTAATCAGAGGCCATTGCAGTGGCACCCTATGTGGCCTAGTGTCCTGGTGTGATTCTGAGCTATTTGGCTTTGTGGCCTTTCTTCATTCCAGCCCATTTCCCCAGATGGCTTTTCTACCCTTCTCCAGCGACTCTGTGAGTGGCAGTACAGCCTCCCAGTGCATTTTAAATTATACGGGACTGATTGCCACTAGGAAGTATGTCTGTAATAACCTACAATAAGCCTGACGCTCAACTAGATTTCTAAACCCATGTGTTGTAGATCTGACTTCATCCACATAATCTATAGAAAACGGAGAGATAGTTGTTAAATCATCTATTCACAGATAGACACTGGCATTGAAGCAAATGAATTATACAAGGCCACAGACAAGGAAAAGCCAAAATGAAGATCTAAATTAAGGTCTTCAGTAGTATGGAGGCAACTCTCTGGATTTCAGCATCTGCCACACATGCTATAATGCTAAGCACAAAGAGGGTACTACCAGACAGACGGACTGAGAGATGGGTGGATGGCTATATGGATAGATGGATGGGTAGATGGGTGGGGAAGTAGATGAAAGGACAAGTAGTCGGAAGAGTGAACAGATGCATGGGTGGATGAATGTATGAATGCATGCATGTACGGTTGCCTTCAAAACCTGTGCTTGGAAAGGAAAAGGAGTTGTATCCATCTTTATGCTGATTTCAAAGCGACATTAGGAGGATACATGAGTGATTATAACTGCCCCCAGGCAGAATGTTGGCATCATTATTTTTATCTGCCTCTAAAGGGATCTACAACTTAAAATACAGCCAACTAATTTTAAAGAATTGAAAGACATCAATCAGAAAAAAATAATCAAATTTTCTGACATTCTTTTCCAGCCTCAACATGGGAACGTAGATATCTCTGATGAAATTATTACTGCCTAATAGTTTAATCAGGGAGATGAAGGACTCTTCCACACTCAGCACTCAAAGCAGGGTGATGCGAATGGCAGGCATACATGGATCACTGACCCTTTGGAGACCGGGGTCGGGTGTCATGTCCTCACCTGACATTCTCATAGCGATGGATGTAGATGCGGTGGAACTGATGCTGCAGGTGCTCATCCTCCACGTTGGTCATGTCATTGATCATTTCTAGCACGACGAACCTGGGAAGCACAGACAGCACAAGCCGCTCCTAGAAGAAGCAAGAAGGGCAGGCTTGTTAGGCTGACCAGTGAGTCCCATGTGGGTTGGGGGTACAGGTGTAGAAGCCCCAACCTCATATTTCTGGAGTAGTTGCTAGGTTTTTTTGTCATTCTGAGAATATACAACTGTCGGTTGACACTTGGTGGATGTAGTGCCTACTTAAGTGATGATACTATTGATGGGTGTAGTGCCTGCTTATGTGGTGATGCTATTGATGGGTGTAGTGCCTGCTTATGTGGTGATGCTATTGATGGGTGTAGTGCCTGCTTATGTGGTGATGCTATTGATGGGTGTAGTGCCTGCTTATGTGGTGATGCTATTGATGGGTGTAGTGCCTGCTTATGTGATGTTCTATTGATGGGTGTAGTGCCTGCTTATGTGATGATGCTATTGATGGGTGTAGTGCCTGCTTATGTGATGATGCTATTGATGGGTGTAGTGCCTGCTTATGTGGTGATGCTATTGATGGGTGTAGTGCCTGCTTATGTGATGTTCTATTGATGGGTGTAGTGCCTGCTTATGTGATGTTCTATTGATGGGTGTAGTGCCTGCTTATGTGATGTTCTATTGATGGGTGTAGTGCCTGCTTATGTGATGATGCTGTTGATGGGTGTAGTGCCTGCTTATGTGATGATGCTGTTGACGGGTGTAGTGTCTATTTATGTGTTTACAGTCTAACAAGGAAAGGAGAGACCACCTATGACATACCTAAAGACCCTGATACACGTTGATAAGATGTGATAAGTGACATGGAAGAACATAAAAGATAATAAAAGACTGAGATGGTTGATGATGTGATCAAAATCAGGTATGACAAATGACCTTTTCTTGGAATGATGTGAGACCTGAGTGTTTGTAATGAGCCATTTCCACGTTAGGACAAGGAGAACTCTAGAAAGAATAAAGAGTTAACGTAATACTCTCCAAAATCATTGAGGGATAAAGACTGGTAAACAAACTGAGGGATTGTAACAGACAATGTGGAGAGACATAGACAGATCTTATACCGAAAGATGCTCATATTTAATTCCAGTGATAACTAGGAGCTTAGGTGAAAATACTTCTTCTTAGTTAAAAATACTTCTCTGACTGGTTTGGAGGACGGCTTGTGTGGGGGACCAAGGGAAGAGGCAAAAGGGTCAGTGGAGAATGTTCCCGTAATGATGGGGAGTTTTACTTGAGAAAAGATTCCCAGGACTGGCTGAGGGAAAGAGGCCCTGAGATGGCTGGGTTCTGAGCCTGCTGATGGGGGGAATCTGCTACAGCTATGGAACCAGGGCATACAGGAAGGAAACCAGGCATATGAGGCACCAACTCTCTTTGTAAAAACAGTTTTAGTTTTTTTTTTTTTTAAATTAAATGTGTGCTCCTTGACAATTTTGCACATCTATATAATGTTGCGGTTCCTCTCACCCAATTCCTTTTAGACCTCCCTTCACCCCCATTTACCCCCACTCTTCCCTACATGTTCTCCTCTTATGTTCCCATCTTTTATTTTGTAACCCACTGAGTTTATTCAGGGCCATGCATTTGGAGCTACCCGCTGAAGCCATGTGGGCTCACCCATGGGCACAGAAACAAAACAATGACTTTCCCTCCTCCAGAATCCAACAGTAGCCAAGAGTTCTGTGGTTAACTGTTGACAAACTTGGGATCATACAGGTACAGTGTAGGCTACTCCAGAGGCACCAACGCTTTATCGAAAAGAAAAGTGAGACACGTGCAGTTTGAAGATAGAGACCTGGTATCTGGTGTGATACAAGTCACGACAATAGTCATATGATTGTAGAGAAAAGAGAGCCCTGCTTAAGAACACAGATGAAATCCTCAAACATCCTTGTGTCCTGGAACCCAGACAAGGGTCTGGATTCTGAGACATGGATGAAGACAGATGCGTTCTGGTCACCATGGTGCTTGAGTGCTGCTTTATGGCTCTTGGGCATTGTCATTATTATCTCATGTGTTACTCACAAGAGTCTAAATGTAAGTCTGCAAAAATCCCTCACAGAATGTACAAATTGAGTCTGGAAGTGATGTAAGGTTTTGCATAAACTGAGAAACCAGGGTGCAATCCTTTTCCTTCTCCTCTCCCTGCAGGGATTCTTATGGGATGGGGAAGTGTTTGCATTCTGAGTCTCAAGGAGGTATTGTATCCTGTCCCCAACATGGAGTAGGGTTATAGCATTACATAAGCTACATGATTTCTGTGCCTAGGATCCCTAATTTATTCAGAGGTAATATTATCATTTATCTTGTGGGGGTTGTTCTGAGAATTAGTGAAGTAGAATTTGCAAGGACCCGCCATTCTTCCCTCTCCCTTTTCCCTACTCAATCCTGATCCTCTCATACAAAGGGCTTTATTAATAAAGTACCCCCTGAGTGCTGCATGATGATGCCCCCCCCCCTTGAAAGCTGACCTATGATGTGACTGAGGGGCATAATTTTTTCCAGTGCCCCTATATCATGTCTTTTTCATGTTCACAAATGTTACTTGTCAATTTCCCAGGTGTTTATGGCCCGGTTCATACAATTGCTGGTGAATAAGAGAAGGTGCTAATCACAGCTTTGACAAGCATTGGCGCTCAGGGTTGTGGGCGATGATTAATTATGATGCTATTTACACACTTGGTACAGCCGGAGTAAGAGGGAGTCATGGAAATAAAGCAGGCAGTTCACATACACCCTGTGGTCAGTTTGTAAAAGTGCTGTGACTTAACCGTTTTGCTAGTAATTGCGTTAGCGGTGAGGTCTAAGAAGCAAAGTGACAGAGGGAAGGGCTGGCATGGGAAGGAGAATGGCATGAAGCATGGGAAGGTGATGCTGCTGCATGCATAGGGTGGCCCTTGTTTGTGAGACCTGAAAAGATGCAGAGAAAACTTATGGTGTGTCCAATGCAGCCCTAAGAAGTAGTTCCATCCCTGAAATCCAAATCCATGTTCACGAGTCTCTTTCATGAACTCTGTGCTCTGACCCTCTGGCAGAATGGCTGGCAGCTTTGTGAAAGTCACATGCTCTGCCCCTCCCTTACTCACTGAGTTGTATTCTAAGGTTAGCGCCAGGCAGGCAGAGTGTTGAAAGCTCTGAAGTTGTCTGGGATACCCAGGCCAGACAGACAGATGCTAGCCTACTATAAGTCAAGCACTAGTAGGAACTCAGTGACACCTTAAACTTTATGTAGCTCATAACAGCCGTAGAAAAGACCAAAAACCTGGCATTAGTAATCTGATCACCTAAGATGCCGATAACAGAGACCTTGAAACAAATCAAGTGACTTGGAATAAGATGCTTTCTAGAGTTCCTCTTTCTACAAAATGTATTATAATCTCCTCTCACCCAATCCACAAGGCTCCTTAAAATGTATTAACTTTTTTTTCTTTTTATGTGTGTGTATAAATTCCTGAATGTATGTATATGAACTACATGTGTGTCTGGTGACTATGAAGGTCAAAGGTGGGCATTGAATACCCTGGAAGTAGAGTTACAAGGCAGTTGTGGGCCACCATATGGGCCCTGGGAAGCAAACCCAGACCATCTGCAAGAGTAACAAATGTTCTTAATTGTTCAGCCATCTTTTGAGTTCCACAAGACTTAAAGATAACTCAGAGCAATAGAGATAGTTCAGTGATTATTGGCGCTGGCTGCTCTTCCGAAGACCTGGGTTTGATTCCCAGGACCAATATGGTGGCTCATAGCCTCTGAACCTCCAGTTCAGGGGCTCCAATGTTCCATCTTTATGTCTTTGCCACACCAGGCACCTTTTTGAGGCACATAAATACAGAAAATCATTCACACACATATGAGAACCCTCTTAATTAAGGCAGCAGCTAGGTATTCCTGTGTGTCGTAGTTAGGGTTTCTATTTGCTGCAATGAAACACCAAGACCAAAGAGCAAGTTGGGGAGGAAAGGGTTTATTAGGCTTACCCTTCAGCATTGCTGTTCATCACTGAAGGAAGTCAGGACATGAGCTCAAAACAACAAAGGATCCCAGAGGCAAGAGCTGATGTAGTAGCCATAGAGGGGAGCTGCTTACTGGTTTGCTCAACTCCCTTTCTTACAGAACCTAGGTCTAGCAGCCCAGGGATGGCACCACCCACCATGGTCTGGCCCCTCTCCCACTGGTCACTAATTGGGAAAATACCTTACAACTGGATCTCACTGAGGCACATCCTCAACTGAGGCTCCTTCCTCTGATGACTCTAGCTAGTGTCAAGTTGACAAGTAAAACACTCAGCTCACTGTGATAAGGGCTGTTTCAGTGAGGACCCAGTGCACTAAGGAATGGAGGGGATATGTCCCAGCAAGGTTCCTGATAGATGGGTGAGATTTCAAATATTTTTACTAATGATGGTGTCGATTTAATCATTCACTCAACAAATAATTATTGAAAGCATCCTATGTGGCATCATAGTTCCAGACACAGAGAAAAGCTGGATCCTTCAGGGAGGCATTGTACAGAGAACTGGACAAGATCCCTAAGTGGCATGCTTGGGCAAGTCCCCTTACCAGCCGTCATTTATGTGGCTCTAAGAACAACCACCGCAGGCTAGACACAGAGTTAACAGGGACCATCACTCATAATCACAAGTACAATTCACCATCTCTATATAGTGAGAATATTTAACTGTGGATTCATAAACAAGAGGGGTAAAACAATTTCCCATAGTCACAATGAAGACAGAGACAGAATCTGGATTGCTAGACTCTTCTAGAAACTTCCTTTGACCTTACCAGAGAACTTTTGGGGAAAAAAAAATCCTCTCAAAGCCTAGTTCTTCAAAGAAGAAATTTTAATGAATTTGGAAATTAGAAGCGGTCTTCTTAAACAAAAAAAGAAAATGCATGTGCTCTCTTTTTCCCCGACATGTTACACACATTGTCAGACCCTGTATGGTGGGACAGTGCCATTCTGTGTCTTCTCTGTTGAGTGGGGGTCACAGAACAATCATTGAGTGTATTCTGGTTAGCAAGTGGACTCCCACCGTTCTTCACACTTTAGGACAAATCTCATTTCCTTTGTAAAAGGATTTATTTATTTATTTATTTTGTTTTTTTGAGACAGGCTTTCTCTGTATTTTTGGAGCCTATCCTGGAACTAGCTCTTGTAGACCAACGTGGCTTCAAAATCAGAGAGATCCACCTACCTCTGCCTCCCAAGTGCTGGGATTAAAGGTGTGTGCCACTACCACTGGTGTGAAAAGGATTTTTCATCCACTCTGATATCACACCCTCTTGTGTTGGAAACTGGGTCTGAATATGAAACATTTGGATAAATCAAAAAGGCCTGCAAAGAACCCCTGACCTCAAATGGTTATATTCTAATTGCCTAGAGAACTTGAATCTCACTAGAGACCAGGCTAAGATTTTCATTTCTCAACTTTTAAGTTTTGGGATCGCTGCTAGAAGCAGATCCTGGGGTAACGTGGAAGCCTCTTCCTGTTTTTCTGGGGTTAATCTGTGGCTGCTTCCAGAGATTAATGTGCGGTGTCCTCTTCCTGAAAGCCAATGCAGGGTCGGAGGTCTGAATTCTGCATTTGGATGGTAGGATGCAGTGAGCAAGTGAACGGCCTCAGGCGCATCAGCATCCCGTGGGAGTATCAGTATCCCATCCACACAGTCCCAGAAACGTGGGAACAGATCTGTTTATTCATGAGCAATGCTTATGGACACACAGGTGGTGAAAACAGTCACTTCAAGTGTTTAAAGATTCAGCATATAAAAAACTGTAGCTAACTGAATAAACGAAATGAACTTTGTGATTTTTATCTACAAAGTTCATTTTCTCATGGAGGCATCTCCTTAGGTCCATGCTGAGATGCCCAGACACTCCTGGCCTCTCTCTTCATAATATTTTCATATTTAGTTTATTTCTTTTTTCCTTTAGTACTCATTATTACTTAATTTTCTATAGCTTTTACTTTTTTATCTTCAAAAAATATTTGTTATTCAAAATACCTCAGGCCACAGAGGATATTACTCCTCCCAGAAGCCATTAATTGTTATATCAAAAACCCTTGTTTGGGAAACCTCTCTTCAAACTGTTGGTCTTGTGGGGAGAGGGCAGAGGTCCTTTCCAAACAATACTCATTTATCTGTAAAAGGAAACATCCGTTTGTATCAGTTGGGGTTGAGTTTGATGAGGGTCTATATTTTGCTTCATCTGTTCAGCATCAATAATTACAGTACTTAGAAAGGTACCTAGCAATTATTAGGCCTCTAGTTTTTATCTGTTACATGATTTTTTTTAAAATGAAGGGCTTTAATTGACTCTTTTCTTTCTGACCCACTTCTCTATATATAGTAACTGTGAAGCTGGAGTAGTTACTGCTCTCGTGTTGAAAAAAAAAAAACATTAGTTCTTAATGATGATTAAAATATGAAACTAAACTATAACAAATTGAAGTGTATTAACACACTGCTCTGTATCCAAGTAGATTGATAGAACATTTCCTTGATGCTCTCATCTTATCTACCTTTGAATTAGCAATTACAATGTGGATTTGTTGTCTCCAGAAATGTTCATGATAGTTTCTTAAATAAAGGCAAAGTGACTGGGCATTAACTTAAAATTTACGTATTCTTCCTTATTCACATTTTATCTTTGTGTCAAATTTAATAGGACACAAAGTAATGTAAAAATCATGTCATAATTCCTCTAACAAGTTTTAGTTCCCCAAATAGTGATAGCTAATCAGAATCCAGTGGCGCGTACGACAGAACCTAATATAATCTTACTCAGTCTGGTGAGAGAAGTAGATATTAATGAAATGATCATAGAAATAATTATACAACTGTATCTACTACTAGTGCAATTAAAGGGACATACTTAATACACCGAGAGTCCGTAATGGGGGATGAGAGAGTGTGATTAACTTAGATGAGCAGTTAATTAATTGAAGTTCAGATATGTGCCTGAGAGTGTACTCTTGTGTATGATGGTGGTTATGAAAAATCGTCCTAAGGGGAGATAAGAGCATGCACAAGGACCGACTGAAAAAAAGGATGTACAGCAGATTTGAGATGTCCAAAGAAGGACCATGATAGAGTCCAGTAACATGAAATATATAAGGTAAAGTACTAGGGCCGGTCAGATCTTAATCTCAGAGTAACAAGAAACAATTGAAGCTTTTTCTTCAAGGATCCAAGATAGGATTTAACTTGGCTCCCCCTACCTTTATATGCATGGAAAACAGTCTATTCAGTGAAATGGGTATTCTGGAGAGAAGCAGGCAAGAAGGAAATGAAATGGTTTCTGCAGTAGTTCAGTGAATGGTGGATGGAGACATACGCATCCCTGAGAAGGCTGTCTGGAGACTTGTACGAACAGAACTGTGGAGGAGGAAAGAGAAGGCCAGAGACTACTATATTTCTAGGTTTGCCAAGGATGTGCCTTTTGTCTAACTAAATAAGCTTCCCACAGGTAGGCACTAGATGCTGCTGTGAAGTCGGGGCGTCACTGCTGTGATGGATGGCTTGCTCTCCCAGCGTTTGTAAATGAGAGGTGTCACTTAGGGACTCAGCGACCACCACTCAGCTTTGCAAACCCGTGCAGTAGGCTTTTTGGTTGAATGGAATTAATAATGAAAATTAAGCTTGTTTGCGGCCATCATTAAACAAATCACGGTCTTTCCTTGACCTTTCCCTTTCGGCTTGTTTAGTTGATGGTCTATTGAGAGGAAGGGTTTCTATGATCATCTATGCACAGGTAGGACTGTCACACCAGGAGTAGCCTGTTGTTGGCCACAACAGAGGTGGGACAGTTGTTCTTTTTTTTTTTTTTTTTTTTTTGAGAACAAAAGCTGAGTGTTGATGATTCAGTGTCAGAGGACATATCAGCAGGAAGAGATTACTTGAGTGTAGACACACAGTCCAAGGAAGAGAGAAGAGAGAGTATCTGTATGCCGCTTGGGGTTGAAGTGTGGCCCGTCAAAGACTGAGTGGGAACTAATGGAGGTCATGTTCAGTTGTATGTGTTCCTGGACATTCTTCTTTGCTGGCTCTCGGCTGTGCATCTGTGGAAAAGCTAGCTCATAGACTGTTGACACGATTGTGGATTAATGAGGTTCCTACTTCTGAACACATTACTTCTTACATTTGAAGCTTATTGTATTATTCCAGATCCCATTTAAACATGGTGACCCATGTTTCAGGGTCCAGTCCCTTCTTATGCCCCTCTCCTTCTCTCTCATTCTTGGTCAGCAGCACAATGAGGGCCTTTTGTTTTCTTAGAAAAAATGCATTTCACTCTATTCTCTCTCGTGTGTGTGTGTGTGTGTGTGTGTGTGTGTGAAATTTGGCTGTGGATGTGTGCCTGCATGGTACACATATGGAGGTTAACGGATAACTTCAGGTGTTGGTCCTCAGATACCCTTTTCCTTTTCTGTAAAACAGGATCTCTCATTGGTCTGGAGCTTCACCACATAGTCCCATGTATCTGGACTGTGAGGTTCGATGTATTTACCCATCTTTACCTTCCATTTAACTATGCCTGGGGTTTCAGCTATATGGCACCTTGTTCTGGGATTTTAGATGGGTTCAGAAGATTGAAACTCAGCTTCCGGTTTGGGAGGGAAGTGCTTTACTGAATAAGCCAGCTCCCCGTCACCTAATTACATTCTTGAGTATGGGTCTCCCAAGGCTCTGCCAGTCTCACTGAGTCCCACCTGTCCTTCAGGGTACTTCTTGGAAGTCATTTAAGTCTCCTTCCTTCAGAAGATTTAGGTCTTTCGGCTCTGCAAAACAGACAGACACTTCTGCCGCGTTCCTTCCCCTTTCCAGTGCTCACGATATGGGCTAGGCTGTCTCCCTGCCACAACTCCTCATGCTTTGGAGATGGTGATAGCGTCTGCGTTGTTCACTTGGGATCCTCAGCAACCTCCTCAATGCTTGGAAGGAGCAGGTGCTATGTAATTAACTAGCTCCTGAATGAATTCACAAATGATACCGTTGTGAGTCTTCTAGAAGGAAGGGGCTCCTGAATGAATGCGCTCATGGTGTAGAATGTTCAGGAATTGTTAACTAGTCTTTCGGTTGTAAAACACATCGAATCCTCAGCTGACACTGTGTCATCGATGCTTCCATGGGAGATCTTGAAAGTAACATTTTCATAGAAAAATTCTCCAGCACCCAGACTTGCCAGGCTCCAGCCATTTGTGCTACTGGCAACTGTCCCAGGTCTTCCCTCTGTAAAGCATTTTCTGCAGAACGAAGGGAGTTTGCCTAGAGTCTGCTTATAAAGGCCCATTTTCAGCTCTTTTGTTTCCCTTGGATCCATTCACTGCTTGAGAAACATCCCTCGGATCCCTGAAAGCACAAACTGAAAGAAAACAGGGAAGTTCACCCTTTATTACAATTCTCAGCTCCTGCTGAGGCCCAATCTATACTTTTCTCGCTTTGGAGATTCTAAGTACAAGAATCTTTCCCGGAGCCACACTATGGCCCCGGATGGTTGCTGTGCTCACATTCTGCACCTAGTTTCTTCCCTGGGTTTTTCCATTTGCATGAAAAGAAACCCTAGTTGGATTTAAAATTTATGAAGCAGCTGCCTCTGGATTCCCCTCTCAGTTCACATAACCTTCTCTATTCATGTCACTAAAATGGTTCCATGGCCATCAGCTGCGACAGTACCTCTGAGGGGGCGTCAAAGGGGAAACTGAGGGAACTGAGATCTTTATTCCATGAAAATGGTTATAGCAGGAAGAGAGCGGTAGCAGGGTGGCATCATGACACAGGCAGAGTTTCTGAGTGTACACGCACCTGCAGAGTTCTCGAGTGCTTTTGGAAAGCCCTCACCTCTCCCAGGCTCTCACAAACCTTGGCTCTGTGTTCACTCCCTTTGCTCTATGCTGGCAGAGCAGCATAAACTTCAGCCAACATACAGGCACCAAGGTAAGCTTTTTTTCTGGGGTTTCAGTTGATACTGATCACACACCATGTAGCATGTCACTTTGCTTCACATCCACTACCCATAGAAATCTTCCATCCATAAGAGTTACTAGTTTCATCTCATCTGCACACGAAGATACTGAGGACCAAAAGGTTTAAACCAGACCATCCAAAGTCATGCATTTGGATCTAGATGTGGTGGCTCTTACCTATAATACCAGCAGTTAGGAGGCTGAGGCTGTGAGTTCAAAACTAGTCTAGGCTACGGAGCTACTATTTAAACAAAAACAAAACAAAACCCTCAAATAGGAACAGAAGATGATCCATTTAGAAAGTGTACAACAAAAACATAAGCAGATTTTCTTTTACCAGCTGAAACTTAGATCACAACCTACCCATTTAATCATTTATTTACAAAGTCAAAAAGTAGGTGGCCAAGTCCTGAGCACGGAGCTTATCAGAAAGCAAAACGGGTCCACGTGTAGAACTAATAGAACCTCAACAGACCACAGGGAGGACTAAGGGAAGCTACTGGCTTCTTTAGCAGATTGCTCAATACAGAAAGGTGGAGGAGGTGGACTTCTGTGTAAAATTGATTGTTTTTCAGACCCAGGGCAAGCCAGAGCTTTGTCCACGAGGAATTTAGAGAGATCCAAGTACTCAGTCTCTGCTGTTAATCCATGCATATGCTCAGGTGAATCATGTGACCCTTTGAAAACCTTCAGTCTCATCTAGGATGCATCTGCTGAATGATCCCTGAACCAACAGATTTTTCCTAGGCTATGTAAACCTCACTCTTTCTGCTTCTTTGAAGCCTATATAACCATTCTTGTTGCACGTTAGTGTGGTAGAACTTCTCCCAGTTGGTTGTCACTTACCAAGTGACAATCTAGCCTGACTGATCCATTACCTTTAGTTCCTCCCATGTGACAACTAAGCAGATCACTGCAGGGGCAAATGGTCCCTAGCTGGTAGGAAGTCTCTAATTCGGGTTATTTTTTGCAACTCCAGGCTGACCAGGAAACCATGGAAGGTTTGTTCTCAGCCCCAGCAACCAGGATTATATCTTAGTGTACTTTTTGGGTGTAACTCAATACTGACTAAAACAAATAAGTAGGAAAAAAGAAGTTTGGGTGTAGGTCAGCTGGGAGATATATATATATATATATATATATATATATATATATATATATATATATATGGGGGGGTCAATGCATGTTTGTGGGTGGGGCAAATACTAGAAGCTGACTGTTAGTAAGCTCTGATAGGAGGGAAGTGAAGCAGGTTATTATGATCGTTTGCATGAAGGGGGCTAGCTGGCCTACTGCAGGAGTCAAGTGCCTGGCCTGAACCTAAATTGGGGTTGGAATGCTTTATACCTTCCCAGGCCTGTCTGGCCATAACACCTATTTCATAGAGCCTATAGAGTACTCAAAGAGCACTGGTAAAAGAACCAGTGTCTGGCATTTTGTAACCGCAATCCCAGTATTTGCAAGCAGGCTTGATTTCAAGCACCACTTTAGGACTTCAGTTCTACAAAGGGGTTACAGCTGTTATGTGTTTAGAGAACAGCCAGAACCTGGGAAACGCAGGGAAAAAAGCAGATGTAGGAAGCGGAGAAGCGATTGTGCTGCCTAGTGGAAAACTGTCAGTGGCTCTTTTTGTAATTTACAAAACAAAATTAAGACATGACTCTGGCATTTAATTTTTTTTAAATCTTATAAGGTTACAGGGCTTTTCACCCAAGGTGGACAATTTTAATGTGAGCACAGTAGCCACGGCTGCTGCTAACTTGGGTCCTACGTACATTTCAGAGTGACTTCACCAGGGGCCAAACTCTGAAAAAGACTCCTGTCTCCTTGACAGTGGTATAAGACCCCAGGCATATCTATTCTACTTAGACATAGAATCTCAAGGGCCAGGGGGTCAGGCAAGCTTGAGCTGAATCTTCAATTTTTCTGTAACCGGAAATTTACACAGCTTCTTAGAGACTCCATTTCTTCCGTTGTAGAATGGGAATAATTATCTCTGCCTCCTAGGATTGTTGCGTAGACTAAAGGACAAAGCTCTTTATGTATAGATCCGCCACACAGTAGGTGCTTACGCAATACCAGTGGCTTTCAGGCGGGTTTTCATTCATTGCAGCAGCCAAACCATAGGCCATGGGCTGCATTAGACTTCATCCTATATTCCAGGATAATGGAGTGTAACTTCAGGGTTGGGGACACACAAATTTGGTTTCAGGAATTTTTCTCCCTCTTATCTTTTCAGGGTGAATTTTTACAGTCCTGTTCATTAGTTTCAAGGTATAGCAAATTGGAAGCCTACAGATAAAGCTCTCTCCCGTTGTACCAGTTGGGTAGCCATTGTTGAATGCCAACTGTGAGAAAGGAGACACTGCCTGCAGTACAGACCAAGGCCACATCTTTACAAACCCAGCCCAGACCTGCAACTTAGCTGTGTTACCTTAGACAAAGTTCTGACTCTCCTCAATATTCCTTGTAGCTGGAGAATAGAGACAGGAGAAAGTTACTCTAAGAAAAACAAAGGAAGCCAGCTGGCTGAGAAAAACTGGAAGCCTTTCCTCACCTGAATTTCTGGTAACAACAGAGCATGTTTTCTTCTCATGCTCTTATCAGTTTGAGCTTAAGTGTAGTTAATTCATACAACAGTGCAATAACAGTAACCATACAAAGTGTATTAGGGTTCATTGGAGACAATGTAGATTTTGTGTGTGTGTGTGTGTGTGTGTGTGTGTGCGCACGCGTGAGGTTAGGCCTCAACAATAAATAGAATTTACTCTGCTAATTCATTCTATGCGGTTGGCTTATGCGTTTGTAGAGGTTGGCAGGTTGAAAATCTGTAGTTCACGTACTAAGACTTTTAGAGTGCAGATTCAGAAATAAGCCAAGGCTCCAGTTGGAGCTCTAAGTCCATCTGCTATGAATGAAAGCCCGTCTGTGGTTGAAATTAACCTTTCTGTTCTATCCTAGCCGGGTTAGATGAGGACCGCACACTTTTACGGAGAGCGGCCTGCTTTACTTAAATGCCATCCGTCTACAATCGAATCCCGTCCAAAAATCACCTTCACAGAAACATCCTGACAAATATTTCACCAAACATCTGGGTACCAGACTTATAAAACAGTCCATCACCCTGGATCTTAGTAGCATAATTCTCAAGAGCATTTTCCAAGACTGAGCAAGGTATGAAAAGACCTTGGAGTGATTGCTAAGAAGACTTTAAAGTCTTCAATCCTTGAGAAGTACTTAAGAGGAAGATTTTCCTCAGAGGAGCTGCTTAGCGGAGTCTAATGTTTTGGGTGCTCAGGGAGTAAGCTCTTTCTTCCTCCTGGTGGCTAATTTCCTTTCTGGGGAGCACAGCAGTTTGCTCAGGCATCACACTGCCTTTGCTTTGCTGCTTTCCCATCCCGACACGTTGCCTTCATTTTATTGTTAGAGTTGCCACTATTTCGCAGCAGCGCTTTAACGACAGTTTCGATGGATATCCTAAGCCTTAGATGGTAGGGCTTGTGTCATTGCATATGAGAAGTGCTAACATTAAGCAGATGGGGAGCAGGTAGGTATGGGTACTAGGTGAATCCTCTACTGAGCAGAGCTCTGGGCCATGAAGAAGAGCATTCCTTCACTGTTCAAAACTACCAGCATCAAGAAAAACAAGACATCATTCAGTCTTTCTATTGCTATTTTACATTTTCTCTAGATAAGGAGCCCATCTCTTATTTTCCACACCTGGTATGGCCTGCTTCTCTCCTCTGCTGCATTAATGGTATGCAGCCACTGTTCAAGACCACACAACCAGGTAGAGTGGGGACACCCCAAATCAGATGGTTCTGTCTTGGCCAGAAGACAGGCATGTCATGGTTTTATTGGCAGCGCTGTCCTGACTGGAGGCCTGAATGTCAGAAGTGTATAGTAGCCTGGAGGCATGTTCTGATTTCTTATTCCCTTTCTTCCCCCCCCCCCCCTTTTTTTCTTTTGGTTTTTCGAGACAGAGTTTCTCTGTGGCTTTGGAGCCTGTCCTGGAACTAGCTCTTGTAGACCAGGCTGGCCTCGAACTCACAGAGATCCGTCTGCCTCTGCCTCCCGAGTGCTGGGATTAAAGGCGTGCGCCACCACCGCCCGGCACTCTTCTCCCTTTAAAAAAGCAGCCAATTGAACACAGCTCCCTGGTGTGATCAGATACTTCATTGGTCTTCCTAGAGGTCAGCCCACTTGGACTGTACCTCTGGTAGCTCTACTTGCCTTCTTTCTGCAATAACATCACCACCTTAAGTTTTCTAACCCCTCCCTAAAACTCAACCTTCATTGTCCCTTGACTCTCATTCTTTGAGTGCATGAGACAGAGACCTCTGAAGTCACTGATGTTGGGTAGTTTTGGTGGTCATTGACTGTTTCACAACTCGGGCCCTTAGGTTACCTTTATCTGGGACAGAAAATCCTCTACCATACTCAGATTCTACAAGCTTCTTCCTGTCTCTCAGTCATCACCAAGCGCAGGACCTTTCCCTAAGCTTGCTAGCTTACTCCCATTCTCAGGATGATGTGACCCCTAACCATAAATTTATTTTCATTGCTATGTAATAACTGTAATTTTGCTATGGTTATGAATTGTAATCTCTGAATGAATTGTAATACCTGTGTTTTCCGATGGCCTTAGGTGACCCTTGTGAAGGGTCATTTGACCCCAAAGGTTGAGATGCTCTGTCTTGGAGAGTCACTGAGCCTGTAGAAAGCATAGCCCTGAGTTCACTCTGTAGCTCAAGCTGCCTTTGAACTTGTGATCCCCAGTATTACTCTCCATAGTGGTTGAGGTTGCAGGCCTGCACCACCAGGCTCAGACATCCCTCTTAATTTTGAAACTGAATATCTCCTCTTGAGTTTTGCTCCTTAAATTTGATTCAAAGGTCCCTATAGCAGAGACAATGAAATGACACCTCTGAATTCCAAAACCATTCCCCTGCTTGGTGACTTATGTTCTTTTCATTTAATCCTTCCAAATCCATGCACCCTTCCCAGGCAGCTCAGATGTCTTCTCCTTAATGGTTTTGGTTTGGCTTCTCCAGTTGGAATTACCAATGATGGTGGAGAGCCATTGGCTTGAAAGACTGAAAATGGAAACTGTTTCTTCACTTCTTTTTATTCAGACTACTCTCTTCTCTTTGGAGAATTTCTTCAAAGAAATAAAGAATGGGAGTAAGGGTTAAGTTACTGTGATCATGGAAGAATAGGTGCAGAGACTCATGGCATGTATTGGGTGGGGCACATTGGGTATAAGAGGTGAAAAGAAGAAGGATGTTTTGGATAATTTGTGTGGATGCAACAACATTTAATTGTTATGCTCTTTGAGGTCAAAGTTTAGTAGCTCTTAACTATCTGTAGGCTTAGCAAGGACGCTGGGATGCAACAGAAGAGCAAGAAAAGTTTGCTTGCTGATGCAGGCATGTTGTGTGAGGGCTAGCATTATGCTTTAAGTTTAAATTATTATGCTTAAGAGAAATATAAAGCAAAAAGTCTCTAATTTGTAATCTCTACTTGCCCAAGGACAGTTAACGTCCTAGAATGCTAGGGTCTGTTGTTTAAATAAAATAACAATCCATGTGTTTTCAATTCTGTAACCAAACTTGGTTGCCCAAGCTTGTTTGAATGTTCTTGATCACATATTGTCTGGAGATACATAGGCAGGAAGTAAGCCAGGATGCTTGCTTGCCTCTGAATGGATGAAGGTGGGAAGTATGAGGTGGGGAAGTAAATAGCATTGTGGGTTTTGCCTTTATAAGCCCATGACTAATGTAGTTCACCACCAGATTCTGGAAATGCTGGGTTTGGGTCCAGCCAGTGTCTACTATACTGACCAGTATATTTAATAAAGCTTGTTTCAAATTTGGCTCAAAAATGTGGTAGTGGTCTTATTCTCTCCTAATGGTCTTAACAGTTGCCATATAATTGGGAGTGCTACATTAATTATTCCACTCATCAAATATTTTACCAAAGCTGTCTTCAGAATGATGAAACTTATTAAATAAAAGGTTGCTGCCCTTACAGAGTCTCAGGAACGTGAGCATGGATCCTTAAGAATGGCGAATGCAGTAGTGGGTAGAAGGGCCAAGACAGGGCAGACCCTACTGAGGATATCTTTCCTAGCAAGCAAATGCTTCTGGGTAAATGGACTCCTGGGATTGAGTTTGGGAGAGTAAGTGGGTTTAGGTGTGTGGAGTTATATGAGTAAAGCCGTGTTTGAGAGATGATGTACCCTTTGGTGATTTAAGCATTCTGATGTAGAGTTGGTCAGAAGCAAAGTGGTCACAGTGCTTGTGAAGTAAGCTGGGAGACAGGAACTCCATCCTGCAGGTTAAGCGGAGCCTCTGGAGGAGTAAGTGCATTGCCTCACTAAGAAAGCTGCTGCTCAAGGCAGTATAGCCGTCATACAAATCATTATCGATAAGATGCGTATTGGGCACCTCCTCTCTGTTATGCTCTGAACGTGAATTATCTCAGCCCTCCCAGCAAGTGATGTGGAAGATAAGCTTACGTCATTGTTTTTCAGTTGTGCCAATCAAGCCACCAAGAGCTCAGGTGGTTGTTCTGACAACACAGAGCGAGTAAATGGCGACATGTGGATGGGAGCCTGTTTTTTTTAAAAATATTTATTTATTATGCATACAATATTCTGTCTGTGTGTATGCCTGCAGGCCAGAAGAGGGCACCAGGCCCCACTACAGATGGTTGTGAGCCACCATGTGGTTGCTGGGAATTGAACTCAGGACCTTTGGAAGAGCACACAATGCTCTTAACCTCTGAGACATCTCTCCAGCCTGTGAGCCTGGTTTCTATCCATTTGTGTGGTCCTCATTTCCCTTGATATAGTGGAGCATCAGGTCCTTTCCTGGTGCTGTCCCAGGATTCTATAATCTATTGTGCAGACTTGTACCCTACTCATTCATGTATCTGATAGACAGCAATTTGGTGGATGTACAATGAGGGAGGAGTTTGTGGGCACTGCGTTCCCCACTGGGGATCAAGTAGGTATGGACTTTATCTTTCCTGTGTCATCCTCTAGTTGGCACAGGGACTGAAAACGGCTCTAATAAGATACTAATGACATTAGGACGGAAGTCTGAACTGTGAGCCACATATCCTGTGTTCATTAGAAAGAGATATAAAGATAATAGGCATAAAAACTGATATGCTTTACACTGTCAGGGAGTCGGGATTCCTAAGACCACAAATTATTTTCTTTCCCTGGTCTTGAGTGTCATGCAGTGCTGTCACACAGCCTATGTGTGACATAGGCTCTCTTATGTGTCTCTTTACGTTACTGCACATCACAAAAAAAGGGTCACTTGTGGCTCTTTATGTTTCTTAGTTTTTCAACAGCAGGGACTAGAAGAGCTGTTTACAGCTTCCCATCACGACTCCAGGGCACCACCAGGTGCTTTTTCGATGCCCTGGTCTTCTGGGACTTGTTTTTAATTATTGTTGTTGTTGTTGTTGAAAGTTTTAGTGCCTTCCCTCATTATTTTTCCTCTGATAACCTCTTAAATGTTGGGAAACACCAGAGCTTGGTGCAGAAGCCCCCCCACCACTCCTTTGTCTGACCTCCTTCCTTAATTGCCTCCAGGTATACAGCCAGTATGGTCAACCTGTTCCAGAGGTTGTGTTTTTATTTTAACCTCCATTCTTGGATTTAAACTTGCACATTCGGCAGCTCTATGAGATCGATAGCCAGCATTCCAAGTTAACAAGACAAAAGCACCCACTTTGGCCTCATTTCCTATCCCTTATCCTTTGAACGCCATCCTTTCACCTAATGGATCTTTCTGCTCCTAACCAAATGATTTGCTTTGCATTATGATCATGCATAAGAGTAGTGGATGGTTTGCGAGGTAGGTAGATCAGTAGAGAAGACCGGGTTTATAGAGAGACTGGCAAACCTATAGAGATTTAAGCTGCACTGGAACATTGCCTGGGGTCCCTGTGAACAAACATGAGAACAGCTGATTTCTGTGTCTGTTTACTGGGTTGTTCAATTGTTCTGGAAATAAGCTTCCTTCGCATATCAGGTGTACAGAGGTTTCACTGTATTTAAGTAATGCAGGTAAATACATATCCAAAGTCTCTTGTTGTCTCCTATCTCATGTGTTCTGCCATACACATGTATTCCCGTTATCAACAGAGCTGGAATCAATTTGCAATAAATGTATACAAACATAGACTCCAACAGAGGCCCAATGACACCCGTCTAACACAGGCTGCAATTCATTTGGCTTGTCAGGAAAAACAACCGGTGATGTAATAACTAATGAAATTAGAAATAAGGCAACATTAAAAAACATTGGAAAGGCCCACAACATCTGTTTAGGAACAGCTTCGTGAACCTGAAAAATGACATTTCAATCATCCGGTGGAGCTGGTGATGTTTTCCCAGAGGCCGATTCATATTTATAGACCTGTTTCCTAGTCCGTGTAAAAGTGCTTTGCTCATTTGAAATGAAAAATGATTTCTTTTTTTCTGGTGGGCATTTAGGAAACCACAGGAATGTGGCTCAATTTATTTGCCACCCTGATCTTCATGTTACCTAGGAGAAGAAATCAATTTTGTTCTGGACTAAGACAGACTGGATTCAATTTATTTTATAGTGGAGTGGCATATATAGTTTTGTCCCTAAAATGGGAATGATATCCAGCCTGCCATAGTGGGTTCTGGGTAATGAGGACTAACCTGAGTCATGACACAGACTGGGGGAGGTCTACAAATGCTAATTACTTCTTTTTCTTTGTTCCTTCTTCTCCATATTTCTTTGCTTTCACACTTTAAGCATTAAACAATGAATAAAAACAATGGTTAATAATAGAGGATTCTATTTCGTTTCTGGAATGAATCAGAACAAATATTATCTCTCTTCCTATAGTTCTTCAGGTAGTGGCGAGGCAAGAAAGTCTTTTTATTCAATATCAGTGTTTAGAAGGAAATCACGACAACAGAAAATAACTAAATAGAGTAGATTGCAAACATTTACATAATAACTCTGCTTGAGAAATACCTAACACATATATTTGTGTTTTGGTTATGGTTCTTGCTTTAGTAAATGTAATACAGATAAATATAATAATAGAAAATATATGCATATTCACACACATATGTAGACTCATAGTTATAAATATATCGCTGTCTACATTTGCATCTATCTAAGTGGAGAGATTGGCACTTTGTGTGTAGACATAAGCAAGTGGGTATTACCATCTTGTTTTATAGATGACAACACTGGCTTGAAACCGAATTAATTCATCACGGAGAAGCAAACAAATGCAAAAGAGATGTCCTGTCAGAGGAAGGAGCATGACTTCATGTTCCTCATCTACTTATCTCTGGGTGGGACTTGATGTTTTGGCCAACTAGATGTACTCCTGCAAGCCGGAGATGTTAAACGGAGGCTGTGTTTCAGTTACTTCTGATTTTTGTCAGCAGCGCCACGGTATCCAGTGACAATCTCTATGGATACCCCAAAGTGGCTAGTGTCCACATTTCTTTGGGGTAGATGTGAAAGGCAATACAGCTCTGTAACTAATTACATAGGTTACAGGGATAATAGGGGCTTGACAACCTCTTTCCTTCAAAATCCACCCGAAAAGCAAGGTCTACAGAAGGACAACTGATCTCCTAAGACAGGGTTTCATCCACCTCCAAGGTCAGCAGAGAGTGCTGCATTCTTGTTTAATGGTGGCAGAGGTGAGAGAAGAAGAAAAAAGGCATTTTAAAATTTCATCAGTTCTCTCAAAAATCCTTTCAAAAATTCACCAGTTCTTTACAAATTATGCACGCCTTGGAAGTCCTTCTGATTATGTGTTTGCAAATATCACACCACACACATTTCCACCATTTGATTAGACACCAAAAGAGCATGCATATTTGACTCTATTTGACTATTCGATTCAATTTCCTTCAATAAATAGTAATCACCTGTGATACGCACCAGGCTCAGAGTGTGCTGCCGGGTGACCACTGTAGTCCTGCCTTCTGAGTAACAGGCAGGTTTCTTGGAAAGTGGGTTCAGAAACATTTCTGTCACTCTGGGAATTATGGGGATACCAGGACACCCCTGAGAGCAGGGAAGGGGTATCTAATTACAGCAATCTCTCAGACAATTCCACTATGAGCATTTATTTCAAATATGTTTCAAAGTGACTCAGTAAGGTAGACTGGGACATTCTAACTCAACAAGTAAGAAAGGCAAAGCACATTATGGTATATATTCTTTTATCCAGCTCCTAGGATGCAAGCGTGGGAATCAAAATTAGGTCTGTGAGACCCTATGTCAACTTACCTATTACGTTGTTTATGCATGGTATAAATTCACTCAGAATAAAACTGTCCCATGAAGTTCTTACACAGAAGGTTGAGAAACACAGGCCCCAGCAAACTTGACATTAGATATTGGATATTTTCTTCAATAATGAGAAACTCCTTTAATATGCCAGAAACCCTTAAAATATGTGCTGCATTACTAGAAGATACAATCATACAGTAAACTCCTGGATCCCATGGTTATTAAAATTTTTCTGCCCTTTTTCTGCCATGTTCCTTGAGCCTTAGGTTTGGGAGTGTTTTGTAGAATTATCAATTGGGACTGGAATATACATAGGACTAAACTAGTAAAGTCTCACCAGCATGACTCCTTAAACATTATATGAATAAGTACAACATCAATAAACATGCCAAAGAGAATTGAGGGGGGGAACCACAAGGCCTCAAACTTACAAGAAGAACTAAAGGCAACCAAGAAAGCTGAGAGCAGGAAAAAGCATCTTCCTCAAGGAAGAACTCACCAATTGGTCAGCCCCAAGAACATAGACACAAATAACATTATATAGATTAAGCATGCATTACTTAGGAATATATATATGTATATGTATATATATATGTATATGCATATGTATGACTTGTGTATGTATGCATGTGTCTATCTATCTATCATCTATCTATCTATCTATCTATCTATCTATCTATGTATCTATGTATCTATCTATCTATCTATCTATCTATCATCTATCTATCTATCATCTATCTATCTATCTATCTATCTATCTATCTATCTATCTATCTATGTATCTATGTATCTATCTATCTATCTATCATCTATATATCTATCATCTGTCATCTACATGCATAGAACAACAAAATAAATGAAAAAAGGATATGAATTTGAAAGAAGACAGGGTAGGGTGGTATATGGGAGAGTTTGGAAGGAGTAAAAGGAAGGGGGATTAGTTATTATATTATAACCTCAAAAATAAAAGAAATAATTAAAAATGCATGCTACAATTGGTGTTAGGGGACAGGAGTGAGTCTTAAAAAGCTACCAACTATTGCTTTAACATAGTAAAAGGCCATGTATATTTTTGGATAGCTGCAAATGCTTGTGTAAAAATGACCTCTACATCATCAGTTTTACTTTTTTCAATAAAAGCATGGGGGACATTCAGAATGCATCCATTTTAACACCCTATGCTTCTTAGAATAGGCAAGAACTTGTGCATTACAGAGTGAAGGCTTTGGTACTGAAGGTGTATTAGGAGAAAGGATGCCATATATTCTATGGAATTTATAGCCCGTTCCAGGCCAGGTGGCTCCTAACACTTCAATAAGTTGGAGGATATGCAGGAATCAAAACTGAAAACAGTAGCTACTAACTTCCAGCAGCCTTTCTAAGGCCTCAAAGGGTCTTTTCCAGTGTGGGGGCCCTCCAGCGTGACCTTCATCAGCTTCATGAGAGCACACATCTGAGAAAACAAGCTACATTTCATTTTTGTTAAGTCTTTGAAGATGCATTGTATTAGAGAACCACCTAGCCTATGGCTGTGTGTAGTCAGATGTGAAAAACTCTTGCCTATTTTAAATATTAATATGCAGTCATTTCCATAGCTACCTGACTGGAACTATGCTGTGGTATACAGAGAAAGGAGGCTTTCTCAACACCATCCCCAATACAGTAAATTCTTAATTTCCAATTCAATTTTAAAATTATAGTATATTTATATTGATATAAAGTTGATAAAATTAATAAGGTTTAACTTTATGTGGAGCTGAACTTTTCACATTAATTAATGTGAAGAACATCTTATTTCAGTAACATTTAGAGTACCTAATTTGGAGGTTTAAAGAATAGTTAAGATTCAAACATGCAGCCTTTTGGTTGCACCATTAGGAGATTATATATCATGGCCAAACACAACACAAAATATCAATAACTGTCACTAGTAATGATTTTTAATAATATAAATCTGTTATGCATCTGTAGTGCATTTTACATTTAAAATTATCTTTTTATTTGTTGTCCCATTTTATTGTCAATACAGCTCAGTTAGATAGAGATTACTAAATCCATGTCCCAGATAAAGGAACAAGGTCAGAAAGAAGTGATTTACAGCCAGTCTGTCTAGTCACGCAAGCTGCCAAACTCCTCACTTGCTTTATGGCCTCAAACCTGGCAAGGCCGGCGCTGCAAAGGAATACCTCAAAGGCAGCAGGGCCCAGCCTCTCCACAGCTTTCCTTCCATAAAACGTCCCAAGAAAGTGCTCATGTGGTAGACTCTTAGCGTCTGCAGCGCCCTCCTTCCAATCTGACCTTCTTCCTTCCTCCTCTTTTTTATTTATGATTTGAGACAGGGTTTCTTTGCATAGCCTTGCCTGTCTTGAACACCTGTAGACCAGGGTGGACTCAAACTCACAGAGATCTGCCTGTCTTCCCCTCCCAAGGGTTGGGATTTATGGCACCTGGACGTGAAAACCAACTGGTTAGTGAACTATCACTTTTCTCTCAGATGTTTAACTATGAACTTGGGTCCATTTTCTGCTTAGAGATAAAAAAAATTATAAAATGATGTTTCTACCATCCCTTTCCTTTCTTCCGTCCTCTTCACCTTCTGCCCTCCCTTCTCCTCCCATCCCCATGCTCCCAATTTTCTCAGGAGATATTATATATTTCCATTTCCTAGGGGGATCTATATATGTTTTTCTTAGGGTTCTCCTTGTTACTTAGCTTCTCTGTGGTTGTGAACTATAGGCTTCTTATCCTTTGCTTTATAGCTAGTGTCCTCTTATGAGTGAGCACATATCATGCTCATCTTTCTGGGTCTGGATTATCTCACTCAGGACGGTTTATTCTAGTTTCATTCACTTGCATGCAAACTTCAAGATGTTACTGCTTTTTATTGCAGAGTAGTACTCCACTGTGTAGATGTACCATATTTTCTTTATTTATGCTTCAGTTGAGGGGCATCTAGGTTGTTTCCAGGTTCTGGCTGTTACAAATAATGCCGCTATGAACCGAATTGAACAAATGTCCTTGTAGTATGATTGAGCATCCTTTGGGTATATGCCCAAGAGTGGTATCGATGGGTCTTGAGGTAGCTTAATTCCCAGTTTTCTGAGAAACTGCCATACAAATTTCCCAAGTGGTTATTATACAAGTTTGCATTTCTACCAGCAATGGAGGAGTATTCTCCTTACTCTGCATCCTCTCCAGCATTAGCTATCATTGGTGGTTTTTTTTATCTTAGCCGTTCTAACTAGTGAACAGCTTACCTGAGCTAATGGGAGCCCACCAACTCCAGCCTGACTGTGAGGAGACCAGCATAGGTCCAAACTAGTCCCTCTGAATATGGATGACAGTTGTACGACTAGGGCAGACTGTGGGCCACTGACAGTGAGATCAGGATTTATCCCTACTGCTTGTATTGACATTTTGGAACCCATTCTCTTTGGAGGTATATCTTTCTCATCCTAGATATAGTTGGGGAGGCATTGGTGCTGCCTCAAAGCAATGTGTGAGACTTTGTTTACTTCCCATAGAAAGCTTTACCCTCTCTGAGGAGTGGATGTGGGGTAGGATATGGGGTGGTGGAGGGAGCAAGAGGAGGGGGGGGTGAAAACTGGGACTAATATGTAAAACGAGAAAAGATAGATTTTAAAGCAGAGGAGAGGGAGCCTAAACTGGCCTTATCCAATAGCCATACTGATGAATAGCTTGCATATCACCATAGAACCTTCATCCGGCAATGGATAGAGATAGAGACAGAGACTCACACTGGAGCACTGGACTGAACTCCAAAGGTCCAAATGAGAAGCAGAAGGAGGGAGAACATGATCAAGGAAGTCAGGACCGCGAGGCGTGCATCCACCCACCGAGATGGTGGGACTGATCTATTGGGAGATCACCAAGGCCAGCTGGACTGGGTCTGATGGAGCATGTGATCAAACCAGACTCTCTGAATGTGGCTGACAATGAGGGCTGACTGAGAAGCCAAGGACAATGGCACTGGGTTTTGATTCTACTGCATGTACTTGCTTTGTGGGAGCCTAGTCGGTTTGGATGCTCACCTTTTTAGACCTGAATGGAGGGGGGAGGACCTTGGATTTCCCACAGGGCAGGGAACCCTGACTGCTCTTAGGACTGGAGAGGGAGGGGGAGAGTGGGAGGGAAATGGGAGGAGGGGAGGAGGTGGAAATTTTTAATAAATAAAAAAACTCAAAATAAATAAATAAATTTAAATAAAATTATCTCTCTAATTTACACATGAAAACCATGAACTGTATCATTACCAGTCAAGTTTACCCAGACATTGCATGCATCATTCATGCACTCATTACTTTTCTTTTTTATTTTTTCAGGCACAAGCTTCACAGCCCAAGATACAATCTAATTTTCTTTGAGTTTTCTATCTTTTTGAATGGTGAACGTCTCAGTTTGTATCTTTTTATACTTGCTTAATATGATTTCAGTGTCTGATAGGCTGATGACTTTGTTTGATTTCCTGTTTAAAGAAAACATGGAAACTGGGTGTAGTGGCTCACACCTGTAATCCCAGAACCCTGGAAGCTGAAGAAGCAACAGTATCATCATGAGATCAAGGGCAGTCTGGACAACAGAGATCCAAGTCAGTTTAGGCTACAGAGTAAGATTCTGTCCCCGAAACCCAAATCCAGTCCAACACAATCGAATCCAAACCAAACCAAGTCACTGATGTGGGAATCCCCTCTGTGTGTTGTGATTACCATTAATGAATAAAGAAACTGCCCTGGCCTGTTGATAGGGCAAAACTTAGGTTGGCAGGAAAAACTAAACGGAATGCTGGGAGGAGGCAGAGTTGGGGGGATGCCATAGATCTGTCGCTGGAGATAGATGTGCTGAAACTTTGCTGGTTGGTCACGACCTCTTGGTGATATACAGATTAATAGAAATGGGTTAAATTAAGTTGTAAGAGTTGGCCAATAAGAAGTTAGAGCTAATGAGCCAAGCAGTGTTTTAATTAATATAGTTTCTGTGTGATTATTTCAGGTCAAAGCTAGCTGGGTGGCAGGCACGAACAAGCAGTGGACTCCCCTGTAACAAAGTCACAACAAAATGCTAAGAGGATCAGGAAGTACTGAGCTCAATGCTTCCAAGAGAGATCTAAATAGGTCACTTGTATGTTTCAGGCTCATGTGTGATCATCTCATAGGATCTCCAGGACTGGTGAGGTAGATGTGTGTATTGTCACTGTTTCCTGGATATGGAAATCCAGGCCCAGAGAGGTTAGGTGATTGTCCTCAGATACAGAGTAATTGGTGATCTCAAGTGGCTACATACATCTGTGGACTCTGTGATATGGAATATAGAAAACATTCAGTCTATTGTGCAGTATCATCTACTACTCAGTCATGCATCTGACAAACTGTTACTTCTCGAATTTAGTGTAGTGAGTGAGGAAGAGGTTTGTTGTAGGCATTGTGTTCCTCATGGGGCCAGCCAGCTATCAGCTTCATTCTGCCTTCTTGCTGCAGTCTAGTTGGCTAGTGGACAGTGATGACTGCAATAATGCATTGATGACATTAGGTCAGACATCAGCATTAGGTGTCTTACACATTACAAAGTGATATAACATAATATATGTGATAATTAAAATACTTTGAGGTCTTGGGGAATCAAGAGTTATAAAGACAAAATATTTACATCTTAACAATGTGCAATAGATGTGGCTTCTGTAGAGCTGAACTGCAAACTCTGTTGGACAACAGGAATGAAGGAATATAAAATGATGAAGTAGAGAGACTTGTAAGAACACCCTCTATTGGCTATTGCAGGCTTTTGCAAAATCCAGCATCTATTTGGGGAAAGAGGCAAAGGAAATGACAGTTGTGTAGCTTGGTCTTCTTTTGGGACTCCTAATAGTGGAAACAGGACCTGTTCACAATGCTTTGACTGACTTTTGGGACCCTATTCTTCATACTGGGCTGAGCTGCCTAGCCTTAATACAAAAGAAGATGCTTAGGTCTACTGTAACTTGATGTGCCGTGTTTTCTTGATGTTCAGGGGAGGCCTGTCCCTTTCTGAACAGAAAAAGAGGGCAGTGGATTGGGGATGGGCAGAGGGTATGTGGGGGAAAGGAATGGGAGGGGAGGAGAGAGAAAAAACTGTGTAGGGGTATAAAGTAAATAATTTAATTTAATTAAAAATAAAAACATCAACAATAATAAAAAGAATTCTCTCTTTACCATGAAGCAAGAATTCTTTCTAAACCTGTTTATACCAGTTATATTCACTACGACTGTGCTCAGATTTAGTTAAGTATGGTGTTACCAACAAAAAAGGAGTGTGAAAGAAAATAAGCTTTGTTTTTAAGAAAAAAAAATGGATGATATTCTGTGTAGAACTAAAAACAAAACAAAACCCCTCCCAAAGAAGCTTATTCTGATAAATTTCCTTTAAATGAGGCAGAGACAAATTATTAAGAAACGAGAGTATAGAATGATTTTTTTACTGAGTTTTCAAAGAAAGAATTTTTAGATTGTTTCCCCTTCTTGAGTGTTCCTTATGCAAAAATAAAGGGTGTAGAAGTCCAGTCAATGGGCCCACACTGAAATCCAGTTAACTAGACTATGATAGGCCTGGGTCATTTAAATTATATGTATTTTATTTTTCTTCTCTATTTTACTACTTAAAAACATGGCTATACTTGCATTGAAATAACAGAGCAGGACTTCACTTCAGTATTTCCTAGTGGGCTGTATTAAGCATCAGGTCCCAGCTCTGTTTAGATTCATGAGATTAGATATCCGCATGTGGCTCCCCTACATCTCAATGCTGGATCAAAGGTGTGGTGAACTGTCATGATGATTGATTTCTTCTTTCTGGAATGTCTCTGAAAATGTTAATTGTATGCAAATGAGCACAGGGTGGTGGCCTCTCTTTGAATCAGGAGGAGTGTGTAAAGTGAATTTTGCTCAAGGATGAAATCTGAATAGGAACACAAACAGCCAGAAAGAAAACCTGCACTGTTATATTCTGGGAATCTGCTGCTGTTAGACTCAGGATGTGCCACAAATGGTCCAAGAGTCAACCCTGATCCTTAACTAACAACCTCTTGATGCCCCACTAAGTTGACCAATGGACCCGGTACTTTCGTACATAGCTTGATTTTCTGGCACGACCTTAAGATGTAGGGAGTCTAATCTTTGACAGAAATTAGGTGTTAAAGTCAGAGCCACCTAGAAAAGGATTTAAAACTAGACTCAAATCCATGCTTGTCTTTTTTTGAAACACCCCTCACCTCACTACCCAGCCCCTCTCCAAATACAAATGATTCACGGAAATATTGCAAAGGTGGAAAGAGTGGTGGAGGACTAGCCACATGGAGTATAGACTGTTCTCTAGAGCAACGACAGATGTGACAAGGAAATCAATAACCATTAACACAAAGGCTTTACTCATGGCTCAACACCTTCTCGGCAGCTAAAAGAAGTCATAGTGCTGACCTGGTGTGGGGAAGCCATTTTTCCCAAATTGAAACATCCCTTCCTGGAAGGGGAAGGGTACTCCTAGAACTCAGAAAGCTAATGAAACATGCAAGACTCAAGAAGCTCATATAACTTACCATATCCACAAGATCCTTGCCCCAGGGTTGTCAGATAGAAACAAAAATTCCTGGTAGAGAAGACTGAATGTTGGTTGTGCAGGGAGCTCCAGGAATACAGCTTTCATGAGATATCACCCACATAGAGGTGATGAAACTGTCTTTGAATCTCTCATGTCCTTATGAGTAACCCCCCAAAACCCATTACTCCAAGTTAGATTTATATGGGATCTTTTCTTCCTTTTGTTGTTGTTATGCTTCCTGTGGTAAATAGATGTTTGCTCACATTTCTCCAGAAAAAGTAATATAGTCCCCTGTCACTGGCAAAATGTCAGAAACCCATGAAGACTAAAATTTTTGTGTGCCAAGGGAAAAGAAATAATTTTTGACTGGGAACAGTAGAGGATGCTTTCTGGGTGAGTGAGAGAAACTTGTAGATAGTAGAAGACAATACTGGGCACTTGAGAGTCATCTGGAAGCCTTCCCACCCCACAATCAGGAAAGGCTCTCAGTGGCCATGATTCTGTGTGTGCTGTGCTTCTCACAGCAAACCTTGTGGTAGTACTCATCCTAAGTTTGGCCAATTATATCTCAGTTCCAATATTTTCAGATTGACTGAATAACATTGCTTCATTTTAGACTCTTTTCTAGATTGAAGTAGATGTAAATGTGCAGCACTGCCTTTTCCCACAATGGGACATGAATTGCAGAGAAAGTTATTTGGAAAGAAGGAGAGAAAAAAAAAAAAAAACAAGGTGCAGAGGAAAGGGAGCAGTCTAGGTTTTCTAGCTCTTGATTTTCTGATTCTGAGCCCTTAATTCTTCCTCCCTCTAGTACTGACATATTTAAAGAAGCTGCCTTGGTGGAGAAATGCAAAGCTCTTCATGGATCAAGGAGCTTGCTCTTTAAGAGTGGAGCTGTATGACATGCTACATAGAATTTTAAGACTAAGTTGGAAAGTGTCAATCTTACCCGACTCCAGTTTACTCTGAAAGTTGTATTGAAAACCTCATCTAGCCGGGCGGTGGTGGCGCACGCCTTTAATCCCAGCACTTGGGAGGCAGAGGCAGGCGGATCTCTGTGAGTTCGAGGCCAGCCTGGTCTACAAGAGCTAGTTCCAGGACAGGCTCTAAAAAAGCTGCAGAGAAACCCTGTCTCAAAACAAACAAACAAACAAACAAACAAACAAAAAACCCCGAAAACCTCATCTATTTGTTTTTTAATCTTTGGGATCTAAGTGCTTGACCCACAGTGTGATTTAAGATACACTAATCTAAGTGGATAACAGTAATGCTTGTGTTAATATGATGGAGGTTCTGAAGAGGAGGGGTGGAATTTTGGCAGAGGCTGGCAAGATGGCTTAGTTGGTAAATTGTCTGTTGTGCAAGCGTGAGGATTCAGTTGGAATCACCAGCAGGCACATAAAAAGGCTGGCCGTGAGGCAGATTTCTGAATTTCATTGGCCAGCCAACCTCAACAAATCAGTGAACTTTAGGCTCAGTGAGAGACAGTTCCTAAATAAATAAATAAATAACGAACGAACGAAAGAAAGAAAGGCGAAGAGTGATTGGGGAAGACACTCAACATTGACTTTGTGCCCCCCCCACACACACACGCACACACACTATCCCCTCAGTCTCATGTGCTGTCAATACTCCTAAGTGCTTGGTAGAGTTTTGGTGACACAGTTTTAAACTATTTCTACCATCAGAATTTGCAGAATATAACATATTGGGGAAAGGATGGTGACTGAAATAACCTTTTATTTTTGACTCAGAAGATATATAAACAATGGAGATGAAATTATGAACAAAATTCAACTATGAAGAGCAGATTGTTGTTAGAAAATGCAAGGAAGGTCATGAATATGTTTCTAGCAGCATTCTGATGCCATTTATATAAAGGAATATAGATACCAAAGGGGGATCAACAGAACAAGAGTTGATTGACATTCTCCTTTATAATTTATTTTTATTAGTGAATTGATTAATTAATTTTCCATAGCCTGATCACAGTTTTCCCTTCCTCCTCTCTTTCCAGTACCTTTCTCCAACTTCCTCTCTCTGCTCCCCATCCACTCCTCCTCCTTTTTCTTCAGAAAAAGGCACTGAACCCCTAACCAGAGAGCTTACATTGAATTGACCTAGTTCCTCTGCACATATGTTACAGTTGTATAGCTTGATCTTCTTATAGGACTACTAACAGTGTGAGCAGGGACTGTCTCTGACTCTGTTACCTGCATTTGGGACACTGTCCTAGGCTCTTGTTTTTGAATAATAAGGACCTGAGTAATTACACTACAAAAGGAAAGCATGTCATTAATCTATTAAGTATCTATTAATAGATGAAACAATATTTGGGAAACAATTAGTAGAGGCCACTACATGTCTATTGACTCTACTGGTTTTTTTGTTTTTGGTTTGTGTTTTCCCCCTTTTGAGACTACAGTTATTGTGAACAAGACAAAGTAAATATCTGTTCCATCTCAATAAATCCATTCTATAGAGAATACAAGGAGGGATCCAGAAGACTGTATAAAGAAATTAAGCTTATAAGGAGATGTACAAATAGAACTTTGAGGAAAGTTACAGAGCAGTGTTCAAAGGGAGTCTTTGTGGAGGGATAACAGTTGACCTGACCACTCAAGAATGCATGAGGTGAACAAGAGAGAAGGCTCAGAGATTGAGAGCACTGGCTGCCTTTCCAGAGGTCCCAAGTTCAATCTCAGCAACCACATAGTGGCTCACAACCATCTATAATGAGCTATGGTGCCCTCTTCTGCATATATGGAGGCAGAACGTTTTATATATGATAAATAAATAAAAAAATGAAAGAATGCATGAGGCTAGGGGTGGAAGGATGGCCACACCAAGTAAGAAGAAAGGGACAAAAGGAGCAAGTATAGCCAGGGTGCAGAGTGTGGGAAACAGTGAATGTTTCTGTCCAAATGAGAATAAAGAATACGAGATATACTAACAAATGAGGTTGAACTTGATGAGTGGTTTGGGGATGACTTTGAATCTAAGGGATGGAGACTAGCAGAAAGATGATTGGCTAGCAGGACGATCAAGTGGATTTTATACTCCAATAAGTTCTCTATCCCTGGAGAAGAAATAACTATTTTGAGATTCTCCCACTTTTAAACCAGCCTTGATTCTTTCTTATTAGTCATCTATATCTGTATCTTTAAAGATATCCTAGATGCTACTGGGGCAGAAACATAAATCAAACTACCCTACTCAGAACTCAGTGGGAAGCCCAGCTTTGCCACTCCATCTATTGTCCAAACCTCTAGCTCACGTCACTATTTTCTAACAAAGACATTGAAGGTAAACAGAACTGCTGTGATACAGTAAAAACATCTGCTGCACTCAGAAACAATCTCCTGCTGCTGTGACATATGGCACCATCAGAAACTTTATTCCAGCGCCCCTGGAGCTTCTGAGACACCTCGAAATGCCACGATTACCATAAGGAGGTTTGTGCAATTCTCGAAGCTGAAAGAAAAACAATTAATTCATTTTAATATTTAAAATAAATATGGGCCATTTGGATCATTTGGGAGGAGAAATGGGATTACAAAATCTGCAATAATTAGAATCTAACTCCCCAAAGAGAGATGTTCCGAGATGTAACTTTCAGATGGAAAATTCCCCTAGTTGGTCTGCATTCAGTCTGTCCCAGCTTTTCCTAAATCGGGTAAGAGCATTCTTACCCAATTACTAGCTTCAGTGGGGGTTTTCTATGATTGACACAGGCTTCCTTTCTTTTACACAGAACCTTTTATTTTTTAAAAAAATTAATAATACACACCTGAAGAAGAGCAGGAAGAGAGCCAAAGTTCAAGTTCAATAGTATCCAGTTAAATAAGTGTTAATAAAAAATGCTAGGTAAGTGTCAGAATATCAGATGAATGAGATAGAAGCTGCTTTTGCACTAATCTCTGGTGGTCTTGGAACAAGAGAAATGTAGATGAAGGAGGAATGAGAAATGTCCCCCCATAGGCTCATTCATATGAACACTTGGTCTCTAGTAAGTGATGCTGTTTGGGGAGATTACTGTACCTTTGGTAGATGAAGCCTTACGGGAGGAAGTACAGCACTGAGCTGGGGGTTTGAGAATTTACCTCTTCCTCTCTTACTGTTTGGCTCTATCTCTCTCACTGTTTCCTGTGTGTGCGTGGACTGTGATCCTACCACCATTCCTTCACACCATGATGCACTTTATCCCTCTGGAACTGTAAGCTAAAACAGATCTTTTCTTCTCTGTGGTGGTCTGAATAAAAACGGCCCCTTATAGGTTCATATGGAGTGGCATTATTTGAAAGGATTAGGACATGTGGCCTTGTTTGAATAGATGTGGCCTTCTCAGAGGAAGTGTGTCACTAGGGTATACTTTGGGTTTCAAATGCTCAAAGCGGGCCCATCCTTTCTCTTTTCCAGCTGTCTGCTGATCCAGATGTAGAACTCTCAGCTACTTATCCAGCACCAAGTCTTCCTGTGTGGTGCCTGCTTCCCACCATGATGGTAATGGATTAAACCTCTGAAACTGTAAGCCAGTTCCAATGAAATATTTTCCTTTATAGAGGTTGTGTGGTCATGGTATCTCTTCACAGCATTAGAACATTGGCTAAGCTGCTTTTGTTGGGGTTCTATCACAGCTTTGTTGACTCCCCATAGGAGACCTTACCCTTTCTGAGGAGTGAATAGGGGGTGGCTTGTAGGGAATGTAGTAGGAAGTGGGAGGAGAGGTGGGAAGGGGAACTGTATTTGGTATGTAAAATGAATAATTTTTTTTTTTAAAAAAAGAAAGCAGATTAAACAAGCCAGGGGAAGCAAACCTGTAAAAGGCACCTCTCTGGGGTTTCTGAATCAGCTCCTGCCTTCACATTCCTGTTTGAGTTCCTGTACTGGCTTCCTTCAGTGATGAACTACAATTCAGTGATGAATTGTAAGTCATATGAACCCTTTCCTCCCCAACTTGCTTTTGGTCCTGGTATTTCATGACAGCAATAGAAGCCCTTTCTAAGACAATACGTATGCACAAATATATAACTACAACCTGCCGAATCGGTTTCATTTTTGTTGCTGTGTTTCTGTGTATGTGCTTTCAGGACTGTTCACTTGTATTAAGTAACCAATAAGGGTTCATCCCTGGGAGAGATACTTCTTCCCATTCCAGCAGTCATTAGTTACCTATAGTCCTTTGTCTGAGTATAGGATCCCATGAAATTTGGCCTTTCTGTATTAGCATGTCTATTAATATGCCATTCTTCTGGGCGTGCATGTTCAGTGTATGGAAAGCAGCAGTATTCCACTGAAGAAGTGCACAACTTCCTGGACCCAATCAGACAAAACCTCATGGCAAACACTCAGCAGATTATTGAGGATACTCAGCAGTATCCTCAATAACTTAAATAACTGAAATTCTACTCATTCTTGAGACCCTATCGGGAGTGAAAAGCAAGTCTTACTTGACTCTGTCTATACTATGGATGCGTGTCTATACAGATGACAAGTTGAGTGAAGAATCGTGAGGCTTTTTATAGGTTACACCTACAAACTGTGTTCTCTTCCAAGATATTCTTATGTGTTTTGCCCAGGGTGGAGTACTTGCCATTACTTCACTGTGCTGAATCTCATCCATGGGTCAGTTTGGACAGTGTTTCTTTTTAAGGAGTTCTCTGTATGCTTGCAGGTTATCTGTGACCCAACTTCTACTGCCACAACTACCCTTGGAGATAGAGGTCTGTCCCCTTCCTTACCCAATAAACTTTAAGTCCCAGGGCTGATGACTGCCCACCATTCTGCTCCTAACGTTCAGCGGAACTCCCCTCTTGTAACCCATCCACCACAAATAAGTCAGCTTACGATTGAACGAATAAGTTATCTAGATACCCCCTTTGTGTCATACCACAAGATAAAGCCGATACTTGAAAAAGCCTGTAAAACGTGACTATTTGTGTTCAACCTGGCTTCTTCAGCTTTCACTTTTAGTTGCAAGAAAATATACTGTTAAGGATCTTTTGGGGGTAATTATCCAGATAGCATTTGCCATCTGTTATTTAGGCTCTTCTGGTACCTCCTTTGCATCGTAGAGAATTATGAGCCATTGCAGTATTATAATTAGCTCTAAGAGGTAAATGGGGATGTATTCATCAGTGACACATAATATTTTGAAAAATACAGATGAAGTGTAATGGTGATGAGGTCTAGCTGCTATGTGCTTAAGGCGAGCCCCCGTGCTGCCTAACCTCCAGCTAAAGAACTCTACCTTATTTCAAATGAGACAGGCCAATTCATAATGTTTTCCCAAATGAGTCCTCCTGGGACTGAGCTGAATTGGCTGAGTCACATAAATAATTATACAAAATAACACTAATGGAAACTCTTCACTGACTTGCGAAGGCATTGCACACAATATTTCAAATTGTTAAGGAGGCTTTTCAGGGCAGGATATTATTATATCCTTGCTGTGGATAGAGAAAAGAAGACTCAGATTATTCTCAGCTCACCAAAATAGTAACCAAGCAAAGTTTTCAAATCCAGGACATTCTCATTCAAAAGCCTGTGTGTTTTTCGCTGGACTCCTTTGCCCTTCTACCACAAAGGATGTTCCCAGGGATAATGGAAACCTGCAGCAGAGACCAAATGTCAGTGGGAAGTCACTTTGGTACTGAGTGATACAGAGCCGGTTATCTTAGGTACTAGGAGACAGAGGGAACAACATGTAAGGTGTATTTGATTATTCCTGTGAATATGGGTCTATAAGGTTGCAGGATATATTGCTTAATTTTTGCAACGAATAATCTCCTAAGTGATAGATTTTTTTTTTGTCCACAAAACCAACAAGACTGCTCTGTAAGTTTGTATTTTCATATATGCTTTATCTAATGCCATGCAAATGCAATGCGGAAAATACTGACTGGCGAATGGGTGGCTGCCATAAGGATGAGAATCCAGTAGTGTAGGCAGCTCCACTAGGAAGCAACAGACTATGACAAAACTCTACTGGACTTTGGACTGTTTGCATTTGGAGTGTTTACATTGTCATCCTGGCACACTGCTTTCTCCTTCTATTAAGTAAAAATATAAGCTAAGGATCTGGAAAGATGGTCTGGCAGATGAGAACTTTTTTTGCTACATAGTCGTTAAGACTAGAGTTTGAATTCTGGACCTCATATAACAAGCTATAAAAACTCAGAGGGTCAGTGAGAGGTTGGTTTCTGGGACTTGTTGATTTCCAGACTAGCCAAGAAATCTGTGAGTCCCAGGTTCAGAGAAAGAACATGCCTCAAAAGTAATAATTGGAGAGGAATAGAGGAAGACACCTGACATCCCTCTTCTGTTCTCAATGTACACACACAACAGGAGCATCTTCCCACATATGTATATGTCCATTCACACAACACACAAATAAAAAATAAATTAATTATGATTAGAGATGGATGGCAGTAGAAGAATCCATGCAGAAAGTTTGATAGCTGTATTACATTGATCATAACACGCCTGGAACTGAAGAACAAGAAAAGACAGAACCTTAAGGATAAGAAGCACCAATTGTCATTGCCTCCAGTATTTTATAAACACTGCAAATAGCATGCTGAAGACTCACCCACAGTATGGTTCTTGTTGTGATAGACCATCAGGATCAACAGCTGCATAAATTATTAACATGGCGAGGTTTGTTTTTTTTGAGTTGGCACAAGTCACACAGAAAGAATGACGTGCTAGTCTGGCAATGGCTCTGCTTCACACAGGAACATAATACACACTCCTATTATACGAAGTGCTTTCCTTTTGGGAAAGAATTTTTCTAACTGATCCTCAGAGCTATTCAGACAACCTATAAAACAGCTACTAAGGAGGTACTGCAATGTTTTTAGGCATTAACTTAGAAGTTTCTTCTTCTGAATTCCCTACCATTTACGCAGAATCTGCAAGATCAGTGGTGTCTTCTGTGCTGTGAATCTTGGCCCAGGAGGTTGGATCCAGCTTGTCTGATACATCAATTATAGCACAGACCTGGCTTTGTTGACTTCCTCATGATTCCACTAAAGAAATGCTTTAAAAATGCAGTGTTGTAGAATACCATTTTAAGATTTGTTACATTTGCTTATGCTGTGGAACATTTGTTTCAATGATGCAAAGATGTGTTGCATTTTTTTATGTTGTATTTGTTCCACTCTGTGAAACTGTGTTACTTTACCTGTCTAAAACACCCCATGGTCTAAAAAAAAAGAGTTGAAGGGCCAATAGTAAGGAAGGAGAAAGGATAGGCAGGACTGACAGGCAGAGAGAAAAAAAGAGGAGAAAAAAATCTAGGAGGAGAAAAGGAGTGAGAGAACAAGAAGAAAAGAAGGGGTCAGCCACCCAGCCACCAGCCAACCGTGGAGTAAGAAATACAGAAGTAAGAATAGGGAAAAGCCCAGAGGCAAAAGATAGACGGGGTAATTTAAATGAAGAAAAACTGGCTAGAAACAAACGAAGCTGAAGTCAGGCATATATAAGAAAGAATAAGACTGGTGGGTGATTTATTTGGGAGCTGGGCGGCGCCCCCCAAAGAAGCCAGAAGAGTAAAAGACAATTGCAATGTGGAGTCATATGTCTCCCCTCACAGCTGCTGCATAATGTCACAACCCATTAGTGAAGGTTTAGAATGGATTTGTTACAGTATACACATAACTGCAAGAAGAAGAGCCTGCTATGGTATCGCTAATACACCCACTGTGCATACAACTCCCAGGAATATGTAAATTTAGGAGCCTGTATGTTGGTTCTAGTGCAGGTTTTCAGTACATTCTTAATATTTTCTTTAACAATTGCTTTCAAAAACAATGGAATAAATGGAGTTTTCACATCTGAGTAGCTACACTAGGAGCAAATCTTCACCCTTTGAAAGCATATCTCATTCTAGAAAAGCATATCATTTGCTACAAACTATTTTTAAGCTCTATAAACCTTCCAAAACAATATGTCTAAGATTCTTATTTATTTCAGTGTTTTTTTTCAAACAGAAACTCATTTCTCCAACTCTCTAATCCCATCTAAACTTCTTTGCCTACATTGTTCTTTAGTCTATGTTTGGCTTCATGTTCACTGAATTTATTTTGTGTCCTATACCCCCCCAAACCAGGGTGAAGTATGAGCAATTTGATAAATATCAGGATCTTTTATGAGTGTATATTATTTTTGTTTGTTTGTTAAGATATAATTTTTCTGTGTAGCCTTGGCTGTCCTAGAATCATATATGACCAGACTGATCTAGAATTTACAGAGAACCACCTCCCTCTGCCTCCCAAGTGCTGGGATTAAAGGTGTGAGCCATCACTGCCCAGCTATGAGTTTACAGTTTAAATTCCTATGTTGTGAAAACATAATCTAAAATAATAATTTATAGTTTTAAAGTAGGAATGTCAATAAGAGGGTGCTGGTGATTTTTGAGAATGATTGCCTTGGTCCCAAATAGTTATGAAAGTTACAGGTGTCAGTGAGGTATTTATATCTTATAGAAAACAATGTGGAGAATAAGAACACCCTACATTGACTCAAAGTCTAACATGAGTCTTTTAGACTCTGGGATCCCACAGCATAGAGTTGTAGAGAACGCTGGCAAAGCAGGATGTGTTTGGAAGGAAGAGTTTTCTGGGCTAGGATGAAAAGACTGTCTCAGTGACATCTGAAACACGGTCTTGCATTTGGTACCTGTCTTTGGTTCTCTGTCTCCAGGCGTAGCCTGGCCTCCACACACCTCCGTGTCTCCAGGAAGGCCTGGCGCTGGGCGCGGTCCGACAGGTAACTGATGAAGATCCCAGCTGTGTTCATGCACATGAATAGCACCACCTGGGCCAGGACCTGTGAGACAATTCCAAACATCCTGGTTAGATGAGTCAAACAGCAGCTGCTCAGAGGCAAAGATCAAGATAAGTAAATATTTTAGAAGGAAGTCTTTTTTGGCAGCCGAAATGTCTTAGGTCACATTGGCCCAATGATACTTTTCATTCTGATCTTGCATCAAAAGCCACTTTTCAGGCAGACCTTTCTTGATGACTCAATTAAAAACTGCCGTTTTGTCCTCAAGTCTGAGCTTGGACTTTCATTAGAAACTCTAGATAAGAAAAGGCTGTGAGGTTCTCCACTTCACCACCTTCCTTCATCATTATCTGAAATGTTGGGTCTTTGATAGGCTAGGGATAGATGAAGTTAAGAAATCAAAAAGGATCAGACCATGCGTTCACTAGTAGTGAATGTGCTGTGTTCTGATGTCACTGCAAAGCATGCAGAATGTGCTGTGTTCTGATGTCACTGCAGAGCATGCATAATGTGCTGTGTTCTGATGTCACTGCAGAGCATGCAGAATGTGCTGTGTTCTGATGTCATTGCAGAGCATGCAGAATGTGCTGTGTTCTGATGTCACTGCAGAGCATGCAGAATGTGCTGTGTTCTGATGTCACTGCAGAGCATGCAGAATGTGCTGTGTTCTGATGTCACTGCAGAGCATGCAGAATGTGCTGTGTTCTGATGTCACTGGAGAGCATGCAGAATGTGCTGTGTTCTGATGTCACTGCAGAGCATGCAGAATGTGCTGTGTTCTGATGTCACTGCAGAGCATGCATTCACTATTTACTAGTGAATGTGCTGTGTTTTTATTGCTGCTCTAATGTTCTTTTGACAGAATCCTGACTAGTCACCAACTCAAGACAAAAATAAAACAAAACACAACGACAACAATGAAACACCAGCACATAATGGCTAACACAAGGAAAGAATTCCCAAAAGGAGGCAGATGTGGTGGCTCATGTCTATAATCCCAGCACTCAGGAGGCTAAGGTAGAAGGACTGCTATAATTGGACTTTTCTTTGGACTGCCAGCTCACAAATAACGACATGGAGACCTATTATTAATTATGAAACTCAGCCTATAGCTTAGGCTTGTTCCTAATAGCTCTTAAAACTTAGGTGAGCCCATTTCTATTCATCCATGTTTTATTTTTCTTTCATTCTCTACATTCAACTCTCTCCACGGCTTGTTGGTATCTCCCGAACACCTGAATTCCTCCTTCTCTTCCTTTCTTTTCCTGAAATCCCACCTATATCTCCTGCATAGCTATTGGCCATTCTGCTTTTTATTACACCAATCACAGCAATACATTTTCACAGAGTGTACAAATACCTCACAACAGATTGCTGCAAGTTTTAGGCTAGCCTGGGGTACTCGTTAAGACTGTATCTCAAAATAAAAAAACTAAATGAATGAATCATTAAATGAAGAGAACCTGTGAGGGGAATCTAGTATTTGGGGTGTGGGTAAAGAATGGATCTGGGGTTTGGGGAATGCTAAGTAAGTGCTCTATCATTGAAGTGCCTTCCTGGTTCCCTAAGTTATTATATAAACCATTTCCTGAAGGACGCATGCACAGAGTAGATAAAGAGTGATTGAACTGAGGATTAAGGACCAGAACTGAGATTAGAACTACAGACCAAGAGGTAAAGATTTTCATTTGATTTCAATTAATTTAGACATTTATAAAAATGAAACCAAATAAAAAAAAACCAGCAGTTCCAGATGATGATAAAGCTTACCGGTTACTCACAATTTCCCAAACATGCTATAAAGTTATAGAGCACAGAAGGAGTTGTATATCTCTCCCTCTCCTGAGATAAGATGATCAACAGAGACACCCGTTCTGACTGGAGCCAGATGCCAGAATTAGCAGCCAAAATTCACTGCAGTGCTTTTAACTGCTCAGTTAAAGCCAAGGGCAAGTATACTAGTGAGGAATGAAAAGACAGGGAGTAAGCAGAGAAGCAGAAAATGCAGGCTCACACCTGTACACACATGTAAATTCTGAATGATGTTAAAGCAGCTCATAGATAAGTATCAGGTGAAAATTCCCATTGAGGAAAAAAAAAAAAAAAACACTTTTAAGGGCTTTAATAATGTGGGTGACAATATTGAAAATTCCAACATGCCTAAGGCTTAGATTGCCATAGCGAAAGGAAAAGGAGAATGTGGCAGACAAATTGTTTAAAGAACCAATGTTTTTATCAATTTTTATGAAAGCAGTTTCAGACTCAAGAAACGCAGTAAAGTCCATATAGGCTAAACGTGAACAAAATATGCCTGCCTGTACACATAAAAGCCCAAATGCTAAAAGCCCAAAATAATCTTGTAAACAGTCATAGGACAAAATTAGACATTGGGGATCTAGTTTCCAGTATCAGAATTATTTCCATAATAAATAGGAAGACGGAATCTATATTATTGATGAGATGTTTCTAAATACACTTACATAAAAATTCTGAAATTTATAACAAAATTAAGTTAGTTGTGTTACATAAATACTATATATTTAAAAAAAGAGTACTACTAGGGATAAGTACAGTCACTACATAAGAGAGAAGTATCCAATGTATCAGGAAAATGTAAATTCTGAATTTTAACACATTTAATAAAATAGTCTCAAAATATAATAAAATCTGTGCAATTATTTATAGATCAGTATCATAGGGATCTATTTTCTGCAGTTACTGTATTAAAAAAAAAAAAAAAAAAAACGTGGTAACACATGCCTTTAACCCCAGCACTAGGGAGTCAGAGATAGGCAGACCTCTGTGAGTTCAAGGCCAGCCTGGTCTACAAGAGCTAGTTCCAGGACAGCTAGGGCTGTTACACAGAGAAATCCCGTCTCAGAAAAACCAAAATAAATAAAAATAAATAAGTAAATAAATAATAAAAATATAAAATAATTAATTAAAAAGCTTGAGCTAATTCTTTCAATTAATTATTATTAAATGGAGTATAATATCAAAGAATTAGGTAGCTGAAATTCTTCACAGAGAAACATTGAAAACTGTAGACACATCTTAAGAGAAGGCCAGAAGCTAGCCTCTTCAGATTTTAAAGAACTGCCATCAAACAAACACAGTGAATGACTGCTGTCGTGGTTTGAATGAGAATGGGCTCCCACAAATTCAGATATTTAAATCCATTGTCCCCAGTTGGCAGCACTGTTTGAGTAGACTACAGAGGTAGGGCTTTTCTAGAGGAAATATGTCACTGACGGTAGTTTTTTGAGGTTTCAAAAGTCTTGTGCCACCCCTAGGTCATTCTTTCTGCCTCCTGCTTGTGATTGAAGAGGCAATCTCTCATCTCTCAGTGTTCGGCTCCAGCTGCCATGTCTGCCACCTGTTACTTTGCCATCTCCACTGTGATGGATCCTAAAGCTCTGGAACCGTAAACCCAAACAGGCCCTAATGTTCTATCACAGCAACAGAAAAATAATGGATACAGCTATAATGCCATCAAATTACAAAGCAAAGTACTAAAGAGTAATCATAAAATACCATATGCTTAAAATTAAAAATAATATACAAAATCTATATATCACGTTGATCTAGGAATACATCATAATCTTGTAATGGAAATGATGGTTGGGGAATAGTGAAAATATCACAGAACAAAACTTAGTAGTTAAAAAGAAATTGAAGATGAATGTGCTGGCCACTAAACATAAAGAATTATCAAAATCATAGCAAACCAAACCAAACAAAGTAAGTCCCAGGATAAACACAAGGTATATATAAGGAAAAAGCAATACAATAGGAACAACAAGCAATGAAATAAAAAAGGATAAAGTTAGAGGGAACAATAAACTTGATTGCTTCTTTTCTGCCAAGGACAGTAAAACAGAAACACTTCTTTGCAAGTTGAGTAAAGAGAAAAAGTATAAAAGATCAGTATTAAGGATTAGAAAACCAGGAAATTAAAGGCTTTGAGGAATTTAATAAATAATAATGCTAATTATGGAGTCTATTGTGAGTAAGATCTCAAATATAATTAAGATGTTTCTGAAAGTGCATCGTTTCTGAAGTTGAATTAAAAAAAGAGGGGAAAATTAAATACGTGTAACCATAATTAAAAATCTTCCTTCAAGGGAGTCTACAAACCCTGATAGGTTCATCAGATAACTATGAAACAATTGTGAGATAAAAATTCTAAACATTTTTATCTATTCCAAAGAATAGAAGTAATGAAGGTTCCCCAACTCAGTTTATGAGGCTGTTTTATTTGGGACAGATCTGGCATTGAACTTGCAATTCTCCTGCCTTAGCCTCCTGAGTGGTGGGATTGCAGATGTATGTCACAGTGTCTCATTGGGCTAGCATAATGTTGATATGCTGAAACTATTAGTTAAGATACAGCAGTTCAATCGTGTTCATAATTATGAGCAGGTGAATTTTCAGACATAATAACAACAACAAATAATTGAAGCTGTAAATATATAGAAAAGATAACTTGACTAAGCTGAGGTTTTATTTTCTAAGAATTTGTGGATAGTTTAACATTATTAAATTTGTTATATTCACACACACATAAATATCCCATAATATAAAAAGCACTGGTAAAACTCAATAGTTTTGTTTTTTGGGTTTTTTTTTTTTTTTTTTTTTTTTTTTTGGTTTTTTGAGACAGGGTTTCTCTGCAGCTTTTAGAGCCTGTCCTGGAGCTAGCTCTTGTAGACCAGGCTGGTCTCGAACTCACAGAGATCTGCCTGCCTCTGCCTCCCGAGTGCTGGGATTAAAGGCCGGCACCACCACTGCCCGGCTTAATAGTTTTTTTTATAGATGAAATTCTCAGAACAGAAACCAATTTTCCTAACCACAAGGTGGAATATTAAAGTCAACAGAAACACAAACACTTGAAGCAATATGCCACTCAGTAAAAGGTTGAAAGTGTTTGATTAATGGTTTGGAAATCAGTTATTAACATATTATAACTACATGTTATCACTACAATACTATTCTCAAGTCCTGGCCACTCTGAGGAAATAAACCAACAAGCAAACTGGAATTCCTTAAGTTCATGAGACGTTTGGAAAGAAAGAGCATTAGAAGAATCATGCCATTGCTATTTTCAGATGAGAAGACGACATGTGTGAAAAATCCTACAGTCTCTACAGTAAAATTGTTAGATGAGGAAGAGTTTCATAAGGATCCCAAGTCAAAACAAAACTGATTGCACTCCTGTACTGTGGAATGATCTTTTTGTACAGTGTGAATGAATATATATTACTCTCATTGGTTAATAAGGAGTTGACTGGCTTATAATTGGGCAGGTAGAGGTTAGGTGGGACTTGTGGGCAAAAAGAGAGCATGGGGAAGAAGGCAGAAGGAGAGGAACAAGAAGGTACCACCATGTGGCAGAGCATAGATAAGAAATATGGTTTAATTTAAGTTGTAAGAGCTAGTTAGTTACAAGCCTAAGCTATTAGCTGATCATTTATAATTAGTATGAAGTCCCTGTGCATTTATTGGAGACCTTGTGGTCCCCATGAAAAACTGTGTACATTCCTATCCACTCATGGACCGATAACGCAGAAAATGAAGAGCTGCAATACCACTGATGAATGTCTCTAAGTCAAGACTAAACTTGTATAGTGATACCCAAGTCCAGATTAGGTATGGACCAAGATATACAAGCCTGACAATTACTTTTCTTCCTTTTTTATACGTATGTGCATGGTGTGTGTATGCATGCTTGCAGATGTATATTTGCATGCATAATGTGTAAATGGGCATGCATAAGTGTTCATATATACAGGGAAATACTAGTTGACATTAGGAATCTTCTTTGGTCACACTCCACATTATTTGTTCAAGGCAGAGCCTCTTACCTGAAGCCAGGGCTACCTGATATAGCTAGTCTGGCTGGCCAGCTTGTGCCTTGGATACCATGTCTGTGTTCTCAGTAAAGGGTTTATTGGTAGACTGCTTTACTTACTATACTGTACTGGCATCTACATGGATTCTGATAGTCCCTAAGGTTTTCTCCTCTTTGGGACTTCTACATGGGAGACTACATGTGACTCAGTTTCCATCTGGAGTCAATTCTGAGTTAAAAGTCATTTGAGTTCAAGCCTGCCTGCATTGTTCCTTCTGCTTTTAGGCGCCTCTCATGAGACTTATTGTCTTGCTGATTCCTCTTACTTGCCCGCTTCTAGTTTTATTATAGTTTTCCCAGAGGTATTCCCTAACCACTTTATCATAGTCAGATTTCCCTGACATTTGTGATTCTTGCAGCCTACGTGTTCATCGCTAATTGTAATTACATACTTATTTGCTTGCCTGATTGGCTGATGTTTATAAGCCACAGTGGATTTTTTTTTTTTTACTCCTACAAAACAGACGTGATAGTTGCTCAGCTTGACTGATACCCACTGCCTTGCACAGTACTTTACTGCTTGACAATGAGTCTATGTATTGTTCTGCATTCTTATGTGCTAAGTATTTGATGAATGGCCACACGAATTAATGAATAACTTCCTTATGTACCACTAATCATCATTTACAAGATATGGGTGAATGATGATGGTTTGGCAGTAACAATGATAATTGTAAAAGACATCAAACAAATATCCCTAACAAATGCTAATATAGCAAATGTGCTAGACAGCGAGTGAATTTAGAGAAGCTCCGAAGGAGCCATTTCAGTAAAGGAATGCTATCATTAGCTATATAAATACTATTCAACTTGCTTTGCAGTTTTAAAAATATTACACTAACATGCCATGTGCTGTTCTCATGAATGATTTCATTAATATCAAATACATTTTTCTACAAAAATGACTATAGTGGGGCTTGACCAACCACAGTAACAAATGCCTTTATGGTATAATAATTAAAATTGTACCAATAGAGATACTCAACTGAAAATTACTGGAAAAAAGGAAAGTATATGATAGAAACATACATGATCAAAATCATACCAGGCTTGCATATGATATGCATATGTCAAAGAGGAAAGGTGTTGCAAAAAGATTAAATGGTCAGCTATTGGGGAAAAATTCATCAACAGAGTAACCTATGGTTATGTAGCAAAGTAAATGCCAGTAGGTTTGAGTTAAGTGTGAAATGAGACTTTAGATGGGGAAAACAAGATAGACGGGAACATTTTCAGTAAAGGAAAATGCAAGAAGAGAAGAATAGAGTCCACCGGCAAGCCATCCTCCACAGGCCCTCAGCGTCTGGATGTCATTGATCTTACAAATAATTTTATTATCACGTAATCTAATCTGTCTAGTGCTATCTAATAAGAATCTAAGAATATCTAAATCATTCCATTATTATGATGCTACTGTGATGGGGTAAATGCTACTTTTTAGTGGCTATGGCATTTGGGGGTGGCATTTCAAGGAGTGGCCCCTATTAGTGCTTTTTCCTGTGTGCTGTCTCAGATTTGTTATATTTTGTGATCTATCTAACTACACAGCTCAGCCCGGGCTCCTGCTGTCTCAATGTATCTTGAAAGCACCTCTTACTCAGAGCTAGTATGCCAAGCATTAGATGTTGAAGAAATACCATGAGTCAATATTTTATCTTACCCTTAGATATTTGTAAACTTTACTAACCTCTACTAATGTGTCCATTCATGATTATTTATGGAGCAAGAGCTATGAGTGTGAAAAAGTTTTCTTTTTTCTCACATGTATGAATGTGTGATATGGGTTCATGTATGTATGCCTGTTCATGTGCGTGTGGATGCATGTTGGTATGGGCACATGCATTTGTATAGGTGTGGAGGCCCGGGTCACCTTTATGAGTCTTTCTTGATTATGTTCCATTTATTTATCAAAGCAGGGTATCTCATTTGAACCAAGAGCTTCCTGATATGGATACAGTTAACCAGCCTCTCCATCTTGCTTCTGGGATCTTCTATCTCTGTTTCTGATGTGCTGGAATAACAGGTGGGCTACGTGGTCTACCTGACAGTTGTGTAGACTCTGGGGATCTGAACTCTGGTCCTCATTCTAACCACAGTGATGGCTCAGGTCTGACACAATCTTATGAGCTAGTAGTATTCAAAGAAGATAGAGCCCATTCTAGAAGCAGGACACAGTTAACAAGGAAAACAAAGAAAAATACATAGTGGTCATAGTGCTTATCATAATAAAACATTATGTAAAAGAATAGGATGAAGAGGATAGTGGGATTGCTAACTTCTGAGAAGTTAGAAAAGGTTCTACCATAAGAAAACATTTGAGGGCCAGGGTGGGAGAAGAGAACCATTTCCAAGAATTTGTCCTCTGACCTCTTTATGCACATCATGACATGCATTTGACCTGTAAATCAATCAATCAATCAGCAAGAGTACTTGAGCATAGGAGAAAGAAAAAGCTGGTTATGAGGATACTGGGAAAGGACATTTCAAGAAGGAGGAACAGAATGGTCAAAGGCTCTGAGAAACAGAATCTCATTATGCAGCACACTGTAGAGGGGTCAGAGGAGAAAGGTGGGGGACTCTCTTTCAGGCGAGCTCTGAAAGGTCATAACATGACAGAACAGTTGGGGCCTGAGACAAGCTAATACCAATGGCCTTTCTCTCCTAAGGGTTGGAACACCTGAGAGCTCTGACCAGAGAGAAATGTGGCTTATGTATGCGTTCAAGGTCGCAATGCCTGGGAATAGATTGTAGTATAAAAGGATGGAGCCAGAGAGACAAGCTAGACTTATCTTTCAAAAGCCTCATGGAGGAATGATTCTTGGCTTAGTCCTGAGTGAGTATGGGGAATAATTGCAGGTATTGAAATGTGGCTGAAATTTTTCATATATTTCAAAGGAATAGGCCTCACCATTAGGTCTTTGTGTGGATTATGAGAAAACGGAAGGAGATAAAGCTGATGCCAGTCATGGTAATTACTCTGCTTGGAATCTCCTGGGGAATTGAAGATGCAGATCTCTGACAGGTGTTCTGGTCCCTAATTTCGAAAGCTTCCAAGTCAATCTGCCGGGATGGCCTCCCAGGTTGGAGGACTGGAATCTACTTCCCATAAATTAACTGAAGATTAGCTTGACAAAATTCTGGTTTCCTTTGCATATGCTCATCAACCTTCCTAAAGTCTGAATCCTCCAGGGACAGAGACTGTATCCACTGAGGCTCCATGTCTTAGCCCTGGGTCCACTTTGCCCGAGCTCTGTAAGCATGTATTACATCTAGTGCCCCCATTTGAGGAGATACCGTTGCCCACCTCTTTGGTCTAGTTTTCTAATCATTGGTAATAGGTCATCAGTCACTTTGATGTAAAAATCCCTCTATAAATTCATCCAAATATGGACCCCCTTCTTCCCTTTGACCAGCTCATTCCTCCAACCACAGGAAATGGAAATCATCTCCAGGAAGCTGGGTACCTCACATTCTTCCTGGGATGGCAGTCACAGCATGGGCCATTTGGAAGACACTCACAGAATCATCTGCACCACTTGATCTAAAAGTTGTCATTCCAGAAAGATCCACTGGTATCCAGCGTTAAGTGGGTAATGGTTACAACCCTGTCCTCTAGGGTTGGCGAAGAGAAGGGGTAGCCCTATGGATCTCTCAGACTTTTCTTTCCTCTGCACACAAAAGTTGTGTTTGCTGGTGCCCTGCATTCTTGTTGCAGTAGACACTGTGCACAGAACATCTCCAGGGTCTGCATTTGAGTTTAAGGCTGGAGTCCTGCTCTATTCACAGCAGATGGGAAACAATTCCACAAAAGTATTCTGAGTATGTGAAAAGAACAGCTCAGAGTAGATGATAGCTGAGTTTGCCCCCGGTGTTAGCTTTACTTAAAAATTTTATAAATGGAATAACAGAAAGACATGTGGCAAATTGGTATTGTTGAACTTGCTTTTGGGTGTTTTCCAATATATTTTTGTACGGATTTTGCACCATCATTTGTCCTAGGATAAATGTTCCTTAAAATTCTGGACATCGCGTAAACTGCAAGTGAAAGACTAAATTATACCTAATATAGCATGCTTCAAGTTCATACTAAATATAGAGCATTTTGCTAGGTGTTTTTCATATATGTTTTATCTCAGTAATGATCCTATTGGGCATAGGAAGGAACTTAGGTCCAGAAGAGCTAAGTAGTTTGCCTAAAGTTAAACAGTCTTGCCATCGCAGGAAGCCCGACTTAGGGATCCAAGGAAAAGCTGTTTAGGACCTGAAGGAGATTCGGTGGAACTGGAATTCAGGTAGGAGACTAGGGTATAGTTTCTTAGCTAAATAAATGTTAGACAATACTTCAGGTAAACCAAGCACGAACCGTTGCAAAATGGGTATGTGAGCCGCGGAGATTAGCAGTGTGTAGGTTCAGGTGAGGGAGCCCAGTTGGGACCACTCACTTAATAGCACATTTTGGCTCTGGTCCTGTGCTCCAGCATGTTCCGTGTTTTTGAATGTATTTGGTTCTCTTTATAGACCATACACAGCAAGCACTAAGACAAACATTTGGAAAATGTCAGGGTTGAGGCTCCAGGTTTAATCATTTGCCTGTGACAGTGAAGGAAGTGAGTGGCAGAGGTGAGGATTGAATCCTGGTGATGAGGAACACAGCCTGAACCTGTAGCTGTGGTGCTCTACCACCCCACCTCAGAGCCTCTACCGCATCCACACAGACAAGATCTACTCCGTCAACACACTGAGCATCAGTGTCCTGAGGTCACTCTGTACTATTCATGTGCTCATTTTTGTAATGCATTCTTGTGTGTGTGTGTGTGTGTGTTTGTGTGTGTGCGTGCTCACGTGCACCAGTGTATGTGCAGGAAATGTTCATGTGCATGTGTATGCATGCATGCACGTGTATGCGTGAGTATTTCTGTGCAAGTATGTGTGGGAGAATGTTCACGTGCGCGCACACGTGCGTGGGTGTGTATGTGTGTGTGCACTTGTGTAGGCTAGAGGGCAACCTTGGCTGTTGCTCTGCAGATGCTGTCTCCTTGGTTGTGATAGTGTTTCTTATTGTATCATTGCCCTGGAGCTTTCCAAGTAGGCTAAGCTGGATGGTCAACCAGTCAGTGAATTCCAGGGATCTGCCTGTCTCTACGTTCCCCCCACCACTGGAGTTACAATCCTGTACCACCATGGTGAGTTTTATTTTTATTTTGCTTTTTGAGCATAGGTTTTGTGGGGGGGGGGAGGTTAAACTTAGTTCCTAGCCGGGCGGTGGTGGCGCACGCCTTTAATCCCAGCACTCGGGAGGCAGAGGCAGACGAATCTCTGTGAGTTCGAGGCCAGCCTGGTCTACAAGAGCTAGTTCCAGGACAGGCTCCAAAGCCACAGAGAAACTCTGTCTCGAAAAACAACAACAACAACAAAAAAAAAAACAGAAAAAAAACAAATAAACTTAGTTCCTAATGTAAAAATTGAACTATCACACTAACCCTGTGGCTTAACTCTTGAAGCTGATGAAAGGGAGGGGTGCATGTTGCACAGCCCAGAAGAAAGAACTGATTTCCCAGTGGCTCTAAGAAATTAGAAATAAGCGACTGAAGGCAGGGAAAAGGCTCGTGAGCGTGGCTGAGGATTGGTTATATTTCATTTCAGATATTCATGAAGCATTTCAGGGTGAACTAAGCCCTGTTGCCTGTCAGAAGTTTCACTTTTATCTCTTCTCACAAAAGCATCCCCAGGAACATTGTATCCTCTACATTTAGGGTAAAACAAGGTTCTGAGAGCAACTGGCTCTTAGGAAACAGCTCAGGAAATTCAGGAGCCATAGTCACCACCTGGGTACTCCAACCCCAGTCTGTGCTCTTGAGAAGATGCCCACATCCAGGCCTTGCTGCTAATGGGCTCAAGTCCTCATGGAGATGCTCACGGGACCATTACCAGAGATACCTCAGACAGAGGCAGTGCTACGGAAGGGGAACATGAAGTATGAACGGGGATGTGTAAGGGTGGAAATCCAGTGGTGGTGACAGTCTCCACACTCTCCTGGGATGTTCGGACTCTGGGCATTAGGGGAGGTTGAGGTGGGGATTCTTTCAAAGCAAGTAAATCAGCTCCCACTCATAACTTTGTAGCTGCCACATGCTGGAGTGTCAGGAATGCACATCTGGGTTTACCACCTTAAGTTTTACTATGTGCCGTCTAGGTAAACTTAGGCAAGGCACTTTGTCCCTTTGAGCCTCAACTCTCATAGGAGTGCCAGGAGACAATCTTTGACTCTAAGAAGCAGAGACGCCGAGTGGAGAGCAGATGCTCAACATGTCAGTCAGTTTTCTGGTGGCAAATAGCTGACAGAAATGACTTCAAGTAAGGACAGATGGCTTTGGGCTCATAGTTTCAGAGCTGTCAGCCCACAGTTTGTCCCCATCGATTCTCACCCATTGTGAAACAATATTATTGCTCTGGAATGTGTAAAATTGGAGGCTTCTCACATGGCAGGGGCACACAAGTGGGTTGGAAGAGCCTGGGAAGCAGGTATAATCTTCAAATTCATTCCCCCCATGACAAATTTCACGAGGCTGGGCTCCGCTTTCTAAAGGTTCCATAGTGTCCCAGGTAATGACACTATCTGGAGACTAAACTCTCAGCATGTGAGCCAGTGGGAAGCCCTTCATATCCATACCATATAACCCATAACTTTGCATATTGTTGTGTAGCAATTTCCTTCAAGATTGAAACATTCTGTACTGCTGGCAAGCCCCTTAAGCCAGAAGGGAAACTGTAGGAAGTTAAGGCCTACCAGGCTGAGAAACAAGCCAACCCAGAGTCTGCCTGGTGGTGTCAGAGATCCTGATTGTGCCTAGCCAATGAGGTGCGACCATGTGATGTCACCAGATTGGAATGCCTAGATGATGCTCCGAAGGGTATATAAGATTCTCCTTGTTGCTAAATAAATGAATCTTCTGTTTCCCTTTCACCTGACTCACATCAACAGTAAACAACTCAAAATAGCTTCAGGAAGTCCCCAAAACTGACCAGATTCACTTGGCCCCTCCCTCCCAAGAGTAAACCATGGAGTATTCCTCTATACTGTGTGAATATGTGATTGGGTTAATAAAGAAGCTGACTGGCCAATAGCTGGATAGGTAGAGGTTAGGTAAAACTTGCAGGAAAAAAAGAGAGAATGAGGAAGAAGAGAAGTCTTTCAGAATTGGGGGGCGATGCAGAGAGAAAGAGATGAACTTGTCATACTGGGAAAAGATATCAAGCCATGAGGCAGATCAAGAAATATGGGTTAATTTAAAATGTAAGAGATAGCTAGCAACAAGCCTGAGGTATTAGGCGAGCATGTATAATTAATATTAAGCCTCAGCTGCTGAGACACAGAAGTACCCATCTACAGTAAACAATAAAGACTGCTTAGAGTCTCTCTCAAGAACTAAGCTACAAAGAAGACACTGAGCAAGACAAGTGCTTGGAAGAAGCGGAGGCCAAACTAACTGTAAGAGGTTTAGATCAAGTGAGTCACTTAGAGAGGACACTGTCCAACCTTTTGAGTCACCTGCAGGCCATGCAGCATGCTCCAGGTTCCCAGCTTTTGGGATCTGTCACCCAGTGGGGACAGATTTTTCTGACACAGCTGTCTTTGAGGCATTTCTGCTCCTGTAAGTAACCCCTTCTCCACATTCCCGACTAACACCAGAAAACTCTTTGATTCACCAGTTGTATGTCATAAACTCCCTAGCTGGTGTAAATACGCTTGTGTGGTATATGTCCTCAGGAAACATCTTGTCCCAAGCCATTGTCTAGCCCTAAAACTGTCATGTTTTATAGCTACAAAATAATTGCATATTTACATATACAATGTGGTACTTTGAAATACATAATTAGCAAGTTAGCATGATTAGAATATTCATTATGCTGAACTTTTATCATATCTTTGTGGTAAGAATAGTCAACATTTTAGATATTTTCTAGATATTTTTAATCATACAACATATGGTCATTAATTATAGTTACCTTACAGGGCAATCAAACACCAGAAGTTACTTCTCCTATCTAACATTGCATCCAGTGGCTGGTGTCTCCCCAAATTTCTCTTTTCTTTGTTCTTAACCTCTGGTGACACCAGTCTTCTACTCTGAACTGTTGAGACAAAGTCTTTCAAAATTCTACCTGAGTGATGTTGTGCGGCAGTTATCTTCCCTCCATGTTTGTCTATATCCCTGTGAATGACAAGACTTCAGCCGTCCTTTATGTTGTGAAAAGAGTTTACATTTTCTGTATCCACTGTTTCATTAATGGACTCTTAGGTTCTTTCTATGTCTTGACTACTGCGAATAACACCGCGATAAGCATGCAGGCTCAAATGTCTCTTCATCGTGATTGGTTGCTTTCCCCTGGTGCAGAAGCACTATTGGGATTTCTCTATTGCCTGCGAGTTCTGCTTGCACTCATTTGTTGAAAGCTTCCACACTGTTTCCCATCATGCCTAGACCAGTTTATGTTCCCACAAACAGTGTTTATTACCTTGTGTCTTCTTGTAAACAGTCGCTCTTACTGGAGAGAAGCAGAATCTGTTGATGGCTTTGAATTGCCTTTTCCCAGGGAGATACCACTAGTTGTTATGATTGTTTCCTATGTGTCTTCTGCCACTGTTGAACTTGAGCAGGCAAGTGGCATGACCACATTTGTGTTTTAGGAAATCAGTTGAGGTATAGCATGAGGAACAGTCCTGACCATGACCAAATGCTTCAAGGAGTCAAGGAAGAAAGAGAGGAGCGAGTGAATGTGTAAGGTGATCTGCAGGAGTCTGCAGAGTCCGGGGAGGAGGATAATGTCCCTGTCAGCATCCTCTCCCGGGGCTGTGGACTCTCCCTCCAGCTGTCAGTTATGTGGCCAACCTTCCTGCCTGCACTTTGTTATTTGGATAAGGAGTTATAAATAGCACATAATGAAGTCCGAAAAGTACCCAAACAATAAAGAAGCAAACTGAAGTAAAAAATCATAGAAAACAGAAGAAAAGATAAGGCATGCTGGACTAATAATAACGAACCATGGGAATATCTTGAGTTCAAAGAATAACATCCTGGTGGGTGACAAAGGCAGAACGATGTATTCTTTTCCAAAGATATCACACAAACACAGACATAGATATAAACACACACATTCACTCACACACACACACACACACACACACACACACACAAATAGATTAAAAGAGTAGGAATAGTACATTTTCTTAAATATGGAGTTTTTAAAAGCTATAATAGTCAGGGGAAATAAAATTGTTAAAGACTGAAAAAAATAGGAAGGCCAGTGGTAGAGAAGAAATAAAGGGTATAAACAAACCTTTAGAAAATAGACCAAGTGAAAAATGAAGTTAATAATTTTTACATGAGATATTTAATAGGCCATAGTACAAATTGAAAGATAAACTAGGGCAGTGGAAACCATTAACGTGTTATAAGGATATGTGCCATTATGTTCAGAGAGGTAAACATAGCACTGGCTGAGTATTCCAAGAGTGTCTCCAGACTGAGAGCTCAGAGAGCCCTTCCAGCCTCCTGACAGGCCATCTTGAAGCTGTTTACACACCCAGACACGTTCTAGACATTGTACTTTGAATTTTTCAAATACTACTTTAACGGATGATCTGTGTTAAATAATAGTAAGCTATTACCTCATAAAAGCTAAATAATTGCTCAATGTCATAGACCTAGCAAGTGGCACTAGGATGACCAAATTACCTATGCTTGCTGTAGCTTTGCTTCCAATCCTGGAAAGGGAACTCTCATTCCTGATCTCCTGCATGGGCCCACCAGCCACAGGACAGTAAATCAGGCTCTGGGAAGCTGGCAACCTAAGAATGACATGTATATTTTTAAAGAATTGAAGAGGAAGGAGAAGAAAAAGCAGGGAAGGAGGAGAAGCAGAAGATGAACAGCAGAATAGAGGGAAAGTAACTATGTGTTTGGAAAAGCCTAAAATAATGACTGATTTATTCATGAAATATTTGAAACAAAAAACAAAAATCAAAAACCAAACACTTATGGACCCCTGGCCCTCAGCACCTCTGACACTCTGGAATAGCAGCAGAGGTAGAAGGTGGGGCTGGGCCAAGTGGTGTGTGTGTGTGTGTGTGTGTGTGTGTGTGTGTGTGTGTGTGTGTGTTTCATGGGCCAAGCAAAGGAAACAGGATATATGATGTCTGCTTGTGATGAATTGTGAGTAGACTGGACCATCAGTTTTCTGGATTCCAACTCAGTGGACAGGGATCCAAAGGTGCCATGGAGAGAATGAGTGAGGGGAAGGCTGCTGACGGCCATGCTTAATGCTGCTGAGAAGCCAGCTGTGATAAGAACCAAAAATCAACTGACTTCAGCCATGCCCAGGTCACTGGATACCATAACACTGGTGCTAGCTGGATTCACATCCCCCAGAGTTTATTTGGAATGAGTTTGAATGTGATAAAAGGAAGCAGAAGTTTCAGGAGTATTGTTATAGGAGTTCCTAAGAAACTAGCCGACAGTTGGGATACAATAAGCGATTTAAGATATTGAGTTAATTATTTTCTATCTTTATTTCTTAGCCTGGCAACAGTGAGTTTTATGGTGACGGCTATACGCTGGTTAAGAAGAAAACTTGAATATGGGTGAATTAAGGGAAGGCTTGCTGGTATGAGGTAGAGTGGATCTTATTTGGCACATTTCAGAGAGATAAGGTTCAGCGAAACAAAGTAGTCAGACAAAAGACGATGTATTTAGAGCAAGAATAGAAATAGAGAAGAAAAAATTATCTGGAACCTTCCTTTAATGACATCTTAAGCCTCGTCCTTTATCTTTTTGCTTTCTCCAGACTCACTTCCCATATTCTTGTTGAAACCATACTATTATCTCGGCATGAGTTCTGAGCTCCTTCCACTATGTGTCCTGTAAGAACCTACTCACCTAACAGAGGTCAAGATTCAACCGGGTCAACCTTTTGTTCCTCCTCATCTCATAGACACTCTCTGTGCAGAGCCCTGTCACTGTCAGACATGCTACTAACTAGCCCTGGGCTGTGTATGATGGCCTGTCTGCCTCTAGAGCTTTGCATGATGCTTGCCTTTCTCTGGCTTCCTTTTCATCTATACTCATGTATGAACTGAGTGCTTTCTGTAGGGTGGACAGTGTGCTAGGGTTAGCTGTGGGTGACCAAAATAAACCCGGACCACTCCCTCTTGCAGCTTGAAGGCTAACCATGCTGCAGACTTTGAAATATGTGTGTTGACGGAGTGAACTAGTTTGGTTGAGGGAATTAAAGGGAGTCTGTGGTTTCGGGTGGACACCGAATGGGGAAGAAGGAAGACATATATTCTCTTTGCTATTCTTTCATTGCCTGGGGTGCTTCAATGACTTAGAATTTTTAGAGGGTGGGAGTCAGAATGCAATCTTGACTTTGATTATCATAGTCTATTACAGCCTTAATGCAAGTACTGGCTGGTTGTCTGTAACCGATGTGCTAGGCGGGAATCCCTTGATGTGAGGACACAGAACAGGTTTCTGTCCTTCTGGAGTTTATATTCCTATGAATTAGGGTGTGTGTGTGTGTGTGTGTGTGTGTGTGAGAGAGAGAGAGAGAGAGAGAGAGAGAGAGAGAGAGAGAGAGAGAGAGAGAGAGAGAGAGAGAGAGAAAGGAGACTAGAAAGGATCCTGGGGCATTTAGCACAGTGTCTCTCCAGCTCAATCCTTTGTGTTCTCTCTCTCTCTCTCTCTCTCTCTCTCTCTCTCTCTCTCTCTCTCTCTCTCTCTCTCTCTCTCTCTCTCATTTTTTGACACAAGGTTTCTTACTATACCTAGAAGAGATCACCATTTCCTTGACCCTGGCTTGGAAGTGAGGTCCCTAAATCCCCCTGTCTTGCCCCTCAGCCAGGTGTTCACTGTCAAGCTTGGCTTTTTTTTTTTTTTTTTTTTTACATGGTTGTCAGGGATCCAAGTTAGAATCTTTGCTTAGCCACCACTTTACCCATTGAGCTGCATCTTCAGACTCCAGGCCCTCTTTTGATTCTTTTCTCTCCTCCCCATGCACTTTCTGGCTTCCAGTTACATAGGGTAACTTGAAGTTAGCTGGATCAGTTTTCTGGCTATTCACTTCCTTTAGGATTTGCCTTTCTGTGCCCCATTCTGTAGTCCCCAAACTGATTCCTCTGGGTTGGATTTGTCAGTTGTCTTCACCCTCAACTTCCATGTGATTTCTGACTAGTGCAGGAGGAAAATAGGTAATCTGGAGAAGAGACAGGAATGAAAGGAAGAAGGGAGAGGGGAGGGAGAAGGGGGGAGGAAGGAGATTCATTTATTCTAGAGTTTTAAGTAATGACTATGTTCTTCTAAAGTGCTGAAATTCTTATCGAGATCTGCTAATACTACCCACGCCCTTGCCTCTTCAAGTTCCTAGAGCAGAAACAGTTTCCTTATGGCGCAGGGGTGGGTCACTAATCAAGATGTGTGCTTGGAATCTTATCTCAGTCTTTGCCTGAGCTCACATCATTTACTCCTTCAAAAGTCTATTTCCTGATGGAACCCTGGAAGACACACTACAAGCCCTCTAACATCTCCAGACCTTTGGACATTTAGTTCCTTTTCCTTGAATTGTCCACTTTCAACAAGCATGCATGTACACACACACACACACACACACACACACACACACACACACACCTACATTCCCTAGGACTTGATATGGAGTTAAAAAATTCTCTTTGAAACGCTTCGCTGGTAGTTCCCATTCATGTGCTGTCTGGCTTCGGAGCATGCTCTTACCACATTGCCTCAGGGCTTCCATCAGTTTGGGGGTCTCATCTGTGGATTTTGGAGGCAGTGGCTGCTGTCTGCCACTGCTGGGTCTCTGTACTTGACATGCAGTGGTCAGTTGGTAAATTTGTGTTGACAGTTGTCTGGAGGAGCAGCTGGGATATCTGATGAGAGTTACTGAAGAGGCACAAGTGACCTCCGCATGCCTGTCACTGTAAGGAAGGTTGTTTCCTAAGGGAAAGTCATATGTCTTATCAAGAGACTGCATTTCTGGGCAGTGAGGATTTTCCAGGTTCATTCACTCTGGCAACCATGAGAGTTTCCTCTATAACTTGCTCCTACTAATGAAGAGCCCATTAATCCAAAGGGTTTCATAAATGTGTTCCTTAGGCTTAAACATTTGCTTATGGGACATGAACTCTTTGGGGAGCTTGCATTTTTATATTACCAAAGCCCTTGGTAACAGATAAATCATTTCTCTGTGTCACTAAGTATTGGGGTCAGTGTTGGAAAATAAGGAAGAAAATTCAAGACCAAACAAGTAACAACAATAGGTCTCTTATCAACCCTGCTTAGGTACCCATGATGTCAAATAATGAAACTTCAAAATGAATCACATCCAAAACACTGTAATCATGTCCCCAGAAAGGTGAGTGCCAAGGCCAAGTGACAGATCTTCCCAGAGGCATTTTGCTCCAATATAGCATCTTAGTCTCTTGTCATACTGATAATTTAGAACATATCGTGATTCCTGTTTACAATGAATAAACACAAGAGATTCGTTATATGAAACCAAAAATAGGAAGAGAAACTTAGTGAGTCTAAAAGAGATTAAATTGAAAATGAGAAACCATGCCCAGGAAACAGCAGCGACATAACAACAAATGGGCATCAGAAAACAAGACACTTCCCTTGCAGGAATGCCTTTACTGCACTTATTAGCTGCATCAGCTAAGAAAGAACACATGTTACTGAATAGCTATTAGGAATATTAATGGCTCAGACAGGAAATCAGAGCCCTTTATACACAATGTCAGGATGGCGTGCATGGATTTTGTTATGCAAACTCACAAGTGCCAGGTCTTTCAGCTTCTCAGACCTATTTGTAAGGTAAAGAACAGGGACTGTTTTTCTACCACGGAACTCTAGTAGCATCTGGAGATGTCTCTGGTTATTGCCATTTGGATGGGGAGCTGTGCTGCTGGCATTTGGTAGTGGAGGAGGACAGCAATACTACTACCCATGTTATGTAGTGCGAGATAGCCTCACTTCCTCCAACAGAGATTCACTTGACTCCAAACACCAGTTTCTGGAGACTAAGAAACCCCCTCTGTCAGCTTAGCAGCTGTATAACAAATGGCAGAGTATAACAAATACTCAAGGTATATATCAGTGGGCAACACATTTTGAAAACCTTAGTTTTCAAAGTCCCTTTACATCCAGAATATAGTGACTCTATTTTCAACATTTCAGCATTCATTATGATGTTGTGTATGTATGTGTGTGTGCATATGTCTGTGTGTGTGTGGTATGTGTATGGTGTGTGTGGTGTGATGTGTGTGTTTGTAGTGTGATGATGTGTAGTGTGCGTGGTGTATGTGTGTGTGTGGTGGGATGTATATGTTGTATATGTATGTATGGTTTGTGATGTGTGGTGCATGCATGTGTATGGTGTGTTATGTGTGTACAGTATGTTATGTGTGTGTGGTATGTTGAGTGTATGTACATACGTGTTTGTATGTGGGGGACAGAAGTCAATCTTAGCTATTTTTTCCTCAAGAGCCATCCACTTGGTTATTTGAGAGACCGTTCCTTAGTTGCACCTGAGGTTAGCTGGAACGACTGACCTCTAAGCTCCAGGGATCTGCCTCTTTTCACTGAGTCAGCACCAGGGTTGCTGGAATGCCTGACCTTTTAGATAGGCTCTGAGAATCGAACTCAGATTCTAGTGTCTGCTGCAAAGCACGTTACAACTGAGCTATCTACAAGCTCAGCCCTCATCCCCACAATTCTGATCTTGCCATATGGGGTTATTTCCTTTGTGTAAATGGGACTTTAAAGCCATTCCTTGGCTTGTATCCTAGTTATATGAACATCATCAGAACAAATTTTTTATCTCTCCTCTAGCAATGCAAGTCTGATAAGGAAGACAGACGGTGGGACATGAAATCAGGATCCAGAGGTTGAATATGATTGTGAAGCCGCATGAAGGATACCCATATGCAGTGAGAACAGTTAATATCACTTAACATCTTCCAAACCGTTATGTACTTATCACATGAAGCCAATGACAAGAGTGCTATTGTTGTTATTCGAGTCACCATAGATATTGTTCAACCAGAATGATTTTGACAGTGATACTTCTTTTAAGATCCAAAGCATATAGTATCTGGATATGATAATCTGCATTTTATGGGTAAGGAAAATAAGGTAAAACATACTAAGTCCCCAGCTCAGGGCATCTCTCTATATAGGTGGAAGTGCAAAGATTGAAAGTCATTCATTCAGGTTCCAGACTCCACTTCTGGAAGTACTAACTACAATGTTCTATAAAAATAGTGGAAAGCAATAGAATCCACAGAGCTTAGGGAATCCAAGGAAGTTTCCTGGAAAAGATAGAGTTGAAGCTCAAACATGACTAATAAGTATGAGTTAGGAAATTTAGAGATAGAGGTCCAGTGTTTTGAAAGAGCAGTGTATGGAATAGAAAGAATAGCAAGAACGTTTGGCAGGGTATAAAAGACTAGTGCTGTAGCATGAAAGACTTGACTTTGGAGAGGCTGGCCATGGATATGACTGCTGGGAGAGACTGAGGAGGTCACCAACTCCACCCATTTCTCTATCACACACTGTGCTTATCCTATTACGTCTCTCAGTGTATGGCCTTCTTGTCTTAAATGGATTTAAAAAAAAAAAAGCTGAAAGTTCTAATTTGTTCCATAATTGTATTTTTTTTCATTTTTTTCCAGTTTATTTATTTTTTATTAAAAATTGCCATCTCCTCCCCTCCTCCTCCCCCTTCCCTCCCCTCCCCTCCACCCACACCCCCACTCCCTCCCTCTAGAGGCCAAACAGCCATCAGGGTTCTCTACACTATGTTGAGTCAAATGTCCAGATCCTATTGCCATACTCATGAATATCTTGCATATCACCATAGAACCTTCACCTGGCATAGGATGGAGAAAATGACAGAGCCCCACATAGGAGCACCGGACTGAGCTCCCAAGGTCCCGATGAGGAGCAAAAGGAGGGAGATCATGAGCAAGGAAGTCAGGACCGTGAGGGGTGTGTTCACCCATTGAGACGGTGGGACAGATCTAACGGGAGACCACCAAGTCCAGTTGGAATGGAACTGATGGAACAGGGGACCAAACCAGGCTCTCTGAATGTGGCTGACGGTGGAGGAGGACTGAGAGACCATAATTGTATTTCACAATGGAATAGGAGGTTCGCCTGATTTAAAAAATCCTTTCTTCAATGTGATTACGTCCACTTTTCACATTCAGAAAATTTGTACTTCATTATATTAGGACTCACAAACACATCCCCAAACACAGATATTATTCCCAAAGTCTACCTATGAGCATGCATATTGACACAGTTAGCTTTAGGAGTTCTGTTTTCTTTCTACAAGCTTTACACAAAACAGCGGTTATTTTTCAAGGAGAACCAAGATTCAGGTCCAGACAAGTTGTTTTATACTTGCATAAGGCATGCAAAGGAAGATTGTTTCTTTGAACTTGTTCTATGAAGTGGAAAATTATAACACAGGGGAATTTTCATACATATACATTTTGAATTAATTTAACATTAACATATCTATATATAAAATTGACCTATATAAAAGAAATATATACATAAATTTTAAATTTTATATAAACAAAATTTATAATTTTTATTTATATAAACAAAGTGTATAATTGACCTATATATTAAAGAAATAGATAAATTTTATATAAAGTATGTATATACTTGTATATATATTTGTCATGTGTATATATACATACATATATATGCATACACATACACACATAAACACACACATATATATATATATATATACATATTCTTACATAAAACAAATTTTAGATTGAGAGGCAGAGAGAGATATAAAGAAAAGACTTGCATAGATGAAGCATCCCAAACAATGCTGACTGCTCAGAGCTTTTGGCACAGTGAGAAAATGATGATCCAATAATCTTTCACAGCCTGTGACCTCCAAAGACGGAGGACTCACTTTCATTGTCTCAGTGTACCACCCAGAATAAAGGTGCTTCTTTCCCACAGGTTATGGACACGAAACGTAAGATAACTGCTTTATTGGGAGCGTATTGGACTTGTTGAAACAGGATACAACCATTTATTGATTTTTTTGCAGGCATTTTTTTTAAAAGACTGGATTCAGTTCTTAACTTTAAAAACTAACCCCATTGAAGCAGTGATTTCCAAGGTAGAGTAGGTTTCACTCGAAGAGAGGGGGAAAGTGTGTGTGTCAAAGTTCTATTATGACATATGCAGCTATGGGAAAATGTAGAAATGAAAGGAGAGAGGAAGCCACTGGAAAATCCACAATCCTTAGTTGTCTCTAATTTTTGATAGGTGCACACAGTTTCTAGCAGTGTACTTAGCAATAGGCACTGCATATTAAATGTTTATTGGCTAAAAAACAATGAATGAGTGACCCCTGGGTAACTTCTGTCAGAAAACCATCTATTGCCTCTTCTGAGAAGCCTTGTCTTGTGGACACAGGGACATTTTCAGCCTTGCTTTGAAAATGAAGTCTATAAATATTCGTAGTCAGGCAAATCGGATATGTTTTGAAGTCCAAAGTGGACATTGATTCAATTCTCTTTCCTTTTTATCCAGGAGCTGTCAGACATTGCATCTAAAGTGCTTTATGGATGGGGCAGGAGAGAGCAAAGGGCTCCCTGAGACTGAGCTTGTGTGTATTACTCTTCTGTCACATGGATCATGAACAGGTCATGGGCAGGGCACTGAAGAAACCTCTGTATTTGCTGACATATAATCCCCTGAAGTACAAGGGATTTCTGGGGATCTGTTTTAGCTACCTCTGACGTAGCTTTTTGTCTAAAGTTAATTGTAATTAATCTAAGCATGGAAGTGATGGTATAGGTAGGGGGTATTTTGGTGTTGTTTTGGGGAAGAGAGTGGTTTGAAAGGATACCATGGGCAATTTTAATATTGTGAGGATAGACAAAGAGTCCTTTATAAAACAAAGCAGAAAGAAGAAACAACATATAGATGCAGGGTTTCTCAACTCCATCATTTATTCCAGCCTAGATGCTGATACAGGAGCACTCTGGTAAAGGTGCTTGAGGAAAGCCATCGCTCTCTGAAAGTGGGGCTCTCCTCCATATACAGTAAAGACTTTAAATCAAAAACCTCAACAAGGTTCTGTGTCTTCCCAGTGCATGGAATGGTTGAGTTTGGAGAGTGATGTGGGACGTCTTTTTGTATATGTTGTGTGTGTGTATGTCTTTTTATATATATATTTATATATATATTTACAACTTTTTTAAAGTTGTAAATATATGCATATTAAGCCACATAAAGATGGAAAATGCACAGAGAGTCTAGATTATGTATATTATTGTGTTTTCTGAATTTTTTTAACTGCACATAGAGAAATATGTGATACTGGGAGCTGCTAAGCTAAACCAATACATTTGTCTTAAAAGGTATCTTTTTTTTTTGTTTTTTCGAGACAGGGTTTCCCTGTAGTTTCTAGAGCCTGTCCTGGAACTAGCTCTTATAGACCAGGCTGGCCTCGAACTCAGAGATCCGCCTGCCTCTGCCTCCCGAGTGCTGGGATTAAAGGCGTGCGCCACCACCGCCCGGCCTTAAAAGGTATCTTGACTTCAACATTTGAGTCTAAAGATATGCTACTTCTGAAAAGAGGTCCTGCTTTTGTTTCCACAGAGAATGGGAACCTGTGGATTCCTTCCAGGCTAATGTGGTTTGATGGAACAACCCACCCCCCAAGGTCTCCATGAACCCTAAATTACTTTGCCCAACAAACATCAAGAAGCAGTTTGGAGAAAACTATGTCAAAATTCCAAAAGATGATTGTTTATGAATGTTTCTTTTCATTTAAAGGGGCTTGATTATAAATGGTTAATGGTCACAGTCAAAATCTTTTTTTGAAAAGGGGGGGGCAATATGATATAGAAGTGGATACTTTATATTGGTATGGGCTTTGATTTATTGATGCAAACTTAAGGTCAATTTTGTTATATGTATACTTCTGCTCTTGTTTAAGGTATTATGTTTATACAGCTCACTTAAAATGAATGTATAATTAAGAAATATAGGTTGATAGATAGTCATCTGTAAAAATCAAACTTTTAATCATATTAGTTAGGCCTTCTAGACATGAAACAAGTGAAACATGCCCTGGCAAGGTGGAGGCATGCATGGACAGCCCATTTATATTGGATTTCATGGTCTGAGTTGATGAAGATGATTGACCAGGTCTCTTCCTCAAGGAACAGGTTCCACTGAGATACAAACTTGTATGGCTGGATACAGAGTCCAGAGCATTAACTGTTCTACATGAGAGCTAGATATACAGAGATATATTCCAGCTATTTAGATAACCTTCAAAGACTTCAAAGACCTACAGAACATGGCATTTAAAATGTTTTAAGAATGTAAACTGTTCATGATAATGAGACACAGACTGACAGCAGTAATTACTTCTGGAAGATAATGGGCATCAAAGAGGCTCCTTATGGAGTTTGCTAGCCATTTGGGCAAGAAACTAATTGGATGCTTTTAAGCAAAGTGATGGAAATAAGTCACTCCCCTGGAAGGTGTAAGATGCTTGCATGAGAAGCCACAGTGATCAGAAGGTTGGCCCCATAGTAATTAAGCCATCATCACACTGCCAAGTAAGCTACTGAGATCATCAGAAGATCTCATAGGGGTGGAGAGTGCTGATAGGTCAAAGAGTAGAGGAGAGAGACACAATGTATGACTTGTTTGACTCTTAAAGTAGTTGTGATAATGAATGCAATTGGTACCATTAATCTTCTTCCTGTAAACCTCACTGTAGAAGAGTAGCCTATCAATCCTGGGAGTGGGGTAGCTCATAGACTATATGTGAGGTAAGTAGATCCTGGGGGCAAAGAGGTGGACCATGGTAAATCCTATGTAAGTCATAGATCTCCCTTTGGCTAACAATGAAGGATGTATGATCAGGCTTATTTCTGTCAGATAGTTCACAGACATCAACTTTTTTGAAGATCACTTCAGAAGGAAAAGAAGATCTCATCCAAAGTCATACTCCAAGACTGAAAAACATTGACATATAAAAATTCATAACTTTAATTCAGAATATCCCAAGAGATGGTCTTAGCCTCAAAACTGCCTACAGAATCTGAGTCCCTGTTGAAATGTATTATAACTGGATGTGTCCACGTCTCTCTTTCTGCTTCCTTCTCTTCTTTTTCATAGGTATCGATCCCAACTTCATCACTAACAGATTTCAAACATGTGCATTTTCCTTTCAGAATCTCATTCTCAGAAGACCCAACTTGATATGGTCTACATGAGTTTCTTACTTTTTTCTAATCTAGTCAGTCTCCAAGACTTGTCGAGTAAATGATCTAACCAACAGACTTATTTTTTGCATTTAGAACATTTTATGGATGATGATGACAACTATCTCACGGCTAGTTTTCTCCATTTCCTCCTTGGTTTCAGAAATATTTTTTTTGGTTTCTAGGTAGGACTGAGTCACTAAAACCCAAAGGTAAAGAATAAAGCCAAGATCCCTTCTCCATAAGATGTCTTGTACCACTTTATATCAGGTATTTTCAAAAATCTAAGACATGAAGAGGGGGAAGGAGAAAATTATCCACTTAGCGGTCATTACATGTAGGGGAATGAACAAAAAGCAAAAGAAGGAGAAAAAAGAAGGGTGGCCTTGGGAGTGATTTATTGTTTTGTCCTGAGCCTCAAGACCATGGAGAAAATCCTAACAGAGTTCCAAAGAAAGTGAAATTTCCTCTTGAGATGTCTGTTTCCCAAGGCCTCACTTACAATGATTTGCACAACAGAAGTACATTTTCCTTGTCGCTCCCTCCTCTCTGGGGGGTAGATGGCCCTGTCATTGAAGGTGGTCATAGCAGCTCCTGAGGAAGTTTGGGGGGCTAGCATGAAGGGTTTGTGGTGTAATATGATGGTTACTATGCAATTTTTATTGGGTAATTGATTTTGAAGAAATGTTTGATTCATCATTAGTTACTAAGTTAAAATAGCAACTTACCAAGCACTTGTTTTTTTTCTTTCTCTTAAAAAAAAAGTATGTGTATGAATGTGGCTTTTTCAAGTGTGTGTGTCTGTGTCTACAAGTATGTACGTGTGTGTCAGAGGACAACCTTGGATATCATCCCCAGGAATTCAGTTCACCTCTCTTGAAACAGGTTCTCCTACTGGTCTGGAGCTCATCAATTAGACTGTCCTGGTAGGCAATGATGCCCAAATACCCTCCTGTCTCTACATCTTCAGTACTAGGTTTATAAGGATACACTGCTGCTTCCATCAGTTTCACATGAGTGCTAGGAACCAAACCCAAGACCTCACACTCAATAGACAAACAAGTTAGATGCTGACTTAACCATCCCAGGCCCATGTTTGTTTTCACTTTTTTTACTTAAAATGTATCTGTTATCTAGGACAGAGTAAGCCAAGCAGGCACCTAGGATTGGAGCTTTCCCCAAGTCAGGGAAATTTTGACTTTCATGTAGACATCTACAGTAGCTTCCCTTTTTCTTTACAGAAGAAATATTCTTATTGTTGCAAAGGGATATTGTATTGACCTAATAGAGGTCAAAAGGTAGTTTCCTAGGTCCATATTGAATACCTGGGCTCATAAACAAGCTAACATCAGATGAAATAACTATACATTTTCTCAACTGTATTGTTTTCCAGGGTGAGAAGGATCGAGTAATGTTCCAGCTTTTTCTGATGGATATAGAAAGTAGAGTGGTTTTAGAAGGACATACTAGCTAAGGATAAACTTTGGCTCCTATATATGGCAGAAACTAAACATTAGCCAATCTGCCAACAAGGGTTTAGCATATCTACGCCTTTTCAAGTTTACTCATTCTCATTCAATGTTCCAATCAAATAAAATGTTCTTCCAAAATTTAAGTGCACAGCACTTATGAGTAAGTGCAAAACGACTTGGCCTATAACGCTGAGCCATGTACCTTGTGACACATTCCGTAGTAAAAATATAATGAAAGCTGGGAACATAAAATGTCTTCAGCCGATGATGACTCATACCAAACACCCTCCTGTTCACAATATTTAAAAGAAATATGTTTATTTTATATTTGAATCTAAATTTTGCCACTTAACACAACTATGCTTGTTTTCCCAATTTTTAGAAAGTAGATTAATTAATGACTACCTTCCAGGATTGCCACAGGGTGAAACAAAGACACACCTAGAAAAGTCTCCCCACTGTGCCTGCCACCTTAACCTGCTGGCTTACAGGTCTGTTTCTGACATTTGGATCCCAGCTCTGGCTTTTTCTAGTGTGGAAAGATTTAATCTTGTTAATTTCTCTGAGCCTCGGGCTACTCTGAGTGATGCTACTGGTCCTACTTCACAGGTTTTTGTGATTAAGTGAGGTAATTACTTAGCACCCTGACAGATAATGAGCATCCAGGACATGCTAGCTGCTGCTATCTATGTTCATTTCTTTCTCTCTGATCCTTCAGTGTGGGATTATGTGGCATAATTCTTCTTGATTTCATAACTATTGTGACAGTGGCATTCATTGTACAGATTAGAACACTATATCAGAGAAAAAGGAGACAGACATAAATCTGCAGCGTCCTAGGCACACTCTCAGGTGTGGGCACATATTACTAATCAAGGAATGGGACAATCATATAAATCTTCAAACCTGGGAAATAGATTTGCGAAGGGTACTCTGTTACACTCAGCAAGGTAGGCAGAACTCTAGGCTAAGGATAAGTTAGTCAAATGAAATAGACCACACCCTTTCTTATGAGGACACAGAAAATAAAGAATAAAGTGGTCTGTCTTACTTTCTCTGCACTGGGGAAAATGTGCTGTGAAGCTTGCCTATTTACGAACGAGGGAAAATGTCAGGACAAGTATTCATGGAAATGTATTTCCTTATTTGTACCTCAATCAACAGAACAGTACTTTCCCTTGCCCCTGCTATGCATCAGGTATGGCTGTAGGTGCAGTAATTTGCTCATCGTTTCCCATTGCTGCACGTATCTTCTCTGCAAGAAAAGAAGGTAAGTAATTTTGACAGTAGACTAAGTTTATAAGGAGCATAAGAGGAGGCTGGGTAGGGATGCACATGGGGGAGAGGTCACAGAGTAAGTATGTTAAGGTAGGTGTCCCCACGGGGTGGATGACTCTCAAGAAAGATCTTGAGGGAATCTCTTGGATCTATGTAGGGAAGAGATTTGAGCAGTGTGGATAGTAAGCCTGTGTAAGAGCAGACTGGCCTGTTTAAGGATTTCATGGAAAGAAGACTGGGGCATATCAATGACGAAGATAATAGCGTGAAGTGGACAAAAGAGGATACAGGATAAAGGAGGATTCTATGGACCATTTTGGCAACACTCATTTCAATCAATCAGAACAAAACAGAGAACAGCAGTACTATTAGAGAAAAGGAGAGTCCTGGCTTCATTCAGTCCATGAGGTATGTCTCAGAAAGCCATTGGTCCACGTGCTAGAGTTTGCAAAATAGAGAGTACCAGGTGGCTTCCTTTAGACCTCCTTCTGAAGCTCCTTAGACCAAAAGACAAATACCAGAGATTTTGGCACCAAGGCTCCTGCTTTGATTAAAACAGGCTTGGGTGACCCTAAGAATTCTCTCCAGCTTAGAACATCAAAGTCAGAGAAGATAGGAATCTGAACCAGGTGATTAGAACCACTCCAAGTGAGATTGCTGACTCCCAGTCTGAGTCCCTTTTCTCCAGACAAATGCCTTGGCTTTGAATTAAGATTTTTACATCTGTTTACTCATTCATTTATTTATTAATGTGGTGTGTGTAATTTGGGGAAGTTAGTTCTCTCCTTTCACCAGGTGGATCCAGGAATCAAACTCAGACTATCGGGCTGAGCAGCAAGTACCTTCACCTGCTGAGCCAACTCACCAGGTCACAGCTTTTGAATTTATGCACAGGGGATAATGTTTTCATAGCTGCTTTTTATTAGTGGGCAGAAGAAAAGCTGGAAAGTCAGTGGCGATCACACTCACACATGTGCACGCACACACACATACACACACAGACACACATATTTACATTAATACACACACACACACACACACACACACACACACACACACACACTGCAATATGCAGGGGCAACACCAGAGAGTACCCAGGAGAGCCAGCCATTGGAGCATTGGTGATTTTCCTGTTTTAATTCAGTAGCCAATTATTTGTTCTTCAGAGTTACTAAAATGGTTGAGCATGAAGTTTGCCATGTAAGAAGATAAAAACCCTACTAGGAGATGAACAAGGTATAATTGTAAACTGTTTCAGGGTTCATTAGAAACCTCCCAGTGAACCGGGGGAGATAATTTATTTAGAAAAGTGCTTGTCTTACGAGTTTAAAGACCCAGGTTTAATCCCTAAATCTCCATCTAGAAAAGATCAACTGTGGTGGTATGCTCCCTTAATCAAGGTGCTGGGGAGGTAGAGATCCCTGAGGCTTGATGGCTAATTAGTCTAGCCTCCTTGGGGAGTGAGTTTCAGGCTAGCAAGAGACCTGTGTCAACAACAAAGTTGGTCAATACTTAAGGAATGTTACCCAAGTTTGTCCTTTGTCTCTCTTACACACACATGCATACATGCACATAGACAAGCAGGGATGCACACACATGTACACAAACACACACCACTCTCCAGACCATTGTTTCCTTGTTTGGCAAAAAAAATTAAGGCTAGTAATTTTCCTTATATATACCACCTTGTATGTGAAAGTATACATTGCATTATAAATGTGGAAGATGTGGTTTGTGGGTCTGAGCGTTCTGAATGAGTGGCTCACACGGAGTAAATGTTGGTTCTAGGGGAGAAGTGGGCTCTGAAATACATGTTCTACTTCAATATTTAATCACAATAGTGACTCAATGTAATTCCAACACTGTCTCCTTTAGCTATTAATATTTTGAAAGGTCAAAAAGAACGTGCAAAGAAAGAAAAGTAGTTCTAATAAAAAAAAAAGGAAAGAGAGGGGGAAAAACCCTTTTAGTAAAATGTACCAAGCATCTTAGAGGGCGAGATTGATGTGTCTTCCAGCTTTTGGTTGAGCGACTTGGCCATATCATTTAAAGATATCAAATACATACATTTTCATTAATTGGGCTCTTTTCTAGTACTTTGCCCAGCGTCTAATGTCAACTTCTCAGTGGCTGGTCATTTTAACCTCCCTAGTGGCTCTATTTATTCTTTCAATAAAAACCCACTGAGCATCTGTGTGCTGGGAATTGTTCTTAGAACTGGAGATCAGTCAATAAATTAGAGTCAAAGTCCAAATCATCGCAAACTTCCATTGCAAGCTAAATAAAGTCAAATAGCAACTGTTTGGGGGGGAATTTCCTGCATCAACTCTGTTTATTCTCACTTAAAAAACCACACACATTATAATTTCCCCCATTTAACTGAGGCTTATGGAAGATGAATCTCTTGCTGGATTCATGTGTCTTGGTGTCAAAATCCAAAGTCAACCAAATTGATACTGGACTATGTGATATCATTCACTTTGCCAACGTCCCTTTTCTATTTGGGGCAAAGTGTAGGAGGCCAATTTCCTGAATATTAAAATGTAGAGAAGTTATGAATATGAGAGTATTATTTCTCTGGCAGTGGAGATCTATCTTCAAAGCTACCCAGTTTTTCAATAGTTCTAAATGTTGTCTTCTCTGGCTCCTCGGAGGTGAAGTATTTTGTGGGGATCTCAGCCTGAATTGACATGCTTTACATCTCAAATACTACAGAAATGTTGGTGACACTGAAGACAGAAATGTTGGCAATGCCTAATCTTGTATTAGCATCAAATTCTTCTTCATGAAGACACAAAATGTTGTACTCTTATTTGCTATACAAATCCTACTGAGAGCCGGCATCAGACTTAAAAGCAGTAAGATGAGAATAATTATGTTTAATAGGATAGATGCTTGTTTACTTCTTAAACGATTTCATCTATTTAAAGATGGAAACCACAAGTACTGTTACAGGACATGAGCTATTAAAAGAAGGTATAACCCTGGCACAGTAATCTTGTGTGGGATTCTTGAAGTTGCTGTTTGGCAGATTCACGAGATCATCTTACTTTGGTGCAATTATTACTGAGCTGCTGCTATTGAAAATGTTTCATCTGCAAATTTCAGCTTTCCCTTGCATTTGAACCAGGGCAAAACACCAGAAACTTGGTAGGAACACTACCTAAATCCTGATCCAACCTAGATTTATTTTAATGTTCTGGACATTGAAATTCTTCAGTCAGCTCAGTGTTGTGGACCACACTTCTATCCCTACCAGAAAAATTTGGGTTTAAGGCTTGCTTGAGAAACATATGAGAGTTAACACCCCCCCCACACACACACACATACAATCGGTACTGAACAATGGCCTTTGGTATTCTCATTCATTCTTCCTTAAATAATTATCAAACATGGAATACTGGTAATATTTTGGTGAATAAATAAACCAAATATTCTGTATTCATTGTACTTACTCTATGAAAGTGAAGTCAGACAAACAGGAAGGGAGAGGAGGGAAAGAGAGAATAGAGGAGAGCAGAGGAGAAGAGAGGTAAGGAGAGGAGAAGGAAGAAGAAAGAAGTAGGAGGAGGAACACCGAAGCAGGGTCAATAAATAGTAGTAGCAACAGAAGAAAGAAGAGGAGAAAGAAAAGGGGTTAGGAGAAAAAGAAATAATAAGAGGAGAGGGAAGGAGATGGAGGATGCTGTGGAGGAAGGGATTTCTAAGGGGGAGAAGGAAGTTTCAGAATTGCTATCAAACTGTGACATAAGAGAAGACATCCCCGAGAAGCTGTTCTTGGGAACTCAGCCAGCTGAGCAGCAGAAGAGGGGAGGAGTGTTTCTGATGATCTGAATGAAACATTGTGACTGAGGAAGAAGAACATGATGACGGATGGTGCCATCTGAAGGAGACAGAGACAGATGTAAGCTGTGCAGCCCAGAAAAGAAGCTCGTGTGTGTAGGAACAATGAGAAGCCAATGGCGTTTAACTGAATACCCTAACACACTGCAACGGGGAAAGACCCAGTGCTGTACATGGTAAATTGGAAGGGAGAAAGAGTTAGGTACAGGGAAGCTGCTGTGATTCAAATCTTTTTTTTTTTTTTTGAACCAGAGCAGAAGGATCAGAGATCAAGTTAAGCAGGAGAAGTCTGCAGACACAACAGACTAACCATAGAGACAGCAAAGGAGATGTAATGGGGTATACTCTTTAAGGTTTTTGACTTGGGACCATTGCATGAGTAACAGAGAATATTGGGATCACAAAGTCAGGCCCAGAAGAAACAAGCTTGAGGAAACAGCCTGATGTAACAGACACCATCTCTCTGTGATGCAGGCTATTCTTTGGACTTCTCCTTACATTCGGATTGTGGTACACCTAACCAATTATTGGTAACTCCTAGAACCATGAGCTTCAAATTGGGAAAGATGATTTAAAATTTATTTTATTCAAACTATCCTCCTATGCACCAAATCCTTGGCTACAAGCATCTGGCTTCTGCTGAGCACCTCCAGGGATGAGTTTTTAATCTCACAAAGCCTGGTGAGCTTTCAAAGATTTATAAATAGGAAGGCCTTCATTACTTCCCCTGGGAAATAGTCCCACCTGTCTCCAGTCATGGCTGCTGCCTTGCACTTATTCTAGTGAAATAAATTATACATCAGATGACGCAACATCTGATCTTGTTCTTTCTGGTCCCCAATTCTCACATACATAGAAAAAAATTCCCTAAACACCCAGAACATGAAAGTGGCTGTTTACTGTATTTGCCTTAGACACCAGATACTCAAAAATATGACAGAAGACATGATTTGTCTCAGGGACTGACTGATGATCATTCAGGAAATACACTGTGATTATACATTGAGGCAATTATTGATTAGAAATTCTATTTACATGTTAGTAATAGAGAATTAAAATAAAATGGACAAAATAAAGCACAAGTATAATTTGTACCAGTTAAAAATTCCTAGTTCACTGTGACTGTACACATGGGAAAACCCAGGATTTAGAAAAATAAGGCCAGAGGATAACAAGTTACAGGGCAGCCTGTGCTACATAGTGAGTCTGTTGCCAGTCTTAACTTCGTCTCACACATTCACGCACGCACACCTGAACAAAACAAAAAGCAGGAATCTCTAGTACATGGTTCATAGAATGGTCTAAAGGTACCAACAGTTTCCTAATACTCATGTTTCTTCTTCATCTATTTTCATCTGTCTGTATGGCTTCCAGCTCTCTTCATGATCTATGACAGTCAATGGATGTTTGGGGGTACTTATGGAACTTTTAGGTCATAGCTTATAGCCTTTGCTTTCTGGGTTTAGATGGAGATGTGATCTCTCACTTCTTGCTTCAGCTGCCTGCTGCCATGCCTTCCCTTTTGCTATGGATTCTCTCTCTAGAACCGGAAATCAAAATGTAATCTTTCTTTTATAAGCCACTTCTGCTCATGGTGTTTATTACAGCAAGAGGAGGCAACTAATATACCATGGGTGCTCAGAATCGAGAAGAACCATTTTCCATTTTGATACCTACCAACCAATAGCAACAACAGCATTGAAGAGTCATTGTTAGATGTGAGTATTATCTGCCTTCTTCTATTTTTAAGGACAACGAAGATAAATCTTTAATGGAAACTATCTAGAAGGAATTTTCTTAAGAAATGGTTCTCAAATGTCACAAAATAGGAATTTAGTGATCCTTGGTGGGTCATGGACGGGAAGATGGCAGACAGAAAGGAACGAGGCAGCAGGGCCTTCCTCTCTTCATACAGCATTGTAGTATCCTTTAATCAGTGTAGTGCTTGACTTAGTTTGCCAGTAAACCTTCTGCTTTTCTAAATCTTCCTTTATTCGTACCATTTATTGGAGGTATTTCTTTCCTATGGGTTTTTCTCTGATTTTATTGAGAATATATTACTTTTCCACACATAGGTTTGTTTGATTTGGGGATGGATCTGCAGTTTGACATAAATCCATGCACACAAGAAAGGCCTGATGAAGCAAGCTTTATTATCTGATTTTTTTTTTCATCGTGCTTTAAACACAGTGACTCTAAACTGATGACCAGCCAGATCTTTTGTGAAGCATATTAAATAGAAACTTGTACCAGAAGTGCTTTGCATAAGGAAGGAATTCTATGTGTAGATACCAAGGAAGACATATCAGCCCTAACTGGGAACAAAGTAACCTCTCTCTCTCTCTCTCTCTCTCTCTCTCTCTCTCTCTCTCTCTCTCTCTCTCTCTCTCTCTCTCTTCTCTCTCATAAGAACTTTCTATATACACGACAAAGGAGGAGTCCTCATGACTGGTATTTTTTTGGACATGAGAGGAAGTAAGGCACATGTAGGTTATCTTCTCACCCTGAGGTATATCCCATGCTTCCAGTGTGCATCCGTCTTGCCATGGGTGGCTAGGGATGGCACAGCCATTCTGCTTCTTTCATCTACCACTGAAGTGATTAACAGATGGATTCAGCCTATGAACCATTGTTCTGCGTTTGGCAGCGTTTTATGGCAACCACCCAGCAAAGCAGCCTGCTGCTATATGCCACACCAAACTTGCTTTGTTAATGGAGTAATTTCATCACTCGGCTCTTGGTCCCTGTTGTTTATTAGGTTCAAAACCTTTCTTATTCATTTATGAAAAGAGATGTTGGCAAGAGGAATCTAATTTTCATCTGGATATAGGGTGAAATGACTAGGCTACTGCAAGATGAAGTGAGTTCCTCAAAACCACTTTGTCTGTTTCCTGGGGGCTACAGACAAATAAAACTCAATGGAAACCACACTCCTAAGCTATGGACAGTCAGAATGAGTAAAGGGCAGATCAATCATTGTTGAGTAAGGTTGACATTAAAAGACTTGTTGATCACAGCTAACAGACATTTTGAAAAAGCCAGCTAAGCGATCGTGACAAGTGCCACAGAGTCACTAATTAGATATTCAAAAGAAACTATTTCCTGTCCATTAAATATCCCAGGCATTAATGTCTTCAGAGAAAATCCAGTGGCTAAAATTACACACGGTCTTACCACACTGTTAATGCCACTCAGCCACCAGTAGAATTAAGTATTACAAACCATATTCTTAAGATTTTTATCTCTCTCAGTATTTATTCAATCATTTCTTATGAGTGACCTTCTTAGAATCTCAAGGTCAAAGATGTTGAGATGTTGTATGCTTTGTAAGAATTGTCATTGTCTGGTTTAAGGACTCAAATAAACCAAAGCAGAATAAAAATCCCCATATCCATGTTCATTATAACCCAGAAAAACAAATTTTTTTGTACTATGTAAAAATTTGGTAGTCATTTCACAGTGTTTAGACATTTTCTTCTTTTTGTGTGCAGGTATTGTGATATGTATGTATGTGTATGTGGAGACTCTAGATATATGTCAAGAATATTTTTTTCCTTTAAGGTAAGGCCCTCTCACTCAACTCAGCTCACTGATATGGTTAGTCTCACTAGCCAGCTTGTTGTAGGAATCCCCTGTCTCTGTCTTCTGAGACTGAATTACAGGTGAGGCACCACATTCGCCTTACATGTATGTGGATCCTGGCTATCGTGTCTTCTTTCTTTGGTAGCAAATTCTTTAACTACCTAGGTTCTCCTTCCTCCCCACCATGTTAGACTTTCATAGCTTCACACAAAGCCAAGGCTGGTGGATGTTATATTCAGAGTTGTGCTGTTAGGTATACAGGAATCTAAGGCAATTCTGTTTATTATATTTTGATGCTGTTTTCAACACAATACCCTATTTTCTGGGTTCCACAGATTAATAACAAAGACATTGCCACTATTTGGAAGACCAGCTCCAGTCTCCCTTTTCTTCACCACTTTTAACTCGTTGCCTCTGAAACTAGCAGAGTTAACTGGGATGAAGTGGTTCTAATAGACTATCAGGTCCAGTGGGTGGCACTGGAAATGGAAAACTGGATTGGAGCCTCTCATCTCCCTGCACTTGAGGGAGATGATGTCACTCTTTGGAGCTCAATATCCTCATCTGTAAAATGGGAAGAAGCAAGAACATGGCTGATATGACTGTTCAAGCATTCATTCACAAAGAAGTCAAATGAAGAGTGAGTTCTGAAGACACAAGAGAAAGCATTAGATAAGGTCATAGAGACTTGATAGTCATTCAGGTGCCACTTTGACTCCATGACATTTACAGCCCAGCCGTGAAGACATATGTGGGCATCAGGAATGGGGCAAATGAGGCAGACCACATAAGCAGGGAAAGTATGATATAGTTCTGATCATAGCTCTGAGGATTCCTTTTATATCCACTCTATAACAAACCTTTTAGGCATGATGGAAATTTTGGCTGTGAGGAGTCAAAGCCATTTCTTTGGCCAAAGTCACTGAGAAAAACCCAGACCAAAAATAGGTTGAGAGTTTGTGGTTTCTTTGTTTTTAAGAAATATACCTACATGGTTTCAAATATCTATTTATCTATCCATTGTTGCAGTTCCTCTCTGGCTGAGATGGCTTGGGTAGACCTCAAAAGCTTATGCAACCTCAGTAGGCACCTTGAAGGAGACAAGGACAAAGCCTATAGCTCATAAATAGAAGAGGCAAGAAGGCTTTGTACTCACTGATTGCTCACCACTTGGAGACATGAGCCCATCCTCCAGGATGAACTATCTACCAACGGGCCAGGAAGGCTCACCAAAGAGCACGGGGGAATTTTAACTCTGAGCTTATTCTCATTCTCTTAGTTTCTAATGGGCAGTAGAAAAGGGAGCTACATGGATATTTCATAGATCTAAAAACAAAGTAGTTTTTTTATAATCATTTTTGTGTTTTTTTTCTAAAAACTGGTCTAGTTGATGTGTAACCTGATTTTTACACAATAGAATTTAAGTTTAAAAAAGAAAAAAAATAGAAGAGTAAATTTCCATGCTCAGGGAAAGACTTTTTTGTTCAGTGACTTCCCCTTAAGAGTAAGGCAGAGCATCCCCTTGCTTGTTGAATACTGGAACTCAGGGTGAAAGAGGGGAATAATGCTTCTCAGCACACACACACACAGTGAGCATGCACCAGAAAGGCTCCTACTGTTGGGGTACCAAGCCAAGGAAGGGTTTGTGAATGTACATGAACCAATAGACTGATGTGGATCTAAGAATTCAGAGCCAGGATACTAAAGAACAGAAGACAAAGGAGAGTACAGCCTATCTCTGAGTATTTGAATTCTACTTTGAATGGATGGACGTGGCACATTCAGAACTTCCAGGGAGTCATGTTGGTGAGATTTCATGGGTGTCACTTTTGACATTCCCATGGGATGCAGTCTAACAGCAAACTCATTGTTCCTCCATCTTTTACACTCTTTCTGGCCCCTCTGTCACACTGTTCCCTGAGCCTTATGGATGGAAATGTTTTGTACGGTCCATTGGAACTGGGCTCCACACCTGCACTTGACTGCTTGTGGTTCTCTGTACGCTCTCCCTCTGTTGCAATAAGAAGTTTCCTCGATGAAGCGAGAGGACTACACTTACCAGTGGGTAGAAGGGAAAATATTTAGAATGCAGATAAGGATTATGCCGGTTTAGTAATGAGGTGATTGTAAAGAACAAGAAGTTACGGTATATGAGAGAGTCTGGAAGGAGGAAAGGGGAGGGAAAATGAAGTAATTATAATCTCAAAAAGTAAAAGAAGTGATAAGGGTGTAAAAAAAGCTTTCAGGGATGGACAAATACCCACAAATAATTTTGTTTTATAACTTTTATTTTAATGAAATAATCTCATCAATGCTTTGTTTTTTTCTTATATTATTTAATAATTTATTTAGGTTAGTAAAAATAGCTTTGGCTTGTTGGACAAAGCACATCACAGGGTAATTTCTGATGTACTGAATAGAGGAACTGGCTTCTGTCATTGGCTCCTCAGGCCTTGTTGGTGTCTGTGTGAGAATTGCGAGGGGGAGGGATAGAAGGAAGGAGATGTCAGGCCACAACCATTCGTTCCACTAATTTAAAAGAATGGCATTCAGAGCTGACCTTGTGCCAAATGCTATGCCAGGGTTTAGTGACACAAAGATAATATGACCCAGTGCTTGTGCTCAAGAATCTGATAGTCTGGTGGTCACATGGCAAGGTGATAATTTTGTTGTGATAGGTGAAGATTCAGGGTGTACCCAATGTTTCAAGAGAGAAACGTGACCCTTGTTGAAGTTCCCGTCTGCCTCCCTTGTGTGGGGAAGATTATCTGGGCTCCCAGAGGGGTACCTCAGTTTTCATTGAGAGGCTAAAAGAACAAAACTGCAGGTCTTCCTGACCTTAACCTTGTTGGGAGCTGTGAACCACCCCCCCCAGATCCTGAATTTCTGGTAAACAACTTGTAATGCCTGCAGCTGCTCTGAGCACGAGACTCTCAGAAGTTCCTAATGGCAGGAGAGTGGTTTCTGGTGGGTTTGGCTGGAGCGTGGCTATCAGTTAAGGATCTGTATATAAGCGGCTCTGGTACACAGTAAGGGAGGCATTCCTGTTTCAAGGATGGCCCGTGTCTCAATCTGTGTGTCTTTGTGTGTTTCAATCTCCAGCTCCTTTCCCAGCTCACCAACTATATGGTAGCACATAGAGCCTGGATGGGCGTGGTACGCTACACTACCTGACATGGTCTAGGCTCTTCCACCTGCTCCCAGGTCACCAGACTTGGGATGAATTCATCTTGTGATAGACAAGGTGATGCAGGAATAACTGACCTCAGTCCTCCTCAAGACCTTTAGCATGAATTTCAAGAAGGAAGAGCTGCAGTCACCTCTGTTTTCTAGAGTTTGAACTTTCCTTTGCTAGTTCCTATCAGAAAGGTTTCATGATTGTGAGAGTAGCAGTCAACAAAAGCCAAACCTGTGTATGATAAAATATTTGTTGAAACTTCTGCTTTGGATGTATTTTGAGCACCAGGTACAAACTTGCCCTCTATACTGGAGTCACAAACTCCCTGTCCAAATCCATTCAAATATCAGATCCATTTAAGCCTAACCTGATCAGTTTGGTACCCAGCAGTACTCCAGCATCTAGAATCCACTAGGAAGCGAACAGATGTTTAATAAATAGTTTGTCTACTAAATACCCATTCTCCCATTCTTCCTGATTCCAAACCGATGCTGTTTTTGTGAGACAGCAAAATCTAATTATTTTTCATCATTTCTTGCTGATGTAGTAGTCATGTGTCACAAATTTGGTCCCTCAAATATAAACAAGTTGATGCTTTGTTAGGCACAGGTCCCAGAGGAACACTGGAAAGGAGAGCGGATCAGTCAGGGCTCCTGCCCTTCCCCCTTTGCCCTTTTTATCTGAATGCAAAGTAACCTAGGTAACTTGGAGATGTAACTAATGTGGCTTTCAACTGACCTTGAGGAAAGGACTACCTATAATAAAATTTTCCTAAGGAGAGCTCCCATCCAGTGGGTATAGCTTTCCCTTGATGAGTCTTCTTGTCGGAGAGACCAACATTTGAAAGAGCAGCTTCTTATACTAAAGAGCCTCACTTCTTTTGTAACGGATAGGAGACACACATAGGACAACCAACCTCATCGTTTTGACAGAATCCCAGATATTTGAGGACAATCACCATATTCCTCCAAAATTTTTTCTATCCTCAAGTATCCAGCAGTATTTTTCCTATTTTTTTATTGTTTGGTTCTGTTTTGTTAAAATTTGGGAACTATGGTTCTTATGTTTTAACTTGTGATTATGTACTGACTATTCCCTAATAATCTATTTTATAATCATCCTCAATGCAGTTGGTATGCACTCATATAGGCAAACACACACACACACACACACACACACACAGAGACAGAGAGAGACAGAGAGACAGAGAGAGAGAGAGAGAGAGAGAGAGAGAGAGAGAGGGTTCTGAAATTGTCTATTCCAGTCAACTAAAATCAGCTGGCACAAGACAAGGATGGGGTTTTCACAAAATGAAGTGCTATAGGTTTTGTTTTCAGATAAAATATTTACATAGTTGTGTACTTTACATCTAAACAGCAGTTTAAAAATTGAGTCATTTAGAAAGAACCCCCATTAATGTAATTTCAATTTCTTTTCACATTCAGTTTCTGTCTTCATGCATTGTTTCCTGATTTGGGGGAGCCTTCTTCTTCAAAGGCATTTTACAGTTTGTAACACCAGAGGTTAGGCGTATATTTAAGGAAATAGAGCAGATGCAATAACCCAGCAACTAGTAGATAATTCAGGTCTTGTGTGTATTAAAATTATATATAATTCAGATAGAGAAATTCACACTACAAACATTCATTCAAAGCCCAGTACAGAGATATTGATGAAACGAGCCATTGTAGGTTTATTTGACAGCAGATCATAAACTCAGTTCATTGGTTGGAAAGATGATCCCATGGAAGCATTTGTTAGGAAAATGGCTTTCGTTCTGGCTAGGATGTGGCTAGAGCCTTCCACAGAATGCCCAGCATCCCCAGGGTTAATTAATCCACTCTACATTCTTCTTCTACCCCACAGCGCTGACTAAAAAATCTTGAAGTGAGAAAAGCTGGCCTCTCAAGTCTGCTCAAGTGACCTGGCTTCCTAAAATACCCTTCATAAACAAAACTCACATGATATAATTTGAGTGTGTAAATCCAATTACATTTCCTGGGGAAGCTCAGGGCCAATTACACTGGCTTCCCCTGCTGTGGGTGGCTGACAAAAGCAGCATTCCTGTACTCATCCTGAGGAAGATATTATTTATATAAACCATTATCTGACTGACTGAGGTGAAAACCTCTGTGTCACAAATGTTCCCCAATTTCCAATACTGCCTCTAGAATTTAGGTTTTTTCTTCGGTTCTGAAAAAGGAACGCGCTTCAGAAACAAAATGTCAAGTGAATCGATGTATTGCCCAACTGTATATTTTAGGCCTACTGGTCTCTCAAAGAAACAGTATTGTTCCCATTTGTTGGTGAGAGAAAAGGTTTGAGATGAATATTGTAACTGTCATCTGTGTTCTGAACACAAACACATGCAGGGTGAACTCCAATGGACCAATTTGTGATGTGAATAAATTAGCATCCTAAGAAATATTTTGGCAACAGTGAAATGTCACAGATGATTGTAGTAGTGTCCTCTGATTACGTGTGTGTGTGTGTGTGTGTGTGTGTGTGTGTGTGTGTGTTCATCTTTTCCTCTTATGCTTGGTTTCACTTCTTTTTAGTAAGCTTTTAAATGTCATCAATCATCAAAGTGTAAAGATGACTAAAGTATCTATCCTACTTAGCATGACATTGCGGCTTCTGCTTCAGAATCCAAATCACCCCCATCCCTCAGATTTAATCTAATCATGTTCTGGCCCACCGATGCCAGTCAGGTGATAGAACTGAATATGAGGGGGAAACACATTCATAACTTAATCTTGCACAGCACATACCACACAATCAGTTTGTAATTCTCTCTAAATATGCAGACCCCCAAAATCTATTTGCTACTCTTAGGCAAAAATATCCACAGACCAGCGCCAATGAGACTTAATCGATCACTTGGGTATCACTAACAAACAAAAATACAAATCAAACAAATAAACAGAAGGCAAAACTACAACGTAAAGTGGGAATAAAGAAAGAGAAAAGAAAGGACATGAAGGGCAAACATTTTCACAAGCAGGAGGAGTAAATGCTCCATTCCCTAGCTTTCAGAGGCACCTTGGGAAGGCTGACACTCAGATATGCTTTTGAAAAGTATTTTTTCCTCTTCAGATTGCAGTTACTATTTTAAGCCTGTGTGAATATTCCAAAACAATGTACAGAAATAGAGGTACATAAGGTTTAGAAACGGCACATGGTAGCTGGAGAGGTAGGTTAAGTCCGAGCCTTGTCTTACTGTTTGAAGGCAGAGTTCTGTGTTCTAAAGAGACTGTTTATGGAGTTAGGAGTGATTTAGATTCCACATCATTCATTGTACATTAAGCAGTCATAGAATCCCTTTATTAGATTTGAGTTAGATACAAAAAGCCCTAGTCTTGGACAGAGATGTATAAATGCACCTGTGTCAAGATTGTATAAATGGGGAGAGGCTGTGACTCCATTATCCCTGCTTCCTTTTTACTCTGAGGTCAACATCTCACTTAAATGACCAGAAATGCATACTTTAGCCACGGTCCTAAACCTCAGCTGCTCACGTCATGCTCCCCTGTCTTACCCGCTACAATTGCGTGCTGTCCTCCAGGATTTCCGACAGAACAGGCAGCAGTCTAACTGCTTCTCATTATTTGTCAAGCGCAAGGATCATGACTTGATTAGTAAGTACTTGTCTGGCTGTAGTCTCTGCTGTTTGATGAGCTGTGTCTAAGAGGGGAACGACATTCCTCTCTGACAGCATGACCTTGAACACAGATTAACCCGGCTGTGCAAACCTACCTGCTTTTACTCAGAGTTATCTTGCAGATACCACCACCTCCACTCTATATTTCTGCTTATCTGCTGCACCACGAGGCACAGGTGACTAATTAATCACCAGCTGCAACATTTTAGAGCCCCCAAGAAAGAAGAACAAGGCAGTCATCTTTTGATTAAATAAAGTCTTCCAATAACTAAATGATTTGTAGCGTCCCATCTCTAATGAGCTGAAGAATGGGAACAAGATGAATTTCCAATGTGAGGTAACTCTTCTTATTGTCAGTAGAAATTAAAACAGAATAAAATGGTAGTCATAGCTATAAAGCTTAGAATGTATCTGGCCTATAAAAAAATCTACCAAATGGAGCCTTACTGTTAATATTTTATTTATGCTTATAATGCCATCTTGTAATGCATTTTCTGATGAATGAATTGAACTGGCAGGATAAGCAGTTGGTTTAAGAAGAGGAAAAACAACAACTTCCTAGACAGTCTGGGACAGGAACCCTTAGTATCACTGATTTGAATTCCATATTGTAAAGCTGATATAAGACAAATTGATGGCTTAATGGCAGATCTTGGGCTCCCTGGAACTAAACTTTTGTGAGGGTGAAAAAAAAAAACCCTCCTCCAGCTGGACTTTGCACCTTAGGAAGGTTCCTCATTATTTCCAATGTTACTGGACCCAGAAACTATGTAGGTAATTTAGGTGATTATTTATATCTTCTGTAGACAATAATTTCTCTCTTGATGTGTACGTGCATGTGTGTGTGTGTGCGCGTGTGCGTGTGCGTGTGTGTGTGTGTGTGTGTGTTGGGGCAGGTAGTAAATTTACTTAACTGAATCAAAAGAATGCAAACTATTTCTGTGCTAAGAAGAATCCTCTCTTGAGTGGGCCTTTTAAAATTAAATCTCATATCCACAGTGGGAAGCAAGTTGCAATACAGATTTACAAGGAGCATTGGCACCTCATATAGGGGGTCTGCAGGGATTTGAGGCAAGGTGGTTGCCATTTCAAAACACGGATTTGATTCCTTAGGAGTGGAAAAAAGTAGCAGCAGATACTCACAGCTTGGATTAAGAAGGCAATCGCTGGCTTGTTTATTACATTTGAAAATGACATTTTCAGTGACGTGAAGCAGCGGACAAGCTGTTGTTGACACTATAGTCTTGTTTTAATCCCATGAGTCTTGAAAACATTAAGTTGAACCTGAGCCATCTTCTTAAAGGGAATTAAGTTAAGACTAATGTAGAGATGATATTCAAAGGGTTTATGGCCTTCAATTGAGAGATTTGTATCCAGCTGAGCAGAATGATGAACTCATTTCAAAGAATCTATGCCATTCTGGCATTTTCTCCCTAATTCCCTTCTGGCTTTTCCCTAAATGCTCATCGATGTCATGTATGTTCTATTACTCTGGTGACTAATATATGTTCTACTACTCTTAGTCTGCAGGAGGGTGTTTAGAAGGATACCCCTAGAAGTTGCTGATGAATGGTTAGCATTGGAACCCAAATTTTAATTCTGTCCTTGTCACCAGTTAGCTCTCCAGCCTCGGGAAGTCCCCTTTGTTTCCAAAAACTCTGATGTTTCTTCTTTGAAAGGAAAACAAAGGATAGCATCGTCTATATTTCATTATCAGGTATAATAACACCAATAAAGGTTCTTATTTCTGGGTATAATATTGTACAAATGTCATGCTTTGTGGTTTGATTTCTCCAGGGCTTATGGGGAAAAGCCTGTCTTAGACACAAACAACTTAATTATATCTATCTATCTATCTATCTATCTATCTATCTATCTATCTATCTGTGTGTGTGTGTGTGTGTGTGTGTGTGTGTGTGTGTGCATAGATTGCTTCAGGAGAGGATTCTTTCATCAACAGAATTTGTGAAGCTGAGTATCTTATCATTGTGTGATGAATAGTCACACACCTGTTTTCATGGTGAATTTGTTAAGGGCCTACCTTATTCCTGGTGATTGTTTGAGTGCTAGGAATAAACTAGTTACTAGAAAGGGCACTCTCTTGCCCTCTTTAGTGTGTGTGTGTGTGTGTGTGTTCTTGTGAGCATTGGGGCTTCTGTAAGAAACACAGTAAACACAACAGAGTGATATGACCATTTCAGACCCTGTAATTGCTGTGCAGGTGTTAATGCAATGTTATTTATGATAAAGCAGTGATAAACTCGTGTGTCCGGGAGAGTGGCTTGGGAGAGTTTGGAAAGAGAATGTGGCAGTCATATGAAGATTGGGGGAAATTGACCTATAATGCAGATATAAAGGTCCAGAAGTATAAAGTCTCTTGGCATATTAGGAAGACAGAAAGATGGGTAGAGAATTTAGGATTTGAAGAAGAGCAGAGGAGGAAATATGAATGGAAAGAGACACAGTCACTAGGGGGATGGAATAGGCTCTGGTGCGGACTTAGGATCTCACTGTTGTTGCCCAGAAAATTTTAAGTGTGCTTTATGTACTAAACATGTAAAGCCAACCAGTATTTCATAAATAAATAAATAAATAAATAAATAAATAAATAAATAAATAAATAAATAAAACCAGGGTTTGGGGAAAGAGATAAACCCTCCACTTTATCTGTAGGATCTAGGAAGCTCGTGCCCCTAGGGGGCGCCAAAGGAAAACGTTTAAAGGAACTTTTGTCTCCCATACTGAAGAACACTGTGGTCCAGGTTTCTTCAGTCTGGTCAAAGGTTACCTGGCTTTTAACCCTATTAAACCAATAACCTGTCCCAAGCAGAAAGGTGAATGGGCTTAGTTTACATGCAGTTGGCCTTGGTTTTCACAGTGGAGAACTGTTTATCATAGGATGGGAGTGGGCAGGCATTGATGTTATTTTTAATCTTCCCCCATCTGGTAGTATTTGAGTAGAGTATCAAACAAATATGGAGCCAGAACTCACTCGCTGGATCCACTTGGTGAGAAAAACATGTCTATACTTAGAACTTTGAAGATATTCATAATTTGACACTTAGGATGTGTTTTTCTAAATACTACCCTGGCATATTTGATGAGGTCTTTCAGTAATGTGTACCAAGGAAGGCTACTGTTGAAAGGCGGTGGGTTGTAAATGAGATTTTTCTGTATATATCGGCTATCTATGGTTGGTGGTGAAAACAACTCAGACTGAGACAGATTTTCAAAAAAGAGGAGAGAAGCAGGAGAAAGAGGAGGCTGCCATAGGGAGGGGCAGAAGAAAAAAAAGAAAGGATTTGCTGAGATTTAAACATATTAAGAGAGTGAAGAGACGAATGGGAGTGCTTGGGAGAAAGTGGGTTTACATGCAAAGGATTCCAATGTCCGTGTTCCCTGGGTTTGAGATGCACAGCTGATACACTGTATAATAATACAACTCAACCTCAGGCAAAGAATGCAAGGCCTTCTTCAATGGAAGCTGTACTATGCATCAAATAGTAAAAGCTTGAGGTGTTTTGAGGGTATACTCAACATTGCCTATATTACAGAAAAGTTTAGCTATGTGGCTCTTAGCAAGACTCTTATCTCCCTGTTTGATGCCTGACGGCCACAGTCACATGCTTTATAAACCCTTTGCTTTTTCTGCGGGACACACTTCAAAAAGCACCGTCCAAACAGCTAATCAGATAAGCAACCTGAGCAAACAGACACAGATCCTTCATGAAAGGGAAAGGACCCCAAACTCCAATCAAACCCCAGAAGGCAATAGTGGGCAAAGCTGTCTAATGGTGCCAATGATCTCCAAATCATGAGTCATTTCTAGCAGGAATGTCCATTGTAAGAACTATCTGTTCATACTTTCCCGGAGGTCTAATCCAGCAAGAGTAAGCAGAGATGTTGAGAACAGGACGAATTCATACCAAACGATCCCTAGGCGAGCACCTCACAGTTGTTTTCGTACTAAATCGAGTCTGTTGATGTTTCCCTTGGTAAAGAAGAAGACTGCCCACCCCTCACTTTCCCAGATATTTGTTGAACAAAGTGTCAGGTCATTAATTATCAATTGGTTTTAGTGAATTTAAAGACTGGATTCTTTGTCTACCTTCCCAGGCATGGACAACATGAACTTTGTTCACGGAAGCACATCCATATTTAATGAGGAAGAGACAGAGGGAGAAAAGAGAGTGACAGGTTTGGAGACTCTGTCTAAGTAATTCATTAAAGTCATCTACATTAAAACATCCCCTTCAATGAATAAAAACTTCTATTTTTTTTACCAACAGCCTGCCATTCTTCAATTTCTGAGACCTGTTTATTTATTTATTCAGAGGTCTAGGTCTGAACAATGTAATAAGAGACGAAACCACAGTAGATCCCCCAAAGCCACTAAAATTTCCCAAATAAAAACCCTGTCATGGGACCGTGAAGGATGGGGGGGGGACCTTTCAGAGGGCATTCAGCAATGCAAATCTATATTTAGCAAAAACTTGAACCCATTCAGAAACAAGCCATGAGGAAACCTAAACCTGAAGAGTCTCTGAAGCAGTCTGCTGTGAGTCAAGCAAAGTGCCACCTTTTAAATCTAAATGGTTCACCCCCCTTCTCTCTCCTGCTCCAGCGCCTGTGGACTTTGGGTGTCAGTGTGTGAGGCAAAAAGATTTTCCCAGTTGCTGTTAAAGGAGAATTACAAACCAGAGTGGAAAAGTTAGTAATTAGTAGAAAAGTAAAGTTAGCCGCCGTTTAGTTTCTTATGTTCTGAGGCTTGAAGCCCCCCTTCTTCGCCCAACACACACAGCAACGGAAGGACGCCCAAAACCTAAGCCAGTAGGGGACCAGGTTCACACCAGAGTGAGGCGACCCTAGTTCTCTAGAAGTTATTTCTGAACAACCCAGGGAGGTGGAGCGGGAAAGCAAAGGCAAGCAGGAGTTACCTGATTGATTGAAAAGACCGCAAGCCTGGGTATGAGCACTTGAAGGGTGACTTGCAGCAGCGATGTGCTCAGGCCCGCCAGGATGGCCCAGGTGAGCGGCAGGGGAAGCATGCTGTAGGTGGCGAAGAGTGTAAAGAGCACGTAGCCTATGCCGTCTCCCAGAAGCCCATAGCCCAGGCCCGCTGCCAGAATCTGGGTGGTCATAGCTACCCAAGTGACCACTCCGCTGTATTGCAGGTAGGTGTGCGACGTGGTGTCCTTCCTGACCACCACCAGGGCGCAGATCACCACCTCGATGCCGGTGAAGAATCCCAGCAGGATGCCCTTGAGTGGGTCCATGGGGGCCGAGGCCAGGCTCAAGTGGAGGACCAAGAGGGTGAGTTTGGTTAGTACATCCAGCACGTTCATAACTACCTCGGATTTGCGCCTCTGGCCCAGGAAATAGCGTTGGTAGAGGCGCTCCAGATCCCGAGACTTGAAGGAGTTGCGTAGGGTAGGGAATATGACCCCACGGTAGCTGTAGCCCCCATTGAGGAAGAAATCCGAGTTACTCGGGGCACAGTCAAGGTGCAGGAAGCCCAGGTCGCCCCCGCCCCCGCTGCCACTGGCACTGCCGCTCCCGCTGCGTTCCGGGAAGACTTTGGTGCCGCCGGTATTGTGCGCTCGCTCTCCGGGGCCCAGAGAATAGAGGGGCAGCGTCGAATCGCCAGACAACGGCGGCGCGTGGTGGTTGGGTCCGCTGCCTGCAGGGTTCGAGGCTTTGCGTGAGCCCCCGCCGCCGCCGCCCCGGTGCCCGTGGATGAAGCGCTGCTCGGTGATGTGCCGCACCGCCGTCTGCCATAGCAGCCGCTGCGGCCGGGAGCCGCTCCCTCCGTCGCCGGCCGGGGGCGTCGGGTGGATGGTGTAGAGTTCCTCGCTGCCGCTAAGGCAGTGCACATCCGAGAGCTCCATGGTTCGGGTTCGCAGGGAGGGAGGCGCAGAAACTGGTGGTGGCAGTTGGGGGGCGGGGGTTTCTAAAGACCCGAAGGTCCACTTGGCAGCGATCCCTTCTTCCCTATGTTGCTCAATTGCAGAAGCCCTGAGCAGGGCTCCCACAGGTCAGGTCATAGTGCTCCGGGGAGCGAGGGACTCTTGGTAGATTGCAGCGGACCCTTGAGTTCTGGCGAGCCACCTTCCCGCCAATCAGGGCAGTTTGGATAAGCAGTGATAGTGGTGGCTATTTGTCTGCGAAATTCTCGGCGCTCTGAGCCACGCAGTCCCCTTTCTGCTCTCAAGATCCTTGGCTGGTTTTAGGCTCAGCGTCTTGGCGCAGTCTTCGCTGTCCAAGAGGCGCCCTGGCGGCGCGCTTCTGCTGCGCGTCGGGCGGATTCTGGCTGCGGCACTGGGATCCGGACGCCCACGTCTCGGCTCCTGCAGCAGGACTGGTCAAGGGTGACCGATAGCTAGGGTGGGTGCTAAGTTAGCAGCTGTGGCTGCAATCATCGCCCTTCGGTTAACTCCATTGCGCCGGCATGGGGAGCCGGGGCGGAGCTGAAGGCGGGCGCAATGAAGCAGAGGTGTGGGTGATGGTGAGGTGGCAGGGAGCCCCGCGGGAGGGCAGGAGAGAGGTGGTAGCCTCAGCGCTAACAAGTCACCAAACAGTTAATTTGGAGGTGTGCTGAAGCTCTCTCTTCGGTTCCTTCCTGGTTGTCTCCACTTCCAGACAGCACGGGTTCTGGACCGATGCATTCCTCAAGGAGGATGGTGGCGGGGCGCTAGCCCCAGGGTCCCAGCCTCCGCTACAGAACAAGGTCACCTCTGCTATCAGCGTTTCTGAAGGGTCGTAGCACACAATTCCCATCCCCTTTACTTCGCTCTTTGGAGTCCATTGGGCCTTCTTGGACCTCGGGGTGAGTGAGGAAAGAACAAGTGGGGAAGGTCTGCAAAACCAACTGAGTACGAAGAGAACCCACTGGCGCCGATTCCTGAACCCGAGAACCAAGTCTTGGCGGATGAGGCGACAGGCGAAAGATTTGGGCGACAACAGAGGTTCCAGGCCGAGTGGAAGTCGATGAATAGCCTCCGGATCCAGGGAAGCACGGTGCCACTCAGGCGCTCTGAACCATGTAGCGGGACCAAAGCCTGGCAGGAATTTGGAGACCTGTCAGAGCGGTCAGACACCCGCGGCGACTTAAACCCGCCCCCGCGCCAAACCACGCCTCCGGAACTCGGAATGGGGCGGGGAGGAGAAAAAGTGTGGGGGCTGGGACACGGCGGCACCCAGATCCGCACAGGATGCTCCAGGTCTTGAAGGCCCGCACCAGTGGGTCTGGCGGGCGCGGGCGGCAGCCCGGGGCCTGACTGTGCGCTGCGGTGGAGCGCTCCAGCTGGCCGCGCTCACTGGTTCCTCCGCGGTTCTTTTTTAAGCACTGGCTTCTGTCCTTGGCAGGTGCAGAGCCAGGATCGTAGGCCGCTTTGCCCACGAACTCCTAGAGACCAGAGACACGCAGTAGAGGGGTTCATTTCCGCTCTCCCCACTCGAAAGTGATGTAGTATGTGTGTGACTGCGTGAGCGCGCGTCTCTGTGTGTGTGTTTAACGTCAACTTTCAGTCTAAAACAAAAATGCTCCCCCAAAAGCTCCAGTCATAGCAGTGGGCTACCTCCTACTAGTGTCTACTCTACTGGTCTGGAGTAAAGAGGCATAGGACATTAAGATGGGGGCGTGGCCTGCACGTTTCGGACACTAAATTTGTCAGGGCTCACAGGAGAGGTGCGAAGGAGGACCTCTTGGAAAAGGCATTTCCAGTGGCCGCCTTGAGTGCTGGATTCCCGCCTGCCCAGGCATCCTGAGAGTCGCAGACAAAAACCAAGTTGTGGCGGAGAGGTCCCCGCCTGCACAAGCGTCCAATCTAGCAGGATCCTTGGGTACCGCCAGTGCAGGAACCGGGTAGCTGTGCCAGTCTGGAACCCGGCTGCAGGTGGTGTCAGTCTCGGTGGCCATCACCTCTGCCACTGCGACTGCCGCTGCAGCCAGTAAAGCCCGGGTCCTGAACACAGTCAGCTGATGGCTAATGACGTAAGGCTCTGGGCGCTTTTGCAATCCTACCTATCCCCGTGGCGTCCCATGAAAGCCTACCTGACCTGGCCAAGCCATCACTTAGGCACCATTCCCCCACAGGAGATGGAGTTTTTGCCTTTCTCTAGCGGAGACAAACTCCCAGCTCCTTTCTGTCCTAAGTAAAAAAACCAGCTTTCCCTGCGGTGTCAGAGCGCCCTCCTCCCACCACCCCCCCCCCCCAGCTTTCTCAGGTTATTTGTAGCGGCTGTGCCCCAGAAACGTGTGTTTTGCCTCTCCTTTCCGAGCTTTACAAATCACCTGCCTCGAATAGAGTATCCAGAAAGAACAGGGTAAAAGTCCTCTAAGGCACCCCCGTTCCTAATTCCCACATTTCTGGAATTTGGTGCACTATACTAACTGGAAAAGATTGCTCAAGGGAGAATTCAATTAAACGTTGAATTTTAAGCAGAAAGGAAGCTGATTCTCTTTTAAGTTCAGCTTGTGTGTATTTTAATCTATCAACTGAAAGGATCTCGGAGAGTGGCTCCTCGACCCTCGGGAACTGGAAGATAAGAGTAAAGCATCTCAGAAAAACAGTCTTCTTGTTACCTAGACCTTAAGGAAACCAATGTAGATAGAAATCAGTCGGAACAGCTTGCTTCTCCTTTTCAGATTATCGGACTCAGGCTTTCCTTGGGCTTCAGGAATTCTGGGGTGGGCACTCTTTTGATATGAAGGAGGCGGAGGGAGAGAGAATTATAAAATGAAGAGTTTTTCTGAAGTCTTCTAGTCTGGCCACAGAGGTGGGATTGTGGCTTTTCTGTTCTGGAGGGCATTGACCCAAGTTGCATGTGCCTATGGCCATCTTAGCAGAAGTGACCGAAAAGGCCCCCTCTTCAGCTTGTCACTGGTTTCTCCTCGAAGCCCGAACCTGGATCAATGAGGGGTTGAAGGCAGATGGAACTTTCCTGTAAAAAATCATCCTCCAACCTGGATGTTTCCCAGCATGATTTATTCATCAGCAAAAGGAGGCAGGCCAAAGAGGGGGAGACTGGGCCCAGTCAGATAAGATGACTCGGGTTGGCGAATGAGCATAGCTTGCTGCTGGGTGAAACTCCAAGAATTTCATGAAGTCAGAGGTTGAAGCAAAGGCGACTGGGAAGAAGCATCACAGCTGCCCAGCTGACTTTTTCTTTCTTAGAAGGGTGCTGTCACAGGCTACTGTAAGGCAAGACAGCGTGCCACAAGATGATCCAAATGGGATTTTCCTTGCTGGGACGACATGGTGCTGTTCAGTCCCCAAAGTGTGCTTTTCTTGAATGAGAACTTTGGTTGCGCACAAACACTATACTTGTTTCGTTATATGCCCACCACCAAATGATTTGTTACTCACGACATCCCAAGTCACCGTGTTAGGACCAGCATACATCTCTGAGAGTGCTGCCATTTATTCCCTACATATTTACTAGGGCACTCTCTTCTGTGATCTAGATACACTATTTTGAGATTTTAAATTTATTTTTGTATATGATGACTATTTCTCTTTCTGTCCTTTTTTGGACTACCTCCCCACCTTTCTCCCCAAAAATAATGATGTAGCCCATTCTTCAAAGCTTGGGCAGTGACATCTCTGCATAAGGCCTTTTATCCCTAGTGGCCATGAATGATGCCCTCCAGCATCATCTGGTAGTCTGCTTTGTGAACACTGGCCCAGCTCCTACTAGAGGTGCTGGAGATGCTCCATTCGTTCCTGTGTCTACATTTCTGTTGCTTCTCCTGGTGTCCCAGTGATCCCCTTTGAAGAGTGGCTAGATCTTCCTTGTTTCCATATCCCATGGCTTACAGAGAGTAATAAGGTCAGTGACAAGTTTTGCAGTCCCCATCAGCTGTCAATAAGTCTCTCATAAATATCTCATTTAACCTTTCCAACAATTCTGTGAATCAGTCTGTTTTAGAGGTCCCATTTTACTGAGTAGACACTGAGGCTTCTTGCAGTTAAGTACCTTTCCCAGGGTGTCAGGGTTAGGTAATGGTCTAACATGCACATACTTAATCAAACTTCTATCATTATCACAATCATAGTGATATCATAGGTAATCAATAATGATTAATTTAAGAATAACAATAGAAGTGAACATATTAAATGTAGGTTGCTTTTCCACAGGCAAATTAAGCAATTTATCAAGTTTTTAGAACACAGTTTGGTTTAGATGGATGGAAGGCTTATTAATTTTGTCTTACTTCAAGGCATATACCCACGCTATTTTTATAATTGTTAAAAAACCAGATTTTCACATATTGGATTTAAACCAAACAATTGACTTAATTTATTTTATTTCATTTGGGTGGTTTCATGGTGAGAAAATATTCTTTTTCATCTTTGGAAGATAGCATTTGTTTTGTGATGCCTGCCACTGACTACATTTTACAGTAGCTATATTTAAGAAAAAAAATTGGCTCTCCCTTCCAGAAGTACCTTTGAATTCTTACTTTTTTTTTCAATATTCACATATAGGTTTAGATTCTAGAAGACCTATGCCCTTTTTCAAATGCCCACAGAAAGCCGGCCCTTTCTGAAGTCATTAAATATTTACATGTAAAGGAAAAGTTGGACTGAGTTCAACTAGAGAGATCCTGTTTCTAAAGGCGCATGTTTGTAACAGGACAGCTTCCCTACTCAGAAGTTCCTGAAGGAAAATGACATGTCTGCCTCCCCTGGAAAGCTGCTCTAAGAAGACACCAGCAATATCTCTGCTTTGACAGAACCCCCGCGGAAGCCAGTGTCTAGAGCTCACTATGGACAGGTCTTCATTAAAAAATTCACACTCCTATTCCATCTGGAAGGTAGCACAGTGTAGGGCAGGAGACTGAAGCATCAGCTTTACTCCTGTGTCTTCTCTGTCTTGAAAGATGCAAGAGGAAACAAAGTATCTGTAAACACTTTTGGTCTTAACAGGAACTAGTTTAAATTAGCTTTTAGTGCCTGCAAAGAGACAAGTGTCTCAGTAAGAAAACTGTTTTTAGACAGGAAAGGCGGAGCTTATGGCACAGTCAGGCAAGTACCAGACAGGGGCTTCCAAGGGAGACAGACTTAAACACTTTCTGCTTCCTAAACGATGATCTGTGGTTTAAACAGAGGGTGAGGTAAGTGTGATTTCACTGTGACATTGTTGCTGAGATTCTAAAATTACAAGAACACACACCTGCACATACGCACTTGGTTAAGAAACAGAGAAGGGGAGGGAAGAGGGAGCTGAGGGAGGGATTATGGAAGGGACAGCTAAAACTAAGGGCCATTTGAGGGCTTTCATAGAAACATAATACAGTAGAAACCGTCCTAGAATATATACATTGGTTGCCTGTAGCTCTTCACCTGGGGGTAAGGCCTTAAGAATTTTCTGCCATCAACATTGTCACATGAACTGGTGTCATTAGACAGATCTTGAGCAGATTTCTTGAAAATTTCTCTTTGAAACCTTTTTGGGTTCATGTAAAATATTTAATCTGACACGTTATACAAACAATGCAACTGTTGCTATGAGCTGGTATTTTCTGCGTATGTGCAGATTCATTTTGTGTGTAGGACACATCCAACTTTACTTTTCAAAAATGATATATTTCTTCTTGGTGGGTCAGTTATTTACGCCATGATTTTCATGGATCTCTCATCTGTAGCTTCCTCATCCCAGGGATATGCTTTTCAGGTAGTTCTCAGGGGTGTGTGTGTGTGTGTGTGTGTGTGTGTATGTGTGTGTGTGTGTGTGTGCCATTAGGACTTAGTCTCATATCTTCATTACTCTCACAATTGTGTTATGTAACTCTCCATTTTCTTCAGCCCACTGCAAAAAGAATCTTTTCTGACCAAGGTTGAGAGCAGCTCTGGTCCACAGACAGAAACATAAATGTTCAGAAGGCAATTTGACAGCATGACCATTAGGTAAAAGATGCCATACCATGACATTCTTACAGGCTTACCTTTGGTCTCATCTGCTGACATAGCACATTGCCCTTTCAAGAGGCCGTTACTTAGGATCCACATACTGTCTTCTCTCATAAGTCTGAGAATCCCTGCTTTTAGACTAGCAAAAGTCCTATTTTTCAAAATCTTTTTATTTTTTTCCCCTGGATACTCCTATGCTTCTGTGAATTTCATCACTTCCTGCCACTGTAAAACCTTTCTGTTTTCTTTTCAGATTAAGATTTAGGAAACAGAAGTTGGAGTGATGGAAACGCTCCTTTTGATTTTACCTCCTCTTTTCTGGAAGTGATTGACAGTTTGCTTCAATAAAAGAAGGGAGGAGGCCCTGCACAGGAGAGTTCTCAGCATGGTTTCCATGTTTATGGAGTGTTTGCAATCTTCCTAGGTCAGAATTGTTTTTCACAGGGTCCAAGTTGCTCAAGTGATTGATTATGCAGTCAACTTCCTGGGTCAAATTTATATAGAATTTATAAGTAAAATAGAAAAATAATGTACCTGTATCTATACTTGTGTGTGGGTAGCCGTTAATGTACATATTCAACTTCTAAAGTGAATAACTTTGAGATAATGTGGCAAAATTCTAGAAAAATGTGTTTCCTTAAACTCTTAATGTTAGATTTTTCCCAAGTCCATACAGCATGAGGTTTTGTTTAACACAAAGTACATTTATTATTTGGATGTTCATTACCCAATTATGAACAAAACGGATTTGCACAGGTACACCAACACACATAACTATGACCTTTGGGCATACTGTAGAGTTTGTTATGTGAGTTGCTATGAAAGAAATGTTTAGGAGGCCTTAAGCCTTGAGATCCTAACTGGAATTTGAATTTAACCAAAATACTATTTGGTGAAGTGAGTCAGCTTTGTCCTCTGAAAGGCCGAAGTCCTTTAGGGACTTTGACTATGCTATCTTTATGATCCAGGGAAAGTCGTTGGACTTTTCAAACTCTCTGGTGCAAAGATGATAGCTTTTCAGATTTTTTTTGAAGACTGAAGGACATCTAAAGAGACCCCTGGCATGGGGAGTCCACCCAGAAAACGCTCAGCTGACTGGCTAACCTCTCCCAGGCATCCACCAGATGGGACCTGTTGTCTGCTGGCAGTGTGGTTTTCCAGCTGCCTTCTGTTCCTTTTAGCTACGCTGCTGTTTCTTATTTTTGACTACCGTCCTCTCTCACTTAGATAATTTCAACAGGGACTTTTAACATGTTTCTAGCTGTTGTCTACCTCCTCTCCCCAGTGCTTGTGATTATTCTAAATTAAAAATATGATCACACCACCTTTTTTTTTATGAACAGTGAGACAATAGCACATAACATAAAATTCACCTTCCCAACAGTTTTTAATAAGTATGCGGTATGATGCTGCCAGCCACAAGAACATTGTTGAGCAATTCCTAGTTCTCACCCCCCCCCCCACATTCCTGAGAAACTGAAATGTTGTACATAGTGAAGATCAAGGCTCCTCCTCCCTAGAGTCCATCACGTCACTCCCTTGCTTAAGACATGGCAAAGACCTAATTTAGTTGTCAAAGGGGAAGATAGATCTTAAAACTGGGAATTGTAATTGGTAGTGTGTTAATTCCAAGGATGTTACAAAAACTTGATTTCTTGAAGTGTCCAAACATGGATGAGCCAGCCAGATACTCACACAGCCTTCTAGGGAAATTCATGTTGGGATAAACTGAGGCCTCATACGCACATCCAGAAAAAAAAAGCATTCCCTTGGGCAACCATCTGATGAAATCATCCTTCAAATGAATTTTCCAGCCCCATTCAGGCAATAGGATTAGTCTGGCTGTAGCTATTAGCTTTACTTTAGCCTCATAAGAAATTCTTTTTCTTTCTTTCTTTTTTTAAAATTGACTTTTATTAAGTTCTATATTATTCTCTAGTCCCCTTCCTGTTTCTCCCCTCCCCTTCAACCCTATCCTAAAGTCCCCATGCTCCCAATTTACTCAGGAGATCTTGTCTTTTTCTACTACCCATGTAGTTTAGATCCATACATGTCTCTTTTAGAGTCCTCATTGTTGACTAGGTTTTCTGGGATTGTGATTTATAGGCTGGTTTTCTTTGCTTTATGTTTAATAACCACCTATGAGTGAGCACATATGATAATTGTCTTTCTAGGTCTGGGTTACCTCACTCAAAATGATGTTTTCTAACTCTATCCATTTGCCTGTAAATTTCAAGATGACATTTTTTTCTGCTGTATAGTACTCCATTGTGTAAATTACCACATTTTCTTATCCATTCTTTGGTTGAGGGGCATTTAGGTTGTTTTCAGGTTCTGGCTACGACAAACAATGCTGCTATGAACATAGTTGAGCACATGTCCTTGTGGTATGGTTGAGCATCTTTTGGATATATACCCAAAGTGGTATTGCTGGGTCTTGAGGAAGATTGAGAAGTTGCCACATTGACATTCAAAGGGCTGTACCAGCTTGCACTCCCACCAACAATGCAGCAAAACCTCACAAGCTCTCCAGCATAAGTTGTCATCAGTGTTTTTGGTCTTGGCCATTCTTACAGGTGTAAGATGGAATCTCAGAATTGTTTTGATTTGCATTTCTCTCATGACTAAGGATGTTTGTAGAAATTAGCTCTATTTGGGAAATAACCAGGCTAGCTAGAGGATAAAACAATTATATTTTTATTTATTTATTATAAAGTGAAAACTCATGAAACAGAAAAGAGAAGTCGAAGCTCAGCTGTGCCCATGGGAAACACACAGAGAGAGTGCACCTGGGTTCTGTGCCCATTTTTCTATCCCAGTCCCAGAAAGAACTTGGATCCACCTCTTAAAGATAATCAGCTAACAAAGTTTCCCCATCAGATGTTGGTCATTTCCTTAAGTGCCTTTCACACTTTTTAGGTTCCTGTGTTGAGAGTTCTCTGTTTAGGTCTGTACTCCATTTTTTATTGGATTATTTGTTCTTTTGATGACTAATTTCTTGAGTTCTTTGTATGTTTTGGAAATATTTTGATGTGGGGTTGGTGAAGAACTTTTCCCATTCTGTAGACTGCTGTTTTGTCTTGTTGACTGTGTCCTTTGCTTTATGGAATCTTTTTGGTTTCAGGATGTCACATTTATTAATTGTTTCTTTCAGTGTCTGTGCTACTGGCATTATATTTAGGAAGTGGTCTCCTGTGCCAGTGCATTCAAAGTGTACTTCCCACTTTCTTTTCTATAAGGTTCAGTGTGACTGGCTTTATGCTGATGTCTTTGATCTATTGAGTTTTGTGCATGGTGATAGATATGGATCTATTTTCATTCTTCTATATGTTGATATCCAGTTATGCCAGCACCATTTGTTAAATATGCTTTCTTTTTTCCATTTGATATTTTTTTGCTTCTTTGTCAAAAATCAGCTGTTCAAAAAATGTGGATTAATATCTGGGTCTTCTAGTCAGTTCCATTGGTCCTCCTGTCTGTTTTTATGCCAATACCAGGCTGTTTTAGTACTGTAGCTCTGTAGCAGAGTTTGAAGTCAGGGATTGTGATGCCTCCAGAAGTTCTTTTATTGTACAGGATTGTTTTGGCTATCCTGGTTTTTCTGCTTTTCCATATGAAGTTGATACCATTCTTTCAAGGTCTGTGAAGATTTTTTTCTGGTATTTTGATGGGCATTGCATTGAATCTGTCGATTGCTTTTGGTAAGCTTGCCAATTTTTACTGTGTTAACTCTACTTACCCAGGAGCATGGGCGATCATTCCACTTTCTGGTGTCTTCTTCAATTTCTTTCTTCAAATGTTTAAAGTTCTTGTCATACAAATCTTCCACCTGTTTTGCTAGAGTTACTCCGAGATATTTTATGCTACTTGTGGCTATTGTGAAGGGTGATGTTCTGTGTATAGGAGGGCTACTTGATTTTTTTGAGTTAATCTTGTATCCTGCTACATTACTGAAAGTGTTTATGAGTTGTAGAAATTCTTCTGTAGATATTTTGGGGTCACTTGTGTAAACCATTGTATCATCAGCAAATAGTAAGAATTTAACTTCTTCTTTTCTGATCTGTATCCCCTTGATCTCCTTTTGTTGTCTTATTGCTTTAACTAGGACCTCAAGAACTATATTGAATAGATATGGAGAGAGTGGACAACCTTGTCTTGTTCCTGATTTCAGTGGGATCTCTGGGAGTTTATCTCCATTTAGTTTGATGTTGGCTGTTGGCTTGCTGTATAATGCCTTTATTATATTTAGGTATGTTCATTGTAGCTCTGCTCTGCTCTCTTTATGACCTTTATTATGAAGGGATGTTGTATTTTGTTAAAAGCTTTTTCAGCATCTAATGAGATGATCATGTGGTTCTTATTTTTCAGTTTGTTTATATGGTGGATTGCATTGACAGATTTTCATATATTGAACCATCCCTGCATCTCTGGAATGAAGCCAACTAGATCACGGTGGATGATGGTTCTAATGTGTTCTTGGATTTGTTTTGCCAGTATTTTATTTAGTATTTTTGCATCAATGTTCATGAGTGAGATTCATCTGTAATCCTCTTTCTTAGTAATGTCTTTATGTGGTTTGAGTATCAGATAATTGTAGCTTCATAACAAGAGTTTGGCAATCTTCCTTCTGTTTCTATCATGTGGAATAACTTGAGGAGTTATTGGTATTGGTATTAGTTCTTCTTTGAAAATCTTGTAGAATTCTGAGCTGAAACCATCTATCTCGTCCTGGGCTGTTTATTTGTGAGACTTTTTGATGACTGTTTCTATTTCTTCATCAGTTATAGATCTGTTTAATTTGCTTATCTGGTCTTGGTTTAATTTTGGTAAGTGATATTTATCCATAAAGTTGTTCTTTTCCTTTAATTTTCCAATTTTGTGAAGTACAGCTTTTCATGGATTTCCTCCATGTCTGTTTTTATGTCCTCCTTTTCATTTCTGATTTTGTTAATTTAGATATTCTCACTCTGCCTTTTGGTTAGTTTGGATAAAAGTTTTTCTATTTTGTTGATTTTCTTTAAGAACCAACTCTTTGTCTCAGTGATTCTTTGTATAGTTTTCTTTGTTTGTATTTTGTTGATTTCAGCTCTCAATTTGATTATTTCCTATCATCTAGTTCTCTTGGGTGAGTTTGCTTCTTTTTGTTATAAAGTTTTCAAATGTCCTGTTAATTCAATAGTGTGAGATTTCTTCAGCTTTTTTTATGTTGGCAATCAGAGCTATGAGCTTTCTTCTTAACACTGCTTTTATTGTGTCCCATAAATTTGTGTATGTTGTGTGGTCATTTTCAGTGAATTTTAGGAAGTCTTTATTTTCTTCCTTTATTTTTTCCTTGACCCATTGATGATTCAGTTGAGCATTGTTCAATTTCTAAGTGTTTGTTGGCATTCTGGTATCAGTGTTGTTGTGGGATGATGGAGGAGGTTCATCTGTCTATGTGCTACTTTCATTGGTTAATATAGAAACTGCCTTGGCTCTTTGATAGGACAGGAAATTAGGTAGGTAGAGTAGACAGAACAGAATTGTGGGAGAAAGAAATCAAAGTCAGGCAGACGCCTCACACAGATGCCATAGCTCTCCTCTCCGAGATGGACGCAGGCTAAGTTCCTTCCTGGTAAGCTACTGCCTCGTGGTGCTACACACATTAATAGAAATGGGTTAAGCAAGATGTAAGGATTAGCCAATAAGAGGCTAAAATGAATGGGCCAGACAGTGTTTAAATGAATACAGTTTCCATGTAATTATTTTGAGTAAAGCTAGCCAGGTGGCGGGAAGCAGCCCCGCTGTTCCTTCTACAGTTGAATTCTAGTTTTAAGTCATGGCAATCCAATAAGCTACATGGAGTACTTCCATTTTTTTTTTTGTATTTTTTGAAGTTTGTTTTGTTTTCCAGTATGTGGTCAATTTTTGAGAAGGTTCCATGAGGTGCTGAGAAGAAGATATATTCTTTTATGTTTGGATGGAAAATTCTATAGATGTCTGTTAAGTCCATTTGAGTCATAATATCTGTTAGTTCCCTTATTTCTCTGTTCATTTTTTGTCTGACTGACCTGTCCAGTGGTGAGAGGGGAGTGTTGAAGTCTCCCACTATTAGTGTGGGGGTTTAATGTATGATTTAAGCATTAGAAGTGTTTCTTTTACATATGAAGGTGCCCTTGTATTTGGGGAATAGATGTTTAGTTCTGAGATTTCCTCTTGATGGATTTTTCCTCTCAGTAATATGAAATGTCCTTATTTTTCTCTTTTTAGTTTTTAAGTTTTTAGATTTTAGTTTGAAGTCTAGTTTGTTAGCTTTTAGGATATCTACACCAGTTTGTTTCTTAGGTCCATTTTATTGAAAAAAAATTCTAATCCTTTACTCTAAACCAATGTCTGTTTTTGAGGTTGAGGTGTGTTTCTTGTATACAACAGAAACGTAGACTCTGTTTTCATATCCAGTACGTTAGCCTGTGTCTTTTTATAGGTGATTTGAGTCCATTTATATTATATTATATTAATGACCAGTCATTGCTATCTCCTGTTAACTTAGTTTTCGTTGTTGGTGATGTTATTGTGTGTGTTTTCCCCTTCTTTGCAATTTGCTGCTGTGTGATCATCAATTGTCTGTGTTTTTGTTGATATAGCCAACTTCCTCGGGAAGTTGTGCAGTGAACAGGTAACAAATATCCTGATTCTTTAATAATCTTCAAGTGAAAATAAAACCATAGACAGCAACTAAAACAGTTCTCAGTCATTGGTAATAAGAATGTCAAGAAAACTTTTTTAGGTTTTATTAATTTCATAGAGGAAGGAAAAATCTTGTGTACTCCCAACAACTTTTTCTTCTATTTGAATATTGTAATGAGTGGCTAGAAGGATAGTAAGCTAATGCAATCACTTCTAAATTCTTAAGTCATTCTTATTTTGTGCTTTTTGCAACTAATCAATGAATTAATTAGTAAATGGTTGCACATTAATTAGCTGAATGACAGAGACATACCATGAAATTATGAAAAAGATATTTAATTTACCCTAGGCTTTGGACGATGAATAGATAATGACGTCTATTCATAGCTATTAAGTAAAGCACAAGGGGTCTTAATGCTTCTTTCCTCTGCATTGCCTCTTCTGACTGGAGTGTTTTCCTGCAGGTTCCTTAGCTGCCCAACTGGGTCTCACTAAAAAGGCAGACCTCCAACAGAGGACTGAGCTGTCATCAGATCCCTTCAGACACTTGCTCTCAAGACTTCCCCTCAAACAATCTTTGTTTCTTGATTTGCACATTGCATCATCTGCAACCACCTATTGTCTTGTTGGTTCCTTTATTTCCATCTTCTCTTGTTAGGGAATGAGATCTTGGAAGACAAGGGATGTTCTCTATTATGCTCTCCCTATCTTGCTTGCTGGTAATAGAAGCTTGGTCCAGTGTGAATGAATGTATGGATCATGAATAGCTAACACATGCTAACTGACTGCTGACTCTCATGTAGGTAAAGGGCAGAGGAAGTTTGTCAGTTTAGGAGAAAAAGGCTTACATACCAAAAAACTTTAGCAGAGTAAACTTCAGAAGAAGGAACACAGGAGCTGCTCTTAGAGATGTTCTGTTGGGTCCTCACTACCTTTGTTGTTAAGTGATCTTTCCCAAATAAGGAAAATGGGGCATCAGAACATTTACTATACTGGACTTAGTGTTAGCATTTTCTTGTACACTCATGTCCTCTTTGTAGTAACCTCAGGAAGCTACTTGGAATATATTTGCATGCACCCAAAGTAATCCGTCCACTCCAACCTGACTTGTAGGAGATTTGCTCCCAACTTTTCTCTGAATATCAGGAGGGCAATACTATTTTAGATTACAAGTTAAGAGTATATCTAAATAACTAGCTTAAGTAGATCATGGGTTATTTTTCTCAAGGTAGTTAGTGTCAATCTGTATAAGTTAGGATCTCAAAGGTACTTGGGTAGAACATTTTCTAACGTGGTTTCTCTCAGTCTTTGTTGGTTGTTCTTGCTTGCTAGGAAGGCAAAGGTTCTGCTCTGCATCACCGTCTTGGTGGACTTCATTTCCATGTCGTTGCCTGTAGTCAGATCAGTTGACCTGGAAAACTTCGAAGATGTTTAAGAGAGTGAGACACTGGATTGGTGTAACTGCTCTATACCTTCATACCCAATCATCACAATGTTGAGAAATCCACTTGGGGCTGCATTTTGGGGCAGAAACAGGAAATTGATTTTCAGGTAGCAGCTAACATGCATTCAAATAATTAAACAAAATGAATAAAATTCCTCAAGCAGCATAAAATGTCAAACATCTTTTAGGCCTATTTATAGTTCAGTTTAGATTATGCTTGTTCAATAGACAATATTTCTCAATTACTATAGTTTCTAGTTTCCAGTGCTGATGGTAAATGCAACTTGTAAAATAGGAGACATCAAAGTAGAAAGATTGGGGGCTTACTTTTCTCTTAGCCTCCTCTACTTCCAACTTTATTGTGTATTCCTCCCTAGTAGAAAAACATCATCTTGTTGCATACATGAACAAGAAAAACCTGTACCACTTTGCAACTTCGAAAGCTATTCTTGTGTTATGCATATTTTTAATTGTCTACCTGACTAGACACCCAGCAAACTCCTATCTACTGGGTCTGGTAAAACTTGGGTTTTCAAAGGGAAGGGTAAAGAGCAGGAAAACTGGGAGAATGCACTCATGTACAAACACACATACACAGAGCGTGCATGTGCACGTGCATGTGTGTGCGTACCCCCCCCCCCCCTTCCACACATACACACTGTAAAGGTGGAAGTCAGGGATATTATCTGCAGTTTCTCAATGTAAGTCTGGCACTTGAAAACACTGCGAGGTGGATGTCTCCATCTCCGCAATACAGACAAGGAGACCAAGTCTTATCATATCACAGTGGCTCACTGAACTGAATCAGAAATGGGACCCGAAATCACCAAAGAATTTCAAGCTTATGTGTGCGTTTGCCAAGAAAAGGGACACCAGGAAGCTAGTTGGCAATGAACAAAATGGGGAGGAGCCAGGCCAGTCAGTCTCCGGGTAGAGACAAGGAGAACTAGCCTGAGTGGAGGATCAAAGGGGACATCTGGTGCCCTTTGTCTTCATTAAACCCATGGTTACTCTTTAACGACTGTGCACACTATTAGTCAGGCTGATTAATTAGGTTTGAGTGTACTCCTAACAAACCCAGAGAGGATTGCGATAAATAGTGTCCAGACATGATGGCTATGACACCCGGAAAGAGGTCAGCATAAACAAAGCAGACACACTTGGCTTCAGTTCCCGGTGAAACTGAGGGCTTGCGGGCAGATTTTGGTGACAGGTTGTCTGTGCATTTAGAGCTGTAGAATCACGCAAACAGTCTAGCATTCCCATGGTGCACTGTCACTGCAAGTTCCCAACATAAGCAGCTCCTTATTGTCATAGCTGCTCAAATGCAGAAAGGATCACCAACCTGATGAGTGACGTTTTATCTCTAAGAGAGTAGATAAAGAACCTTGTGCTGATACCAACTGATAAAATCTGAAGGAAGCTTTCAAATTAAAATTAATTAGTGAATCAAATTAGAACGAGGTTAGCTGCCGGGAAGAACTTCCGGGAGACAATTATAGGCAGTGTTTTAAGAAATGAAATAATGAAACCATTTTGGCTGTATAAGAGATAATGGTTTCTAGAAGATACAGTCACTAATCACTTGTGGAAAAGCCCTTCAGAAGAGTTGCTCTTTGAATGTTTTGTGAATCTTTTTCTCAGTGTACAGACCCTGGAGTTTTTTCTTTTTCTCTCTCCAAGTGTAACATGCAATAAGCTATTTATTTTTGAGAAGAATGCTTTTTGAATAGCATAAAATTAAATTTCAAGGTGATAGAAAACACTTTGTAACCTTGCACCATTATTTATCCTCTAGTGCCAAATTCTATGATGGATTGTCTTATAGTTAACAGGGTCCTGTTCTAAAAAATATAATGTGTTGTAGTCCTAATGCAGCCACTGACCTATCGAAGGAAGGCATCTCAGGGACTGATGCCCTTTCATCCCACAGGTGTGGTAAACTGAGGCTCAGAGTGGTTCAAGAGTGTTTTGTCACGTCACGAGCTGGTAGCCAGTCCTGAATCCCCATCTCACAGCATGACTGTAAATCTAAACACAGTCCTGAAGTCTGAAGGTGCCTTGAACCCTGACCATGCTGGTTGGCAGCATTGTGGCCTTGGCCTTGTAGCTGGACTTCTTTCCACGTCACGGTTATCTTTAGCAGGTTGAGACAATTCCATACCTCCAAAAATGCACCTTAAGTACAAACGAGACACTGTGAAGTCTTTGGCACAGGTAGGTACTCATTTTTTATTAATAGTGAGGCACAATGTGGCTACTGTGCTGGATTTTCCCACCTCCACCCAATTTTTTTTTGGGGGGGGGGACAAAGGTAATCACTTGTGACTTTCCTTTGCTTCCCTTCCTTTTCCTTCCCTTCCTTTCCTTCTTCTCCTTTCCCCTGCCCTCCCTCCTCTCCTCTCCCCTTCACCCTTTCTGCCTTCCACAAACCTGTCTTTCTCTTTCATTATGAAGGAAGATAAGACTTTGAAAACAGATCCTTTGTTTCTGCCCAGGTGTATTCAATCCCTACCTGTCCTGGGGTGGAGAGGTCTGGGGGGCAGTTTGCATAACAATACCAACTTGTGTCTCAGATCCATCCATCAGGGGAGCAGAAAGATCTTCCACTTTGGAAATAGGCAGTCTAAAACTGTGGCTTACGTACTAGTACTAGGGAACACTTAGATCAAGACACACTCTGCAAGTTGAGGAGAAAGGACTTTATAATTCTATGGACTTGAGTCCTGTTCTAGGCTAGGCTATGTGCTGAACTTAGTTTCAAAACTAACAAGCTCTCTCTCTCTCTCTCTCTCTCTCTCTCTCTCTCTCTCTCTCTCTCTGTCTCTCTCTCGCTCTCACTCTCTCTCCTTTCTTTCATTCATTTATTTCTTTTTCTTATTTGAATTCTCTGCTTGTCTACTACATCCTCAGCATAGGTCTTTTTTTTTTTTTTTAAACCGCCATGGTCTTGTCATAATTGGCCTTGCAGAAATCAAGGGATAAATTGTATGTATGTGTGTACATGCATGTATGTGTGTATATGTGTGCACGTGTGTGTATGTATGTGCATGTGTGTGAGTGTATGTGTGTGCATGTGTGTATGTCTATATGCCCATGTATATGAGTGTGTGTGTGTGTGCATGTGTGCACATGTAGAAAAAGAACACTAGATGAGAAACTAGTCGCAAGAAGTGGTCACATGACTGGGAACAAAGAAAGTGACAAGAACTTCTGAGTCCAGGGCAGGGTTGTCAGGCAAGTGATCCAGAACAGGTGATGTCTGAGTGGAGACTGAGGCTTAGAGAAACACCAGCCAGGTAGAGAAGGTTGGGGTAGACTCCAAGCAGAAGCAACAACGTGATCAAAGGCTCCAGAGATCACCTGCATAGAGGCACAACCTGTGGGGCTGAGTTCCGCAGGTGGGAGGCCAGCAGCCAGGAGAGACCTGGCATCGAGGCCACTCAGAGCTTATGATGCCTTGTTAACATTTGTATTTGAACATTCGCACTACATTGTCTTCCAGGAGCACTGCAGACCCAATTACCTTGAAGAGGACACTTTAGACCATGTGGGGTACTTGTTACATGTGAACTTCAGAGTCTCTGGGAGATCTGCAGAATTTTCAATCTCTGTGGGGCTCATGGGTACTTTTTTTTTTTTTAAAGCAAATCTTTAAACAGGGCTTGCCAAAAAGTCCTCTGTAGGAAGGGATAATGATGTCTGTCTGGTCTCTGCCACCTCTCACATCTCTGCCACTACGTTATGACAGAGAGATAGGTGTTAGATGCTCTATAAATAGTGGGTACCTGGTTTTATATTTATATACAACAATTTGCTGGCTGTAGCTGGTGAGGCCAGCTTCAGAGGATGTTCATACACTTTCAGTTTGAGGACCCAGGCATCAGTTACATGCAACTATTGTCTTCTCATCTTTTGCCCTACCTATTCCAACAAATAACTTTGGACTCTCTAAGATACTTGTCAAACAACAGACTTGGATTTCTCCTATTTGTGGATGTCACAGTACCAACATGGCTTGGCTTTTGGTTGGAACCTTCTTGATTGTGGATGGCTTGCTTTGCTGTGGCTTTGGCAGGAGAGATATCACCCCCTTAGATACTTCTTATGAAGACATTTATCCTGCACATGAGGGTTTCACTATCATGGCTTATTTGTCTGCAAAAGGCACCATCTTCAAACACCACCATCTTGGCTGTGGTATTATTTAGACCTTCAGCTTGTGAGTTTTAGCATTGTACAACCATTCAATCCTTTATACCTTCTGACTTACTTTTTAAAGAAGGCAATGTTATATGACTGCAAAGCATAGAAAAAGAGTTTAAAATTCAAGGCAACAGGAAATAGTGAAATTTCATGGTGGAAAAACATGTAATGCATAAAACAAAAGGAAGAGCTAAGAGTGAAACATTGAAAACAGGTTGGGAGTTCTAACAACTAGAGCTACCAATTTCTCTCCAGAACACACTCATTAGGAGAACTCAACTTCAGGCTTATGTAACCTACTGGGCTTTCCATTCTGGTTTCCCATTTCCACAAGAGAGAAATGGACTGACTGCCATGCTGGGTGAGGACTATTTACCGTGAGAATGCATCTTTGCTCTGGTAGCCTGGTTCCAGGGTACCCCAATGTAGATGATGAGGCACGGCAAAGGATCATCGGACTTGGTATTCACTGATATACAAAATACTTATTATCAGAGAGCACTCAGCAGATTGCAACATGGTTCTTGTCTCTGAGAGTTTATAGTAGTTCTGGGAAACTTTCTACTGTTTTGACAATTTGTCAGAAATCTTCTCATTTACTTTACTTATGAGCAACAGTTCTCAAATTAGGGGTTGCAGTCCTTTGGGAGTCGCTGACCAGATAGCCTGCATATCAGATATTTACATTATGAATCATAGCAGCAGCAAAACTACAGTTATAAAGTAGCAATGAAAATAATTTTATGGCTGGCATCACCAAAATGTGAGGAACTTATTAAAGGGTCACAGCATTAGGAAGGTTGAGAACCACTGCATATGAGTTTTGACTCTTCTTCGTAGGGCTTTCTTCTTTTACTGATGTACAGAATGTCCATCTGGGACTTACTTGGCCTGACACTAAAGTCCTTTTTTTTCTACATCCATATCTACATGTGTAGTAAGAGTTAATTTTGTCAGAGAGAGAATACTGTATGCACATAGGTGTTCAGTATTTGTAAATTTTGCTGCCATTGTTTTGGGTAGAGTCCATATTTTACCATAGGTGGGCATCAAGAACTTTAGTATATAGTTGGCCTTGTTTCTCAATTATATGACAGCATAACTGGATGCCAGAGCACTGGGATGGTTACCACCATCCCCTGCTGCCAGTGAGGTAAGATGAGGTCTAACAGGGCTTTTAGTTCTGGTAGATTTTCTGAAATTATCATAGAAAAATATGTGCATGAGTCTCTCTCTCTCTCTCTCTCTCTCTCTCTCTCTCTCTCTCTCTCTCTCTCTCTCTGTGTGTGTGTGTGTGTGTGTGTAAGAAAGAGAGTTTGCACATGCAGCCCTTTGTGCTCTTAACCCTAGTCAACTTCCTTTTTTGGAGGAGCTCCTCTTATGGAAACTCGTCAGATTTTAGAAGCTGAACATTTTATGTCAAGTTAGAAAACAGACCTCTGAAAATCCTTTAACCAAATCCTCACAGACACATGAGGAGAAAATATTGACAGATTTTGGACACACTGCAAATTGAAGCTGGGCCTCCCTAAATCTCATGGCACAGCATCCGGTACTATACAAAGTAGTTTCTCAGGGCCTTGAGTTTATTATGTCACCAGAAGGATGCACAAGTCTGTTCACAGTGCAAATAGTAAGTGCCTTGTGAGAAAGCAGGCAAACTCACTGTATAGATGAGGAGGGACTTTCTGGGTGTGGCAAAGCATATAGGCTTCTTTAATAATATTTGTTTATTTTCTGATTTTTGAGTCAGGGTTTTATAATGTAACCCAAACTGGCCTCAAACTCAATATTTTCTTTCCAAGTACTGGGATTACAGGAATGTTCTACTGTGTTCATTATTCTTTCTTTTCTCTCCTTTCTTCTTCCCTTCTTTCCTTTCTTCTTTTCTTCCTTCCTTTGTTTCTCCCTTCCTCCCTCCCTCCCTTCCTCCTTCCCTCCTTCCTCCCTTCCTCCCTTTCTCCCTCCCTCCCTTCCTCCTTCCGTCCCTCCCTCTCTCCCTCCCTTCCTTTATTGCTTTCTTCCTTCCTTTTTTCTTTCTTTCCTTCCTGCCTTTGTGCTGCCTCCCTCCACCCCCCACACCTCTCTTTCTCTCAGCTCCATTTTTATTAGAGTTGAAAAGAAAAATCTCAGAAGAGGCAAACTGTAAATCATACCTGTTGTCCAAATGAGAAGGGCAGAAAGAAAAGAAGGAAAAGAAAACATTCTGTTTGAGTTAAGTTAGCATTGAGGTCAGCCTCATGGCAGACAAGCAGCATATGGAGGGGAGGAGAACTTCAGAGAAATGTGAAGCCCCAAGTGTTAAGAAAAACATGCTTAGACAAGAACTGAAGAGAAGAAAAGGAAAGTTATGTTTGTTTGAGCAATTGAGAAAGGCATACAGATACATACAGCTGCATGTATTTAGCTCTCTAACCTACTGAACCAGGGGTCAGAAATTCTGTAAAGGAAGAGCAAATTATTTCATTAAAGGAATAAAAAATATTCCTTCTATTTTGTTAGCATGGCTTAAAGTGGTCCTTATCTCCTGAGGGGTAGTACCTTAGCCAGGCCACTGAGGAACCCAATGGAATGTTAGGTCCCTCTCCATTCAGACTAGAACTTACACTCTCTTTATCAGAAGGAAATGGCTTTTCCTTTCTAGGTCTTCAATGATTTAGATCATTTAGGTGATGGGATAGAATCAGGGAGTAGATATAGTCCATTTTCATTGAGAAAAATCTAGAGATTTGGTTGCATTATAGAGGGGATGCATTTCTGGAGTTTAAGTCCCCATCCTCTTAGATAGCCTTCAGACAGGGTGCTCTTTTAGGAGAGGCTAAGAAACTGGAGCTCCCTTCTGGTTGCAGAGCTATGAAAATATTGCATTGTTTGCCCTCTGAGTCCCTTCCCTAAGTCTGCCTACCTCTTCATTTTATCATTCTCTCTTTGCAAGAGGTAATCCTAACTGTCATTTATGAAACTTGGGCATAAATTTATTTGGCTTCTTTGAGTTGAGTAGGGTCATTGAGTGTGACAGCTGTGGAACTATCTAGGGGGCCCTTGAAATGTGTCTGTAGGTTCATTTGTAAAATAGCCAGGTATATGAAAGAAAGGAAGTTTCTTGTTAGTGCTTGGTTAGAGACACGGGGGGAAAGTAAGGCTCTTTGAGTTATTTAGTTGTTCATTTACTTATTCATCTTATTGTTCAAATGAGGCATCCAGCCAACTGAATTATCACAATACCTAAAGGCACTTTCTGAGAAAGGAGTGTGAGGAACAATGTTGAGGATTATTAGTTTACTGGGTGTGTTGACTACTTGGGTATTTTTAAGATTTTTAAAGGAGCTGTGCATTAAAGGAATGATGCATTTGGAGATTCATGGAATAGTTTGGGAGGAGTAATAAAAAAATAATTGGGGTCCTTAGCAGATGACCCTAGGTCTTCTTTGAAATACCCTGAACTCACAAAAAAAATTAAGATGAGTGTACTCATTGAAATATCTATGGTTGGAATACATTTTCTCTATTGAATAGGTAATATAAATGAACTTTAATTGAGCCTGAGGGACACTGGGAATTAACAGAGGGCTAGGGAAGGTATTATATTTATTGTATGTGTCAACAAATATTTTTCTTTCTGGAAATAGTAGAAAGAAGATGGTTCTTTCATTCAAATAAGTATTTAACCACATATTGATGGGACTGATAATGAGTCATGATTTTTACTTGATAATTATGCAACCAAACAAAAACTAATGGCTGCATCCTGCAGAACGCTTTATTAGCCAGCGAGAGTTGTAGAATGAGAAGCAGTTTGATTCCTGCTAGTCTGTCTATGAGCTGTTACTTGGATAAAACTGCACCTCTAATTGTTATTTTCAACCTACATATAGAATGCTCTTTTGACTCATGCTCACTTTTAAAGTTAAAGCTCAGATTTGGCTTTATTAGTTAAAATCCCCACCTTGCTTAGAGAAGTTCTCAGAGGATAGAGGCACATTCTATTTTCCAGCAGACAAGGCCACAGTGGATTGAACTGATTACCAGATGGGCATGGCGGGGGGTGTCACGTGTTATCTCAGCACTAAAGATACTGAGGCAGGGGGAACTCAGGTTCAAGGGCAGTGTGATTATGTTACCCCTTTTCCCATGTGCTTATCCTGGGTTGTGTATTTCTTACGTACACACACTCTGTGCTTTTCTCTGTTCTGTACATGGGAAAGTCTTCTAAGTCAGATGTTCACAGTCCTTAGTTAAAGAAGTTTTTCTTTTTCTTTTTTCTTTTTTTAAAGATTTATTTATTTATTATGTATACCTTATTCTCATACTCTGCCTGCAGGCCAGAAGAGGGCACCAGATCTCATTACAGATGGTTATGAGCCACCATGTGGTTGCTGGGAATTGAATTCAGGACCTTTGGAAGAGCAGGAAGTACTCTTAACCACTGAGCCATCTCTCCAGCCCCAAGAAGTTTTTCACTGAGGGTTTCATAATGCATGTGTGTAATGAAATTATGATCACATCTGTCCCTATTTCTTTCTCCATCTCTACTCACAACTCCTCATTTTTAAAATTTTAGAATTAATTTAAAATTTTAAAATTAAAGAACTCTTTAAGTCCAACTAGTGCCACCTCTACTGCAGGGCCTTCCACCAGAGAATGGAATCAGGAAGACCTACAAGAGGCCATATCCCATGAAAAGAATGGTTCTCCTCCCAGCAGCTATCATCTGCCAATGGCTCCTCAATTTGGGCAGTGGTCTTGGATTCCTCCTCCTCATCTATGCTGGAATTTTGGCTAACTTTTTTTTTTTTTGCAGATAATCACAGCCATTGTGAGTCACTGAGTGCAATATCCATTCCATGTCCAAAAGACAGAATTTCGCAACACGGCTACCTATCTTGGCTTTTACTTTCTTTCTACTTCCTCTTCTATGAAGTTCCTTGAACCTTGGCGAGGGGTGCAGAAGGATGTGTCACTTCCTGCTGAGCACTCAGAGTCATTTATTCTCAGCACCTTGGCCAGTTGTGAACCTCTGCATTGACCTCTGTTTACTGTACAGAGCAGCCTCTCTGACTGCAGTTGAGAGCAGTCTAGAGCTATAGAAACAAACATTAAGACTTAGGAAGACACCAAGATCATTTAGCAAAATGACAGGAGGGATTCTACACTAGGGCCCGTGACCTCCACAGACATAAGCTTTTGACTCGTACAGGAATGAATTTATAGAACCAGGCACAAATTCCCATCAGTGGAACAGAGCTCAAATCCTCCAGCCTATAATATGAATTAGAGGGATACTGAGACATCTCTGTTATCCATCAGGGTTTATGGGGAGAACAGGTTCCCCAGGCCACTGACTTTGTAACTCCTGGGTGTCTTGACAAAGGATGGGACCTGGTGGTCGAGGTCAAATGAGGCAACTCAAGCTATAGCCAGGATCAGGCACATTTAGCTCTTCATGTTCTACTGTGAAATGTGATCTAAGAGCAGCCAAAGAGTTCTGTCCTGATTTTGTGGACCAGACTCAAGTAGATACAAAATTTAAGTTCCAGGAAGCCTCTGAGTGATGGAGAGCAGGGTGGCTGCGCCTACATGATCTGGAAGGTACACCCCAGGGACAGCCTAGAGGTCAGGTCTGTGGCAAGAAGTGTTTACTGTTTCTGTTATATTTGCAATTTATGAGCTCTGAACTAACTGCAGAGGTTAATCATCTTAAGAATCCTTGTGCGTCCAGATGAGAGCTTCCTGGTGGTTCTGAAATGTTTTGAAGCCCATTCACATCATCACAGGGAAAGTGTTCATTTCTTTATTACATTCTCAAGTTAAGGAGAGCAAGCTAGATCTTCTCTAAATTTTATTTCAGATGTTGCTCTCCCCCCCCCCTTTTTAAAAAACATTTTAGGATCACCCACCCATAGAAAGACAATTTTAGTTGTCACTCCAAGAACTTAAAAGAAAACTTAATTAAAAATTATCAATCAGAAATTATATGTGGCCAATTCAAGCATAAAATTTACCATCAAGGAAAAGTTTTTATCAGAAGCAAGCTCGGGGTGCCCATTAGAATTTTAATGGGATTTTATTTAGACGGCTCCCGTGGGTTTAACATTTAATGCCTTCCAGAATATTTTAAAATTTATCTTTTTACATAATTAAGTTTTACAAAGAACATTTTGTGAGCTTTTCTTTACTAATAATGTTACTAAGGCAAATAATATATCTTGTTTCCTACCACTATAAAAATGTTTCTACACAATTCTTTGAAAGGCCAAACAATTCCTTTATCATTTTTCTATTGTGGGAATAAAAAGGACCCTCGTAATAAGTGATTTACAGGTTATTTTAACAGAAAAGTTTTATCAGTTTATAGAACACTCTGGAAAGTAAAGAGGGTTGCTTTCTGCCTCTGTAGAGAGGGACACAGAGAACCACAAGGTGGTGTTTTTCCAGTCTTCATGGAAAATATAAATGGCCCGTTTCTTTGCTTCCTGTACTTGTACTTTACCCAGTACCCACAATTCCTCAGAAAGAGCAACGATTCTCTTCTTATACAAATGAGAAAACCCCGACAATATTGGCTACTATAAATATATCACTTGTATCAGTTTTCTTGTTATTGAAACAAAATATCTAAAAGATAATTTGAGAAAGGAAAAGTTTATTTTGGCTCATGGTTTGAGTGCACAAGGTGTGGCATCGAGAGTGGGAAGCAGCTGGTCACACTATGTCCACAGTCAGGAAGCAGAGAAAGGTTAATGTGGGTACCCAGTTGCTTTCTCCTTTTGCCTATTTTACTCATTCCAGGATCCCAGTTCCTGTACATTCAGGATGTGTCTTTCCCCCTTAGTTAAACATCGTTGGAAGCATCCTCACAGACATTTCCTAAAGTGTGTCTCCAAGTTGACAGTAAAGATTCACTGCTACAAAGACCACACTTGTTAGTTGTTGAATTATATAACCCTGGATACCCAAATAAGTAATTTATTACTAAGATTGTAGGAAAGGGAATGGGAGAATTATTCTTACATGAGTGGGTGCATTTGAGTGGTAGGAATAACACTTCACTAAGTCTTAAGGAAGGTTACAAAGAGGACATGACCCAAGAAAGCATGAACTGATATATTATTGAGAAACATAAAGAAAGCATATAAATCATTGACAATATTCAGGTCATATATGGCTTGGGATAAAGGAGATACTGTAAAAGTCAACTACAGTCCTGGTTTACTTTTATTATTGAAAGATGGCTTTCTTGAAAGTTTCAATTTAAGCCATCAGAGAACAGATTTCATTAATACATTTGTTAGTTGAATGTTTGTTGGGGGCATAATAAAACAAAATATAGACCTTGTGCCAGGACTCTGAGTTAGATAAACTGCAGACAAAGTAACTCTTTAGCTTTTTTTTAATTTTTGAATATATTTATTTTATATGTACAAATACATAATGTACAAATATACAATTATAAATATATAAAATTTATATTTAAAAACTAGAACTATTTTCCATAGTTTTCCAGAGACTACATATCCTGAATAGTTTTGGCTCAGTATGTTTTAGAAGAAGGGGATTGAAAATGCTTTAATAATCAAATATTTCAGGAAGAGAAAATATTCAAAATTCCAAATTATTTTTAATAAATTTATCTTTAGTTCATGTACTGAAGGATTTTTTGTTCGAAATTTTACACATTAAAATAATATGTATTCATCAAACTCTCCTCTTCAATCCCTTTTCCATCACCATTTTTACCTTAAAGACACTATGACGGCAGGGTAAAGGGAAACAGAAATCCAGACAGGTCATATGGAGATTGCAGTAACACTAGTAAAGAGAGCTCTCATTTATATGTGAGGGAGTGTGTAAGGAACGAGGTGGGACTTTTCTAGAAGACGAAGTATGTCAAAGACTGAGAAAGTGGGATGTTTCTTTGGTCAGAAGGAAGAGCACGCACACATCACAGAACTGAAGACCATGGTACATTTGAATAACACACCAGAGTTTGTTTAGATGAAATGAAGCTGCGAGGGTGCTAGGCTTCCTTCCAGACAGGAAGAAGTGCTCACCTGTCACAGTGACCTAATGACCTCATTTCTGAGAAAGGTGCTCAGGAAGGCCCAGGGAAGCATCAGAATAAAATAAAGACCATAGTTGTGGGACCCTGGCAGAGCTGAAGTTGTCTACTTTCTCGTTTCATTTTGCAGAAGGATTACAAGTTCTCCAAGCTGATTCAGAAATACAATGAACGCGAGACTTGGTCTGGTCATAGAATGCAGTGTTTGTAGATCAGGGACAGAGTCCGCTTGTCCCTAGAAAATCAGTCAAGTGGCAAATCTAGCACAGTTGGTACTTGGTTCAGCCAAAATAGATCTGGTTTCAGTGCCCCTTTGCTCTCTCTTGAGAAGTATCTGAAGCAATAATCATGGAATGGAATAGCATGTTCCATGGGTGAACTGAAATGTGAACTCTCAAAATAAAAATATTCCACTTTATAGTTCACATTGTTTTATTGTTTGAAATTCTGAACAAAAATAGTCCTATCCATTCCACTGCAGCTTTGGAAACCTACCAGAGAGAACACCCTCAAAAAGGAATGATTTCCCCTCCCCACCTCAGTTATCAGCTGTCAATAGATCCTCTGTAAAGGATGGGACCTGGGCAGCACCTCCTCTGGTTTGGGCTTGTGCAACTCTTGTACAGTAACCACTGCTGCTGTGAGTTCCAGAGCGCAGTGCTAGGTTATCCTGAAGACAGTATCTCTCAGCCTTCCTCCCCATCCTCTGGCTCTTCTATTCTTTTTGCATCCTTTTTCTTGAAGTTCCTTGAGCCTTGGTGGTAGGTTGGTGTTGATCATGATGTCCTGTTTAGGACATCTGTGCACATGGAACTTATTGAGTGCTAAAAAGGAGGGCATGATGTTGGGAGGGATCCATGTTGAGGAAGTTAAAGGAAGGAAATGGAGGTTGGGTATGATTAAATTTCACTAAATATGTGTATGGAGAGTTAAGGACAATTTTAATAAAAATAAATAATGAAACTAAATAAAAATAAATACTCTAAGTATGAGTGTGCCCCCTTTGGGTATATGCCTAAAAGTGTTGGGTCTTGAGGTAGATTGACTCCCAATTTTCTGAGAACTCTTCATACAGATTTCCAAAGCAGCTGTACAAGTTTGCACTCCCACCAGCAATGGAGGAGTGTTCCCCTTAATCCACATCCTTTCTAGCATAAGCTGCCATCAGTGTTTTTGATCCTAGCCATTCTGATAGGTGTAAGATGGGATCTCAAAGTTGTTTTTATTTGCATTTTCCTGATGACTAAGAATGTTGAGCAATTCCTTAAATGTCTTTCAGCCATTTGAATTTCATCTTTGAGAATTCTCTGTTTAGATTGGTACCCCATTTTTTTGATTCGATTGTTTGGTATTTTGGTGTCTAGTTCTTTGAGTTGTTTGTATATTTTGGAGATTAGCTCCCTGTCAGATGTGTAGTTGGTGAAGATCTTTTCCCATTCTGAGGGCGCCATTTTGTCTTGTTGATCATGAACTTTGCCTTACAGAAGCTTCTCATAGCAACAGTATTCGTAATAGCCAGAACCTGGAAACAACCTAGATTCTCCTGAAGATGGATAAAAAGAAAATCACGGTACATTTGCAGAATGGAGTACTACTCATCAGTAATAAACAACAACATCTTGAAATTTGAAGATAAATGGACAGAAGTAGAAAAAACCATGCTGAGTGAGGTAACCCAGACCCAGAAAGACAGATATGGTATGTACTCACTCAGAAGTGAATATTAGACATAAAACAAAGTATGACCAGCCTACATTCTACAACACCAGAGAAGTTAGTTAACAAAGAGCACTCTAGGAGACATTCATGGTTCTATCTAGGAAGCAGAAATAGACATGATCTCCTAAAACCTTCATCCAGTAACTGATGGAAGCAGATGCAAAGTGGTTAGTTGTAAAACTAACCACGGGACAGAGCTCCTGGAGTCCTGTCGAAGAGAGGGAGGAACAACAATATCAGCAAAGGGGTCAAGACCATGATGAGGAAACCCACAGAAACAGCTGACCCAAATTAGTGGGCATGCACTGAGTCAGGACTCACAACAAGGAAACCTGTATAAGACCAGTCTAGGCCTCCTAAAAGCCACTCTAAGGAGCATATGGGGCTTGGGGTGGGGTGAGGGGAAGGTAGGGGGAATGGGAAGAAGAAAGGGATGAGGAACTGGGATTAGTATGCAAAATTATCTGTATAATAAATACTCATACTTCCTAGTTACCTAGGATGATGTGTTGAAACAACTCCAATGCTACTTTTGCCAGCAGTACACAATCATGTTTTTTTTTTTTTTTTTTTGAATTTTTTATCCATTGGTTGAATGTGGGACTGTGCACTACCACAGAGGGTGGGGGAAAAAAGAAACTACATTTGTATTTAAGGTGACTTTTAATGGTACCTAATGATTACAAACTTACTGTCAGAATCACTGTATATAGCTGTATCTACCCATGTTAAGAACTTCTTTTAGAACTGAGAGGTCTCTAAATTAATTTTTATTTTATTAATAGGAAAAAGGAATGCACAGATTTGAAGCTCATGTCCACATTCATAAGATCCAGCAGCAGTCAAATCAATTGTTGAGAACTTGAAGCACTAAATTTAGGGAACGATGTATCAGTTGGTTGACATAATCTACAATGTCAGAGTGTATTGACAATAAACACAGGCTGACATTTGGCCAGATGTGTTTCTGTTTTGAAATTCTCAATGAGAATTCGCTTCCGTGCAGCACACACCAAGGGTCACCAGTAATGCTCCAGCACCGCTCACCAGTCCTGCCCCAGGTGTCTCAAGATTAAATTCTTTTTCAGTGAAAACATTGTTGACATATACAATCCAATATGATCATATATACCCTTCATTTCCTCTTGTACCTTTCTCCTTATACTTCCCAACGCTTCTCCTCAGGAATTCAAATCTTTAGAAAATAAAATTCACTAAGTTTATTTAGTGGTGCCTGGTGCACAGATAGGGAGCATTCACTGTCGCATGGGAAAGCTACCCGTGATGATACCCTAAGAGTAAAGTGATTCTCTCTCCTTTGGTAATTATCCACTGCCAATAGTTCCCTAGTAAGGGGTGGGGCCTGGAGATCATCTCTACCTTTTCTATTCCAGGCTTTTAACTGGTTTGATTGTGCATGCAACTATAACTGCTGCAAATTCCTGAGTGTGACAGCCTGTAATGTCCAGAAGACGGCACCTCACAACACTCCTCCCTATCTCTCAGCTCTCTCATTCTTTCTGTCTCTTTTCCCCAGGAATCCCCATGAGCCTTGGTGGTGGCTCTGTTTAGATATGCTGTTTAGGTCTGAGAACCCAGTTTCTCATTCTCAGTATTCAGGTCAGTTATGCATCTGTGCAATAACTTCTGTCCCCCTGCACAAAAGATACTTCCCGAGTCAAGGCCAAGAGCAGCCCAGGTCGATAGGCAGAAACGAAAATACTTAGAAGGGCATTTGCTACAGAATCTTTGTGCATGGATCCAAGAGCTAAACAGGTCAGTTCAAGTTTATCTTTTCGCTTTCATAGCTGTGCAAAGTTTGGTGTGTTCTTTTCTTCTCCAATTTATGCTCAATAAATAGAGTTACAATAGTAACGTTGTCATAAGATTGCAGTGGAGGCTGAGTAAGTTGGTATGAAAGGTGTTCAACTGAGTTATTGTAGAACAATTAATCAACTTTTCAATAATCATGTGTTAGATGATGAAATGGGACACAAAGAGAGAATGAGGCATAACAGAGAAAGGGGCTAGAATACAGGCTTACCCAATATTAGGGCAGTCTTTTTCTGGTCTCTTGATAATGTATTATTATCATTATATAGAGAAGATGAATGACTTTTTAACAGCACCCAATGACACAGAACTTTAAAGTCTAAAGACAATGTCTTAGTGAAATTGTTTTATGCAATGGTTATGTTATTAAAACATGACCAATAACATACTCTATTCTTCTTCTTGACTGTGAGCTATGAATGTAAGTCACCTATGTAATTTTAATATATAGTAGCCACATTTTAAACTGCAAATGATTTATATGAAATAAGTTTTATTAATATATTTACACAGAGCAGTCAAAAAGTATTAATACTATAACTAATATAAAATTTATAATTTAAGTCATGCCTAGTGGGGCAGGTCTGAAATATTAGCTACTCTGGAGGGTGAAACAGGAGGTGTGCAAATTCAAAACTGGCCAAGGAAATTTATTAATAATGCTCTTTTAAAAAAGCATGGGACCTTGGGGGAGAGTTGAAAGGGGGAAGGGAGAGGCAGGGAGGGGAGCAGAGAAAAGTGTGGAGTTCAATAGAAATCAATAAAAAAAGAAAAAAGTGAGTAGAGGAGACAAGACATAGAGTTCAATAATAGAGGGCTTGCCTACTATGCTCAAGGCTCTAGGTTCAACCCTCAGTAACACACACACACACACACACACACACACACACACACACACACACACACACACGGAGAGAGAGAGAGTCTTTCATAATTAGATATGACTTTCTCTGGCATTTATTGCATATTGTACCCTGGGGTCAGTCTCAAATAACCGTATCACAATTGCTCACCAGACATAGATAGCTAATGGTCACTTTTCTAGATAGTGCAGGTAGAGATCAATATCCCCAAAGGTGGCATATACTAAAATGTAAAGCAACCTCAACATTCTTTGGTGGTGTTACATGCTGCATTTTATCATGTTCAGTTAAGTGAACATCCCAAGACAGCCAGGATGTCAGAGATATCATGAACCTTGAAATATCTGCTATAGTCTAGATGTATGCCATCCCAATGATGTCACGGTACTATTTTAAATGTACACTTTAGAGTTTTGTGCTGAGAAAAAAAATGGGAATATGCCATTTCTCCCCTGGCAAATAGGTATGATTTAGGGGTTATACCTTAAGATGAACAGCTATCCCAGTTCATCATATTGCTTTTTCTGTCCCATCATCCATTACACTGTAATAATTTTGTTTAGTAACATTGTTGGTTTCTTTATGAGTCTTGGCACTTATCTTATTGTTCCAATTATTTTTTCATAATGACTTCTGTCAATTATTTTTTACTGTCTGTTAAAATTTTGACGAGGATAAATAATACATGAAGGAATAAGGGAACAAAACATTCTAAAAGGCATTTCCTGCTACTCACTTCTGGTAAAGCATTGGACCGCCTGAAACACAAGCAGATATGACACATGACTTGGTTGAGCTCTTATAAGAGTAATTAAACCTCAAATGCCAGATTCAAAGATCATCAGAGACTGGCCAAGCTAAGGGATGACCAGGCTGATCTTCATGTTTGGTGGAGCCTCAGAGACGTTTATTGACTTTCTTGAGGGCTTTGAGATGCTTGATTGAAGGGAGTCTACAGAATAGCCTCCCTCTCAGCATATGAACTGCCTCTAACTCCATTTCGGTACAATTTTCATGAGCTAATCTTCAAGGAGTCAGCTCACCTTAAAGGGTGCCAAAAAATAGGATAATTTAACCTTGACCTTTGCTGGAGTATGAGGAGGAGGTAGCAAATTTGATGAGTAAACTTTACTGGATCAGAATGATTTATTCTATGAAGCAGTCGAACATGAACTCTACAGCATGAACGGGCTCACTGTGAGCCTTGTCAGTTTGGTTGCTCACCTTCCTGGACTTAGGGGGAGCTGGGAGGTCCTTGGACTTAACATAGTGAAGGGAACCCTGATGGCTCTTGGTCTTTGGAGAGGGGTGGAGTGGGGGTATCGGTGGAAGGGAGGGGAGGGAAGGGGGAGGAGGAGGGGAGGAGATGGAAATCTTGAATAAAAAAAATGAGATAAACAAAAAAAAAAAGAAGATTTTCAGTTCTTGATAATAGAGTCATTATTTTTTTGAGATAGCACTCCCTTGGAAGTTTAGACTATGAACATTGGATTTCATCAAGCATGCTTGATAAAATCACAACCACGCTAATTGCTGAAATGAGTTAATATAATCTGACATTGGCTTTGGAGAAAATACAGACGTTCACATTCACTAGAGGGAAATTGTCTGTAGCCTTTTAAAAAGCATTTTGATGATATAAATCAAAAGCTTTCATAATGTGTGTAGCTCCTGGGCGAAAACTATAATCTCTAGTTGATTCTTCCTAGTCAGCTTGGGATTTCTGTGTATTTGCATTTCATGGAGTGCTTTCTATCATGCTGGGAAGTAAACATCCATATAAAAGCAAATCTCCTGTAAACTATGTGAGTACTTTATCATTGGCCCAACCTCTCCCAGCCCTTGCCACCATGTCTGATCCTTCTGAGGACCAGGAATATAAGGTACTTCCAAATGATACCCATTTTATAGATTAAGGTGCTGAGAGCTGAACAAATTCTAGCAACTAGATTGTATCTGTACAATCAATAAGCTGAGGATTTTTTTTGATGATCTGTCTTCAAATCTAGAAAGTGTACATTATGGTGAATGTTCTACAGTATTTTACACATATTTCCTGTTAAGGGAGAAATTATCTAATTATATTACAATCTCAAAAGTAGTAAAAAAAAAGAATTCAGTTAAAAATATAGAATACTCAATTAAATTTGAATTTCATATAAATGAAGAGTCATTTTCACTTCATGTTTTCAGATTGCCAGGAAATCTGCACAGTACAATATGAGTATCCTTCCATCTTTCAATCTCATTTGTTTATCTAAGATTGTAATTTAGTGAGGTGCTTAATATTTCTATGTGCTAATTGCTGTGAGCATCAGAATTATAAGCCTTAAGAAATATCAGAAGAATGAAAAGGACTGTATGTGGAAGGATTCTGCTCAGCCACAATCTTTATCCAGCAGAACACAGCATTTACCAGAGATTATAGCAGACTCCGTACACCAGTCACCTAAGCCAGGACCTTCCTTCATCTACAGCAATGCTTCTCAACCTTCCTAATACTATTCTTCATGTTGTGGTGGCCCCTAACCATACAATTATTTTCATTTCTACTCCATAACTGCAATTTTGATGCTATGAATCACGATGTAAATATCTATTTTTCCAGTGATAGGATCATTCAACTCCCAAAGAATGATCTAGAGAGATTGCAAGAATATCTTAGGTTATATAATAATGTAAAACCAGTTCTATTCTCTCTAAAAGGGTTATTTGAATTGCTGGAGTGTTATGAGGGAATTAACAGTGTCATATAACTAATAAGTAAAGAAAATATACTGATGGTAGTGAATGGATAGATACAACATATTAACTTAATATACTGGGAAAATAATTGAAAGGGAGAATGGAATAATAAGGAAAAATATAATGTCAATCAATGCCATTACTGAAATTGCTAAAGAAATGAGCAAACATAATATTGATAAAAGAATCTTACCTGGTTTCCTAGAAACACATCTGGTATGTGTGCTGGAGTTCATTTGAAAATAAATTATAAGGATGTGCGGAAAGGCAGGATTCAACAGATGGGGAAGTTCTCCCGGTAAATACAGAGAACTCAGCACAAAGGGTTGGAGCGCTAGAGACAGGATGGTTCTTTAGTGTTGTCCCAACCTGAAGCAAGAAGCCCAGGTTTTATACCTCTTCATAGACTAGTTATGGGATGCAGGCTGCCCATGAAATTATGTAGTCTTGGTCATGGTACATCTGTCTGCCTGAAGGCAGTTTCTAGAGAGTAAGGCAAGATGGATTCCATTGTGAAGTGCCCCCAGGAGCTGGGAAGAAGAATGCATCAGTATTAAAGGAGACTTAGGACAGGGTACTGTTCAATACAACATGCTCTATAGTTTATCAATATCTATGCTCAGATCTACTAGTTTTCCATTTTAAAAT